>NC_060088.1:14512475-14812475 GCF_922984935.1 Meles meles
TTGGAAAACCCTTTGGCTGGTCCTCAAAATGGTAGACACAGACTTAACATGTGACTCAGCATTTCCCCTCCTAGAGATCATGCCCAAGAGAACTGAAAACATTTGTTCACAAAGAAACTTGACTGTGACTATTTGAGGCATCCTATTCCTCCTAGCCAAAAAGTGGATACAACCCAACTGTCTACCAGCTGATGAACAGAGGGACGGAATGTGGCCTGTTCATACGAGGAAATATTACTCACCCATGAAAAGGAATGAAATCTCATTTCGTGCTTAAGTATCAATGAGCTTTGAAGACATTTTGCTAAGAACAAAAAGTCACACGCGAAGTTGCATGTTATGTGACTCTACCTACATTACGTATCCAGAATTAGCAACTCCATAGAGACAGAAGGTAGACTTGTGGTTGGCAGGCGCTGCGAGCGGGGAAAGGATGAAGAGTGGTCCTGATGGGTACTGGGTTCCTCTTTGGCATGATGACGGTATTCTGGAATTACGTAGTAGTGATGCTTGCACGATCTTGTGAACACGGTAACATCACTGAACTCTGTGCTTTCCAAGGGGGGATTTTAGGGCATGTCAATTATAGCTCAAAAAACGGGGCAAAAATCAAATCATGAATTTCCATTTGAAAATCAAGTAAAACCCATTTGAAGTTTTGCTGTGAAGCACTTTAAAGAACTTTACAACAGAGGGCTTGATGAAAATTTTAAAGAGAATTGAGAACTGGAAGCCAATGTCAACCCCGCTTAATTCCACAGTCATGTGATTGTTTGAAGGATCGTTTGATTCAGCAATTAATGTTTCCATTGTCAGAGTCCGCAGTCACAGCTAATAATGCTCGGCAGTGTACAGTTCGTGATCCCGATAAAGTTAATAGTTTTCTTCGTGTGAGTCTTCCGTCTGCTTTGAAATACCACGGATTTTCTCACAGATGCACGAATGACAGGAGGTAAAGACATATTGAGGGCATTTGGAAATTCTCACTTTCTCCTATCACTCCACCAATAAAAGTAAAAAATGTGAATGATGATGTATGTGAAAACCTCATGTCTTTCTCCTCACATTCAATTGAAATGCTGTTCCATTTTTCACTCTTGTTAGCTTCGGTAGCTTGTGCTAAAGCCAAAAACAATTGCTCAGAAAGAGGAAATACTTCAAGCAATGCCATCGTGAAAAGTGCATTTCCAGTTAGTGCTTTTCCAAGTTTGATGGTGTTCTTAGACCATGAGGCGACTTCCTCGGTGTTCATGCTAGTTGAGGAAATAGAATCATACTTTCATACTTTTCCATGTTTGTGCTTTAAAAAAATTTTTTTTTGCTTTATTTACAATTCATGCTTAAGATCTACTTTATCTTTGGTGCTGTGCTGTTTGATCCAGTAGAATTCCAGCAAACTCCTTCACCAAAAACAAGAGGGCTGTTGGCATACCTTGAATGTGTCAACAGAGTAAATTAAATGCCCCAACATGATGAGAGGTTTCCAAAGGTCCTTTTATTTGGGGTTTCTGCTTTTGTTAATGTGTTACAAAATTAGACATGGTCGTTACACGAAAGTAAGAAGAAATACTTATTCATCTGCTTAAGGAAAATTACTAAATATCTACCATCTGTCAGACTCGGGGAACAGGAGGTTGAAGGGGGCACACAAAGAACCCTTCATGATGGAGGCGTCTGCTGGTGGGCCAGAGGGGGCCCTTCCGTCTGGTCAGTGGGTGCATCCCAGTTCCCCGAAGCAGATGATCAGGGACCTCCCCTTACTTTGGTTCTACTGCTCAAAGATCCCACAGTTTCACTTGACCCCAAGAAGGAAGCCATGCGTGGGTGCCAGGACTAAGACTTGTAAAAACCCAGCCATTGTATGATCCCCATTTATTCATTACAATCCCAGAAGATTGTAAATCAATGCCTAACAAGCCCAGAAAACATGAATTACTTGGGAATTTGGGAATAGTTCAAAAGAAACCCGAATCAAAGCATAAATCAACCTACTAGCGATGGTATCTGATCATAGTTCCTTCTCCCAAGAATCCCTTTCCAATAAAAGACAAGGTAAGAAATGTTTCTAAAATGGTACGAAATGCTAGAAGAGAAGCATCAACGATGAGGTACGTGTGCCTTCTGGAGAGCCACAGCACACGGCTGCAGATCGCTTCACGTAAATAACAAGAACAGAACTTTCATTTCCCGTTCCAGGTTGCCTACAGAGTTAGTCGTGCTCTTCTGAGGAGAGGATGGGGACAGCTGGACCCCATTTGTCCACCAGATACCGCAGAGGGAGGCGTGGAAACCCACCTCGTTGGAATGTTCCATAGGATCAGCCTTTACTGGCCATGGTCTGAGCATTTAAGGTCTGTTGTCCCTGTTGATCCTTTTAATAGCCTGCAAATTAAGTATTATTAGTATCTCTGCAGATGGGAAAACAGACAGATGAAGAGCTATATACTTTTGCCTGGGAATAAAGAGCAAGTCATTGGTAATGGTGGTCATGGTTGAGGGGCTCAGTCACCTAAGCATCTGCCTTCGGCTCAGGTCATGATCTCAGGGTCTTGGGATCGAGCACTGAATCAGGCTTTCTGCTCAGCAAGGAATCTGCTTCTCCCTCTTTCTCTGCCTGCCTCTCTGCCTACTTGTGATCTCTCTCTCTCTGTGTCAAATAAATAAATAAAATCTTTAAAAAAAAAAAGATAGACATGGTTGATATTGAGTCATCACGACTAGTCTGTCTTCTGTCTGGACGACACTCGGTTTCATCTCTGTATAGCAAACATCTACTCTTTCATTTAAGACCTAAGTCACAGGGGTGCCTGGGTGGCTCAGTGGGTTAAGCCTCTGCCTTCGGCTCAGGTCATGGTCTCAGGGTCCTGGGATCGAGCCCTGCATCGGGCTCTCTGCTCAGCAGGGAGCTTGCTTCCCCCTCTCTATCCGCCTGCCTCTTTGCCTACTTGTGATCTATCTGCCAAATAAATAAATAAAATCTTTAAAAAAAGACCTAAGTCACAGGTCTGTGCTTCACCTTTCTAGGATGCATCGTCTTTGGGTTCTCAAGCACACTCGTTCTTCTCTCTCTCGTGGTTCCATCCCTCTCACACCACAGATGATGGCTGTTTACCCAACGGTTACCCTGAGAAGAGACGTTTTGTTCATATTCATGGTTTTATTCTAGAACCTCGCATAGTCCCAGCATCCAGGAGGTGCTCAGGAAACATGTACTAAACAAAGCATTGACAGTTAAAGGAATACGTGTTGAGTAAACATGAATTCTCCATTCCCCGTTTTGAGGCAAATACTAGAATTGAGTTTACCTAGTTAAAACATTGCCTTGACGTTTATTCGGACTCCCCGTTTCCTACGAATTAAGCAGAAACCCTTCGTTTTTAGATGTTCACTAGTGAACAAGGGATGCTCTTTTAAGTTAGATCCTTTCACCATGTGGAGTGGAACAGAAATCAGACAGAGCGGACAGTTGTTGACATCTGTGTGAGGCGTGAAGGTCACCCCACGGCCGGTCTCACTCCTCACACACTCGCGTCCACGTCCACAAGTGCACGGCAGGGGAAATCTCCTTCCCTGGCTTCCAAGTGTGCCCGGTTCAATGGGTGACTCGGGGATTATCTTCCACCCAGGATCAAGACAAAGCAGGGGCCAGAGAAAGATGTCTCCCAGAGCGTCTCGAGACGGGCTAGTTATACATAAACAAATAAATTCCCACCGCAAATGCTCCGACCTTTTAGAAAGAGATTTGTTATATGGGTTGAGAGTGAAGAAAATCGATTCTTGTTGAACTGATGATGTCTCTTCTAGATGGTTTACGCTGCCATTAAAGCACGAAGTTGCCATTTTTCTTTCTCTGTCAGCTTATTTCCTGCACGAACTCGTCAGGCTTTCTAAATCATATCTGTTGGTCACTTGCCAAGTGCTTGGCTGTTGGGTACAGATGGAATAAATTATCCAATGAAAAACATCTCGAAAATGTCCAGCTGTTTCATCAAGTGCATCTGTAAATCTTAAAATACCCATAAAGAAGTGTCTACCTAGCGCACTGGGCACAAGATACAAAGATCCCACATAGGACAAGAGTAACTAAGGTTTGGAGGGATAACTCAACTTAGGGAACTTCAGTAGTTAGGGGGGAAAGTCCCCAAACCAAGTCTCGAAGTTCTGATAGGTGGTAAGACTGTTTATACACACACCGACGTAACTCTTCATCTTGGGAATTGCCCAGGGATAGAAGCGGAGGCATACGCAGGAGAAAAAGGAACCCTCGGTCCTCGAAGGCACCTGTTTTCCCAGCCATGAGGAAGGCTTGCCTTTCTGAGTTGCTCAAAGCTGTGTGAAGTGTGCTCCTGTAGACCGCTTGTCCAGACTGCGTGTTTGGTGAAAGCTGTGTCCTCAGGTCCGGCGCAGTGGCAGGGTACTGAATATTAGCCGAATAAATGTATCCGTTGCTAATTTGTACCTTTGCGCCTCCCCCTCGGATCATTCTTTCTTGTGTGGATGTCTCCTCAATGCCCCTTTCAGGGGTTATCTGCATGCCTCAAGGGGAAGGCCTTCTTTGCCTGGGGTACACTCTCGGAGCCTCCCTTGATGGGGAAAATCTCTCCCATCTTTGCTCTCTACCTTGCATGTTGGAAACCTTCCTGACGCCATGTCCCACGGCTTTGCTGTGTGGGACAGCACGTGCTTCTTGCATTTCGTGTGTCTGTTTGCCTTCCGAGGGTCTAGCACACACTTTTGTTCACCAAGTACCAGTGAGTGAGCGGGTGAATGAGCGATAAAGTAAGATACCCTTACCTGCCTTCTCTCGTCGAAGGACATACATCCTTGCTCTCTGTCTCTTCCAAAGAAGGGCAAGCTCACTGAGAGGAGGGTAGCCAGAGTTAGCACAACTGAACAGTCTTACCATATGACCCAGTAGTTATGCTCCTTGGTATTGACCTAAATGAACTGATAAGTTGTGTTCACACAAAACCGGCATGCAGATATTTAAGCAGCTGTATTCGTCATTGGCCGAGTTTGGAAGCAACCACACCGTCCTTCACCGGGTGAATGGCTGCACTGTGGTCTCTCCAGGCAGTGCTTGCCGGGGGTCAGGTTACAGGGAGGAGAGGGCTGAGTCAGCAGGATTTGTAGGGCACTGAAGTCCCTCCAAACGATACTGTAATGGTGGGTACTTTACTCTGATGTTGCCGGGACCCACAGAGCACTCCCACGGTGACCGAAGCACCAGTCTACTGGGACATGCTGCCGGAGAGGCTGGGCGTGTGTTGGGGAGGGGGTATGAGTGTATGGGGACCCGACGTGCTTTCCACTCAATGGTGCTGTTACCCTAAAACAATTCTAGAAAATAAAGTCTGTTGAAACGAAACTGGGGGGAACCCGATTAAATGTGAATTTCAGCTACGAAACCAACACCTTCTTAGTATAGCTATGGCCCACGTAGAATGCGTGGTGTGTGCGCATACAGAAGGCACTTGGGTTCTGCTGCCTTTTGTGGATTTGTTATAATTGAGAGAGAACTCGGGGCCCCCGGCTGGCGCAGTTCAAAGAACACGCAACTCTAGCTCTCGGGGTCGTGAGTTCAAGCCCCATGTTGGGTGTAGAGATTACTTAAAAAAAAAAAAAATCGAGAGAGAAGTTTTATACCATGAAATTCACCACAAGGAAGTGTACAGCTTACGGAGTTTTGCTGTGCTCACAGAGGCATATAAACATCACCCCCTGTAATGCCACTTGGCACCCCAAAAGGAAACCCTACACCCACGAGCACTCACTCCTCATTCCTCCCTGCCGGCCCCTGGCAACCGCAGTTCTGCTCTCCGTCTCTGTGGATCTGGGTTGCTGTTGAAGGCCCCTGGGAACCGGGCGGTGGGGGTCTTCTGCTCCTGTGTCCCCTCACACAAATATAAGCAGGCCCTTCCCACGGGCAAAGGCGGCTCCGTATTCCTGGAGTTTCTGCAGAACTCACCTTCAGGACTGAAGTAACTTCTGAAGGCCTTTAAATCTCATGTTGATACCGTGGCCCCGTCCGTCCGACTAATCCATGAATTTTCACCGTGTGACACACACACCACTGAGTCGGGGACTTGAAGGAAATCCTTGAGTCACGATACTGACAATCACGTTTTACTTACGTTACTTACTTTACTTACTTACTTTTAATTCTGAAAAGAGGCAGCAGGCAACTCAAAGAGCTTGTACCAAAACTGCTTGACCTAGCAGGATTCGAGAAAATGTCCTTGGGCACAATCCTGACGAAGACCCGGGTGGGGTCCCCCTTGCTCTGTGAGGAGAGCCCAGCCTCTCCGACACCTGTGCGCCCGTTCTTCCGTGTGGCGGGGCACAAAGAGCTCGGCTGCCGTCAGTCACTGCACAGCCGAGATCCTGAGAATCAGATAAGTTTTATGAGAGAAGCGTATTTAGGCGGTGATGAAGAAATGTGCTTTTTATTCTAAATGTATCACATCTGGATGATACTTTGCCAAAGTATAGTAATGTTATAATTAAGAATGAATTTGCTTTCTTACAGAATTCAAAACTGACAAGAGCCGTGATTAAAAACAGATGCGAGTGCCAGTTCACTGAAAAAACGAGCACTTTTATTTAGTCTCTCCTAAGAAAAAGGCTTGTGGCCGCAGTAAAATACTCTGCAGTTAGAATCAAATATTTTCCCTTGACGGTGTTCCTGCCCCAGACCGTTCAGAGGGCTTTCCAAGTATCCCGAGTAGAGGAGACGTTCCTATTCTGTAGATGACTAAGATACGCCCTCCGGGGGCGGGGGGCGCCTGGCCGGCTCACTCAGCGGAGCGTGCGACTCTTGATCTCGGGGTTGTGGGTTAGAGCCCATGTTGAGTTTAGAGATGACTTAAAAATAAAATCTTAAGAAAAATGCACTCTATGATGAAATATAGCGTATTAGTGGTCTGCACAACAACTTCAGGAACTCCCTTTTTTCTTTCAGGAACTATTTGGGCATTTTATATATTAAAGTATGGTCACAGGAACCTCCATAAGCTGGGAGCAATGGGAGACTGTAATAGCATCAGCTGTTTCAGCCAGTGACTGCCTCACAGAGGCCGTGCCACAGTCCTGGGGCTGCACATGGAGAACCGCGACCTGCAGACACAGCAGGGGCATGCGTAAGCCACAGTAAGATAGCAGAAAGTACTTGTGGCCGCATCGCAGCTTTACAACCGTGACCGATCATGGTGCCCTGAGCTGCAGGGCCTCGATCCCCCGGGATGCGGCGCTGGAGCCCATTCACAGAAGCAGATCTGGTGAGCAGAGGAGACCACGCTGTAAGGTCACACGCTCACTGAGCAGCAGCATGGTGGCGTCTGCTGACAGGGTTTGCCACTCTTCCATGGACGGGCCAGTAAGGAGACAGGGGCCCACATGGATACAGACAGGGACGGGCAGCCGAAGGAAGGTCATCATGACGGCCGCTGTCCACGACTTTCGTCGTAAAGGACAACACAGAACCAAACAGGTCAGGGGATAGACACCACGCACTGGGTGACTGCATGTAGGCAGTTGGAGGAGAGATGACCGTAAAGTGGAGCTGGGAAATGCCCAACAGCAGCTCCCCACCAGTGCGATCTCCCCCGGCTCCAGAAGGAATCATAAGATATTCCAACCAGCCGTGGGTCAGGGTGTGGTCAAAGTTGGCCTGTGTGGCCCATGGGGAGACGTGCAAAGGGCCAGGACACCAGAGTGTCAGAGGAGGGATTCTGTGCCTCCATAACCCATGCCGCACAGTGTGGGTCCTCTGTCTACCAGAAGCATTTGCTGTGGTCATCCTACAAGGAGCCTCTGAAGCCGGCATTGGCCAAGGGGATCAGGTTTGCAGCGAGCTCTTCGCTCGTGAAAGCTGGGGCCAGAACTCATGGAATCTTGCTTATCTGTCTCGGCTAGTCATTCATTCAAGCCAGGCCACGGTAACAGCCTGGACAACAGGATTCGATAGCTTTTGTCTTCTGCTCCCTCCCTCTCCTGTTCTGTCTTCCTTATCATTTCCGTATCTGCCCTTTGAACACCAGCACCTCAGGGTAATGACCCCCCCACCCACCCACCGAGACCTGAGTTCTGAGTACTTCTCTCTCCCATGTGAACATCCATCCATCTGTGTTTCCTGTTGCAAGATGCTGAGACTGAGGAGAAGGCAATGATGAGCCAGG
The DNA here is from genome assembly GCF_922984935.1 of Meles meles. Lineage (NCBI taxonomy): Eukaryota > Metazoa > Chordata > Mammalia > Carnivora > Mustelidae > Meles > Meles meles. The sequence goes on from NC_060088.1 coordinate 14,520,653, forward strand.
CGGTTTGTGGAGGTTTGGGCAACCGGGTGCCCTGAGCTCCCACCAGAAGCGCCTCTCCTCTCAGGAACCCCATGTGGCTGTGCGGCTGCAGCCTTTCTGTGTGACCGACCAGGGGGTTTTTCTTCATTCGTAGGCGCACGATTAGCCAGATTTCTGGTGCTGCCTTATCTTGTAGCATGGGATGCCGGAGTGCGTGATTTTTAGTATTTTCAGTTCATGCATTTCATCCTTAAATGAGTATTTATCAGGTAGCCGCTACGTTCCAGGCATTGAGCTGGCTGGTGAGGACACAGAGATAAATTTAATGTGTCTCTTTACATAATTAAAATCTCATGATAAATTACTTTGCCGTATGTGACTGCCGATCTACTGTACGGGCGAGTCCAGCGGTTGTCTACAGTGAGTGATTTATAGTGCGTCTCCGTATGCTAATGAAGAAAACCTATAAAACCAGAGTGTTTCGGCGAAACCTATTGAGCTGCTAAGTGACTTGGTTTCATTATGGGGTTCGACATGAGTGTCGAACATGAGTTCAACATGAGTGTGCCACTGTCCACCAAGTTGCTTCACTTTCTCTGACCTGACGTCCAAGTCATCTGCTCGGAAGCGAAAGAAATAGAATCGTGTATTTCCAGGTCTACTAGGAATACAGAAACTACTCTAGGTGTTTGAACCAGTGGGGATTTAATTCAGGAAGGGGGTAGAAGGTGATGAAAGTGCTACAGCTAATACGGGATGGTCAAGCAAAGCAGAGAGAGTGACCTCTACGGGCCAGTGTCTCTCCCAGTGGAAGGAACGAGGGACGAGGCAGTGACCCCCAGATGCACGGTGCTGGAAACGCAGCGGAAGCTGCAGCCCCGTTGGCAGATCTAGGGGTTCTAGATCCTGGACGCCCCTGTGGATCCCTGCCACTGGCCAAACCCAGCTGAAAGCCTGTGGTAGGAGAACCTGGGACCCTCTTGTGGGGATTGGCCCCGGGGTTTGTGAGGGAAGGTGGTGCTGTAGACTGAATGTGTGTGTCCACCCAGAATCCGTACGCCGAAACCTGACTCCCAACATGAGGGTATTTTGAGTTGGGGGTCTTTGGGAGGTGATCAGGTCATGAGTGTGGGTTCCTCAGGCACAGAGTTAGTGCCGTGTAAAAGAGATCCCAAAGAGTTCCCTCACCCCTTCTGCCATGTGAGGACGCAGAGAGAAGACAGCTATCAATGAACCGGAAAGTGGCCCTCGCCAGACACCGATCTTTGGGTGCCTTGATCTAGGTCTTCCAGCTTCCAGAACTGCGAGAAATGAACGCTTGTGTAAGCCGCCGACCCAATGGCATGTCCGTCACGACCACCAGAACAGACCAAGATAGGCAGGTATGAGCAGTGGAGCAAATGCACAAAGATTTCTGCCCCTGTGGAGCTCATGTTTTAGGGAGACGTAATCAACGGGAAGCACTGTGTATCATTTATAGTTACATTTTACATGAGTATTATACTCTCCATCGTGATAATTGGATGCGCAGTGTTTTCATCTTGAAAAGAGTGGTGAGTCCCCTCACCAGGGGAGGAAAGGGATCATGAGTATCAGGGTGGGGCCCGTTCCTGGCTTCAGACATGCGGGGCAAGGTCGGCTTGGCGGAGAAGGTTGCCCCCGGGCCAAGACGGGACCGGCGACACGCGGGTTCTGTAAAATGCTGCTACCGACGTCCGGCGACACGCGGGTTCTGTAAAATGCTGCTACCGACGTGGTTTAGGCGCTGGAAAGTGCAAGAACAAAGATGCTAAGGGTGAGTAGGCTGGGTTCGCAGATCCTTTTCTTTTTTTAAGTCGGAAAGGAAAGGGGAAGGTGGGATTGGTAAGGTCAGAAAGGGAAGGGGCACCAGCTGGCATGCCCTGGAGAGAAGTGCGGGCAGTTGTCAGGTAGAATCTTAGCCTCAGTTGGGTCCAAAACATGTCAGCGCCATCAGCCCAACGGCAGGGCATAGGAAGTACACCATCGTATGTCATCTGTAAACTGAAGATTCGTCTGATGTACTGTTAACACCTACTGAATGGTTAATAAGTATTCACTGCGTGTTGCATTGCGCTCTGTCGACAGCGGCAAACTGGATACATAAAACCGTGCTTTCAGCCAGCTTGCATTCTAATTGAAGAGACCCAGAACAAACAAGTAAATGAAACAAATGTACAAATAAGTTATACAATGTCAGGCAGAGGTGAGTGTTAGGAAGAAAATGAGGTCGGGTCTAGTGAGTGAGGGGGGTTGAGAGTATGTACGGTGCTAGAGATGGAGAAATCAGAAGAACCTGGTAAGAACATTTTTCTCAACCCGTACAGTCCATTTTGTAACTTTCTTTGGGTTATGCTGATGATAGGGAAGTGAAAGTCTACTCACATACCATGTTTTATGTATTGAGAATTTTGAGGAAGTTTGCATTGCTTGTTGCATGACATTCAAAATGCAATACTCACAAAGACTAGAGTGTCGCTACTGCAAGTTGCAGTCATGGAATTAATGGAATTATTTTCCCTGGGGGCGAAGAACGACATGGTGACATTTAAGTAGAGAAATGGAGGACGGAGGGAAGAAGCACATAAAAATGTCTTTTGCATGGGCAAGAGCATTGGCTGCTCCACGGGGGGAGGAACAGACTTGAACTCAGCAAGATGCGCTTGAGAGACTGAATTTAATCTTCGGGGACGGGAAGCCATGGAAGGTGGGAGCGGAGGGGCGGGGAGTGTCAGCTTTGCACTTTAAGGGCTCACTCCGCTGACATTGGCCAACAGGGTGAAGGTCAAGTGTGAGGGAGAAGGACCCTCTGGACAGATACTCAACTAGTAAACAGAAAGCAGTGTCGGAGATGGGTGCAAAATGATATGGTTGGAAAAATTAGGGCAGTGGTATGCCCACAAGAGGCAGACCATGTGGTTTGGGGACACTAAGAATGCTATTTGCCCTTTTAGTGTTGTTGATTGTTTCCTTCATGGTGCAGAAGCTTTTTATTTTGAAATATTCCTAATAGTTTATTTTGCCTCAGGAGATGTATCTAGAAAAATGTCGCTGTGGCTAATGTCAGGGGAATTACTGCCTGTGCTGGCTCCTAGGGTTTTTATGCCTGCAGGTCTCCCATTGAGGTCTTTCGTCCATTCTGAGTTTATTTTTGTGTGTGGTGTAAGGAAGTGGTCTACTTTCATTCTTCTGCATGAACTTGACCAGTTGTCCCAACACCATTGATTGAAGAGGCTGTCTTTTTCCCATTGTATATTCATTCCTCCCTTGCTGAAGATTAGTTGACCATAGACTTATGGGTTTATTTCTGAGTTTTCTGTTCTGTTGCATTGATCTATGTGTCTGTTTTTGTGCCAGTACCATACTGTCTTGATGATCACAGCTTTGTAATAGAACTTGAAGTCTAGACTTGTGATACCTCCAGCTTCTTTTTCAAGATGGCTGTGGCTGTTTGGGGTCTTTTGTGGTCCCATACAAATTTTAGGATTGTTTGTTCTAGTTCTGCGAAAAATGCTTTTGGTATTTTGCTAGGTTGCATTAAATCTGTAGATTGATTTGGGTAGTTCAGACATTTTAAGAATGTTTGTTCTTCCAGTCCATGAGCATGAAATGTCTTTCTTTTTTTTTTTCTTGCATCATCTTGAATTTCTTTCATCCACGTTTTATAGTTTTCAAACTACAGTTCTTTCAGCTCTTTGATTTAGTTTATTCCTGTTTTGTTGTTTTTGTTGCAGTTGGAAATGGGATTGTTTTCTTAACTTCACTTTCTGCTGCTTTGTTATTAATGTATAGGAATGCCACAGATTTCCGTACATCGATTTTGTATCCTGTGACTTTACTGAATCTATTTACCAGTTCTGGTAGTTTTTTGGTGGAATCTTAAGAGTTTTCTGTCTATAGCATGTGAAAGGCAACCTTTTGAATGGGAGAAGGTATTTGCAAATGACATCTCTGACAAAGGGTTAGTATCCAAAATATATAAAGAACTTACACAACTCAATACCAAACCCCCCACAAATAATCCATTTAAAAATGGACAGAAAACACAGACGTTTCTCCAAAGAAGACCTCTAGATGGCCAACAAACACATGAAAAGATGCTCAACATTATTCAGTCAGACAGACAGATGCCATCTGATGTCACTCATACATGGAATTTAAGAAAGAAGACAAATGAGCAGTGGGAAGAGAGATATAAACTAAGAAGCTGACTCTTAACTACGGAAAACTGGTGGTTCCTAGAGGGGAGGTGGATGGGGTTGGGTTAAATAGGTGATGGGGATTGAAGGGTGCACTTGGGTTGAGCACTGAGCGATGTGTGGAATGGTTGAATCGCTGTATTGTATACCTGATCATCCTAAAGTACGTAGTAATAATACTGAAAGTAATAGAACACTGTAATGTTAACTATACTGAAATTAAAATGAAAACCTTTAAAAAAAAAAAAAACGTGAAACGAACAGGCAGAACCAAAAAAGGAGAAGGAGAAGAGGAAGGAGGAGGCCATTTGGCCTGCGGTTGGCCTGCGTTTCATTCCAGGGCTTGGCAAAAGTCCCAGGTAGTGAATATGTTAAGCTTGGCACATCATAAGGTTTTGTTAGTGGGCTAGGTAGTGTGAAGGCAGCGTACATAATATGCAGATGGATGGTAGTGGCTGGGTATTGATAAAACTTTATTTACAGAAACAGGGAACAGGCAGGATATTTGGCCCTCGGGGTATAATTTGCTGACCCCTGATTTAGACTCTGGGATCACCTGTGAAGTCTCCTGACCTCTGCTCCACAGACGAGCTTGTGGCCATATGCGCCGGCCATCTGCCTGGCTGGGGATCCATGTTTCTAGACATTTGAAGCTGGTCATCAACCTCTCCTCTTGACTTCTGACCTATAGTCACTCAATCTTCTGACGAATGTGATCCTTTTAGTTCACTGGGTTAATATTTTTCTTAGCGTTTCCTTTTTACTTAAAAATCTCTCACGTCTGTGTAAGATTTGAATGCTAGCCTTTAACGTCACACCCTTACAGAGAATGCCATGGTGAATTTTCCTGCCTTTCCATTTATTTCATCCTTCCACTAAACCCTTTTGTTCGTTTTTGGTGTCTGGAACGATGGTCAGATGTAAAATGCATGGGCTTTGGAGTAGCTGGGCCTGGGTTTGGACGACAATTCCACACTCGGCGCGTGTGCCCTGGGCAACTTGCTGAATTTCTCTGAGCCTTCGTTCCTTCATCTGTAAGACTCAGAGAAGGATAGAAGAATTTCTTTTGCAGTCTGATTAATACTAAATGATCATCCTAAAGTACGCAGGAATGTAACAACTTAGGTCTTCCTTCTTAACACGAATGAAGTCAAATGAGAGGGTGCCGAACCCCATGGGAAATGCTAAGATTTGTGGGACTTCCAGTTAACACTGCATTGCTATGTATTTTCAGAAAGTTTCGGTGGCTTTTCAATTTAGCTGTATTTGAACATTATGCAAATAAAACAAATAAAATATTCATATATATTCAGAGAAGATAATTATTTGAATTTGAATAATCAAATACTTGATTATTCTTGGGGACTACAATATACAAAGCAGAAAAACCACATCTTTTTTTTTTAAATTATGTTACGTTAGTCACCATACAGTATATCATTAGTTTCTGATGTCGTGTTCCATGATTCGTTTGCATGTAACACCCAGTGCTCCATGCAATCCGTGTCCTCCTTAATACCCACCACCGGGCTTACCCATCCCCGACCCCCAAAACCACATTTTCTAAATTTTTCATCCAATGTCATCAGGGGTGCCTGGGCTGTGCTGTCAGCTGAGCCTCGAACTCTTGGTTTCTGCTCACCTTGTGATCTCAGGGTCATGGGATCTGACTCCTTGTTCAGCATAAAGTCTGCAGGGTCCTGGGGTTGAGGCCTGCATTGACTTCATGCTCACTGCCCAGCGGGGAGCCTGCTTCTTCCCCTACCTCTGTTTTCTTCTCTCTCTGTGTCCCTCTCTGTCTCTGTCTCTCATGAATAAATAAATAAAATCTTAAAAAAAAAAGTCAAGCCAATTTGGGGCACCTGGGTGGCTCAGTTTGTTGGGTGCCCAACTGAATTTCAGCCTGAGTCATCATCTCAGGGGCGTGGGATTGAGTCCCACCCTGGACATGGAGCCTGCCTGGGGTTTTCTCTCTTCCTCTTCCCCTCCCATCCCCTACTCCAGCCACCACTTGCGGACTCTCAAAAAAAAAAAAAAAAAGAAAAAAAGAAAGAAAGAATGTCATACCAATTTATGAGGACGACAGAAAAAGTGAATAGCTCTTTAAGGACAGAGATTTTTTTTTTTAATTTTATGTATTTATTTCAGAGAGAGAAAAAGAGAGAGCGCATGCCAGGGGAGGGGCTTAGGGGAGGGAGAGGCAGCAGCAGACTCCACACCGAGTGCGGAGCCTGATGTGGGGCTAGTTCTCGTGACCTGAGATAGTGACCTGAGCCCAAACCAAGAGTTGGTCACTTGAGACAGCCAGGTTTCCCACGACAGAGACTTTTAATACAGTGAAACAGGTATCATTTACCAAGCTCAAAACATTTTAAGCCGTCTCCTAGCACTTCATACATAGGTATAAAGACAGGTCTTTTATTTTGCAGCTATAACTATACACATTATAATCACCTCATAAAAAGTAGTATGCATTTTATTTTATGCTTTCCTAGTGGGCCCTGTTGATGGGCGTACAAGTCCCACAAACCCAGCTGATGATGATCTTCATAGTTTCATTGCTTTATTTTGAACCATTTATGTCTCTCTGAAATTTCCCATTTCGTAGGCCAGGCATTTGGTACAAAACATAAAAATCCATCCGGTCAGTCAATGTCATTGTAAAGTCTGGGACGATGGTTCTAGAAGTGCTTCTAAAATATCTTCTGGAACTCCGGTAAGACTGGAAGTCAATAACAGTGACACGCTCCGCCGAGAGACAGAAAATCCTTCCGACTTGTGCCCAGGTGGCCGCCGTGGTCCGACCTGACCACCAGAGTAGAGGCGAGGAGCATTTGAATGTCAAGTTCGAAAGTGTTAGTGAGGACCCTGGTCAAGTTCGAAAGCCCCACTGTAAGCATTGCGAGGAGAGTGCATCTCTTAATTTGGTTTTCTAGTTTGTGCTTTATGTTACAGAGCTACGCATTCCGTCTTTCATCTTAAACAGGATTTCGGCGTCTCATGACAAACATGGGCTCCTTTCTTATGTTTTCTCCTGTCTTTGTGGAAGGCGCCAGAGGATAGGGGATCGTTGGTACCATGCATTGGTTGGCTCCGGTCACGGCAGAAACTGCCAACTCCCTCAGACTCTGCACATTTCCTCGACTGCCGTTCAGGCTTTGGACTTTAATCTCTATGGAGCTTTCGGCTGACTTTGAACAAAAGTTTCTTGACTCCCAAGAGTGTAAAATTCGACTGATGAGGAAAGAGACAAGGAAGAATACAGCAGGTGCGGAGTCAAATCGGTGAACATGTACCAGGCACTTGGAAACAAAACAAAATGTGCTTTGCCTCCTGTGGCCCATCTACTGTCTCCGGAATTCCCTCTGCCCCTCTGCCTTGCCGCTGGGACAGGAAGATCGTGAGGATGGGGACCAAGGTCTCCCTGTCCCCAAGCAGAACTGAAGACCAGAGCATCTGTCCAGCTGGGCTGGGGAGCTCTCCGCAGGGGAGAGTCACACTGTGATGGCTCGGTTGAATGCTGGCTCCCGAGTGACCATCCTCCCTGCTCCCTGGGGTGCGTGACCTCCCATATCCGGCTAAGTTCTCGGGGTGAAGTGTCTCGTGGCATGTGGAGTGACCTTCTGTCCGTGGGGCCTTTGGGGTCAACCCAGATATGGCTTTTGCTGTTCTGTAGCTGAACACACAGCAGGCGTTGATGTATTTGTGCTTCTACTTCCTGGATCCCCGAGTGCTGGGGTCATGTCATCCCACCGCGAAGAGCCATATGCAGAGAACTGTGGGTATCTGGGGGCCCCGTGACACTAATACCCCCTTTGAATGACGGTCTCCTCTGATGATGATTTGCCCATTGGAGCCTCTGGCGAAAGAAGGTAAACTCCAGCCAGGAGCTGGCGTCCCGTTCCGCCGGGCTCTTGTCTAAGCCAAACGCTGGGCTCTAAAGGGTATGTGACATTCCTGCCGGATCTTCCCATTCCAGCTGGTTCAGCTGTGACTCAGTGACCAACAGGGTGGGGAGCACACACCAAGTCCCAGCTGTCTGAATGAAGGAGGGTCAGGAAGGCCACTGACAGGGCTCTGGGGCGCCTCTGCTTCCCACAGGGGTAGCTCCCCTTTGGGGGAAATGTTATCTCCCGCTCTCCTGCCTGTTGGAAAGCCTCTGACTCAGCCGTGCTCTGGTTCCCAGAGGTCCTCCCAAATGCCAGGACCTGGTTCACAAGTGGCTGGTCGAGAGGAAACCCAGCGGTGTCCCCTGGGCTGCCGTGTGTGTTCAGTCCCAGCCGGGCAGATCCCCAGGTGGGCAGAACTCCAGGCCGTTCTCACAGCTTTGGCCAAGACTCACCATGACGAATGCTGTTTTCTTGGACTCATCCTTGGAGGGTTGCCATGTAGACACCTACCAGCACTGAGCTCGGATGGAGTCCCGTGGCTTATCAACGCGGGCGACCCCAAGCAAGGCTCCCTGTGCTGTGAGCCCCAGCGCCGTGGAGCCGCACCATCGCCCCAGTGCCCCCAGGAGATGGATGGCGCCGGACCTGCAGCTCACCTCCAGGGCTGCTGAGTGCCCTCGCTCGCTGCCCAAAACAGTCATTGCTTTTGAATGTAGTTCAGCATGACATCAGTAACGCTCGTCTGCCTCTCAAGAGGAAGCCCAGGACCACGGCTGGCAACAAAACGACCCCAGCAGACCAGTATCGGTGCCCGCCGGCACACAGGTACGCCCCTTCGACATCTGAAGAGCTCGTTCCTTACACTCTCTGGAATGAGGAAAGCTTCTCAGTTGAATATTTACTCAAAAGCGGAGCTCAAGCAATGGGAAAGTGCACATTGTTAGGGCCACATTTCATTATCTAGAACAATGCGGACATTCGTGCCTGTTAAGAAGTAGCCTCCAGGTTATGAAGGGGCGGCAGGGGGGTGGGGGGGGGTGGGAGGTTGAGGAACCAGGTGGGGGGTAATAGGGAGGGCACGTACTGCATGGAGCACTGGGTGTGATGCCAAAACAATGAACACTGTTATGCTGTAAATAAACAAATAAAAATAAAAAATAAAAAATAAAAAAGAAGTAGCCTCCAGGATGGGGGAGACCTCATTGTGTCCACTGTTGCGTCGCAGTGTCTAGAGCATTGCCTGAAACTCGGGAAGGGGCTCAGAGAGTCCCTGAATGGATGGGTGTCATTGAACGTGTTGCCAGGGCGGTAAAGCACCCAGCTGTGGGCCAGGGGAGGGAAACAGATGAGAAACATAGAAACCTGCCGAGTTTTCCTTCCCTTCTACGTGGCAGGAGAGAAGGCAGGTGGATGGAGAGTGATGCTGTCTCCATTCCTCCCTCCTGGCCGGGATCCTCCGGCAGCTGACAGAGGCCGGTGACTGTACATTCGTTTGTCGGAAGCGGGCTGGGGAGGCGTTCGCTGGGAGGGAGATGCTAGCCTGCAAGTTCTTTACAGCCTTCCTGAGACAGAGAGGGACGGGGGAGGCTTTTCATCCCGACAAGAAGTCTCACTGAGGCCACTGAAAAGGGAGCGGAGTGGAGGCGGGGCGGGGTGCAGATCCCGAAATGCAAACTAGAAGAAATGGACGACTTTCCCGTCGGTCAGTTGTGAATTACAGACTCATCCAGAGCCTCACTGGAAGATCCTGCCTCTCTCTTGCTCCTTTTTCTGGGGTTATGGATACCCTGCCGCTTTCACTGAAGAACATGTTTGTTCCATTGGTTGTTCTTAGATCCTCGGATCTTGGAATGTGAGAACTGGTTACATCACTGGTTTTCAAGGGGAGCATTTTTGTCCTCTGAGGGAACCCCGAGCAACGTCCAGAGACGTTTCTGGGTTCTGCCACCACATCCACAGCACACAGGACAGCTTCTACAACATCTAAGAATGATTGTCCAAAATTATCTGTTCTGAAATTGTGCGTTTCTCACCATTTCCAACAAACTCCTATTATTTTCCTCAAAAACATAGCTTGAATTCAAGGACACGTATTCTTCTTGATTATCAACTGTGGTTGCGTCTGAGTCATATAGATTATTTTTAAAACAGTGATTCCTGGGACACCTGGCGGCTCACTCGGTGACGCCTCTGCCTTCAGCTCAGGTCATGATCTCGGGGTCCTGGGATCGAGCCCCATGCCGCGCTCTCTGCTCAGCGGGGAGTCTGCTTCTCTCTTTCCCTCTGCCTGCTGCTCGCCCGCTTGTGCCCTCTCTCTTTCTGACAAAGAAATAAATAAAATCTTAAAGAAAAACCAACCTGATTCCTAAGCCACCCCAGACCAATTAAACGAATACGTCTGGAGCCAGGACCTGAGCATGTGCAGTTTTAAATAAATCGTCGTCACCAGCATTGAGCGGACCTGGTTCGAATGATGTACCACGGAAACCAACCCCCCCGTAGCTGATCGATCATATCTGCAGGAAAGTATCTACAGAGTAGATGATAGGTTCTCCCACTGCAACGAAATGTAACAGATACCATTAGTCCAAGGCGTCCTATGCACTTGCTGACAATTTGGAGAAGATTTTCTTTCACTTAGATAAGGAAAAATGTGCTTTACAATAATATTCCTGCTCTCAGAAACATAGTTGTGGAATACAGCAAAAATGTTTACTTCTTTTTTTAAAGGTGTTATTTATTTGAGAGAGAGTGTGCATGGTCGGGGGGGAGGGGCAGAGGGAGAAGCAGATTCCCCACTGAGCAGGGAGCCTGACTTGGGACTCGGATCCCAGGACTCCAGGATCACGACCTGAGCCAAAGGCAGACCCTTAACCTACTGAGCCACCCAGTAACCCAGAGGTACCTGCTTCTTGGTTTCGATATGTTGGTAGCAATGCTTAACTTCTAAGTCGGTTTCGTTATGGTGACATTTCACTGACTTAGAAATGCAACAACAGAGTAGGAAGTAGGAGGAGGCACCATTTCAACCTGTACCCTAAAGTGAGCTGATTACCTACCAAAGAACTCCGACCACCCATGAAATCAGCCTGAGATCAGAATTATACACGTCTGGATCTCTACTGGAGCAGAAGACACCAGTGGCAGGTAAAGCAGACTGGGAACGTCCGACTGATATCGGAAGATAAACAAAAGGGGGAGGGAGCCACCAGAGGTGACCGATCGGAAAGTAACACCCCAACAGGAGAGTGCTCTGCATCTGGGGACCAGCATTAACTTGGAGTCTGGTTGAAAGCACTCAAAAAAACAAAGAGCAAAGGATCGCAGAGGGTAATAGTGGGAACCTGGGCGGTTAGGGTCAGGGACCTAAGTCCCCCGACCCAGGACAGCCTCCCCTGGCACTGAGCCAGAGAGAGTGCGGCGGAGAAATCAGGTCTCCGTCCCTGAGCCGCCAGTGCACCTGAACGCCAGCACACCCGAGAACGAGTGGGGTCTGGCTCCCGTGAGGAGCTGGGAGCCTGGCCAGATGGCAATCCTGAAACGCGCGCGTCCCACACCCTCCCTTGGGATACGTGCTCATAGGCACTAGCCTGGAGCTCTGGCATCCGGAAAAACCAGACATTCCCAACCCGGGACAGCGGGAAAATCTCAGTGTGCGATCTCTGCTCGGAACCTCTCCAGCAGTCTGGAGCTGCCTAGACAGCCACCACTGCCCTGGTTTTGGGTACAAGGAGGAGCTCCTGCATCCCCAGGGACAGTGACTCAGAACCGACTCTGCCAGCAGCTTTTCCAAAACATTCTGGGGCTTCTCTCTGAGAAGGAGGTCGGGGTGCAGTTTGCTCTCCTCTAACCTCCAAAAACCATCAAAAGCTGTCAAGGTGAGAGAAAGCAGATGAAAGAATATAAAAACCCCCAGAGAACAAAAGGCTGAAAAAAACAGTTTCCTGAAAAAAAAAAGAGCTCACCCCCTTGAGGGGAGTGGGAGGACCTAACTCAGGGAACATCATTGTCTGAAAACCCACGTGGCAGGCCCCTCCCCCAGAAAACCAACCAGGAAGGAAGAAAAAAAAAAAAAAAGACTACAAGAGAACAACCACCACCACTACTTCATAAATACAACTTTTATTTTTAACTGGTTACCAATATTCTGGTTCTTTTTTTTTATACATACAGATAATTTTTTAACCTATTTACCATCACACCGAGATGTCCAGTACATCAAATTCTTTAATAACCTTCTAACCTGAACTTTTTGATACATACACCCGTGTTTTTCTTTTGCTTTTCTTTTTTTTAAATTCTTTTTTAATTTTAACTTAGTTTAGTCTAGTTTATTCTTTTTTAATTTTTATCTTCTACTATACATATAGAGTTAAACTTCAAGGGAATCCCCTTTCCCCAATCAATGCTACCCCTATAGGCAAACCAGTTTCTAATCCCCCTGTAACTTAGGAAAGTTGAGTCCCTTAACAAAAACATCAAGATACCTTCAGGAAGAATCAAAATAACCTTCCTCACCCACACTGAGAATTTATAACCACTCTCCCAATTTTTTCCTTCTGTCAGTGTTTCTGTGAATTTGTGTTTGTCCTGATAATATATAAATCTTATACTTGGGGTTCTTTCTGATGAGGTTCTTCCCTTTTTTTGCTTATATATATATATATATTTTTTTTTTCTTGTCATATACTTTTATCAGTCTTTTTGTTTGTCTGTTTTTGTTTGTATACTTCATAAATCTTACCTTGTGGCCCATTTGGGCCGAGCCTTCTCTTTTATCTTCCCCTTTTTTCCTATCTCTCTCTCTCTCTCTCTCTCTCTCTCTCTTTTTCCTTCTTTCTTTCCCCTTTTTTTTCTTTCTTCTTCTCTATTTCTTTTTCTTTTCTTTTTTCTCTCATTTGGGTGGGGAATCCTGATTGCACAGAAGCGTTCCAGGGTGCACATTGACTGCACCACAACCGATAAGTCCAGCTGCATCTGTTCAGTCATCTCTTTCCAAAATGACTAGGAGGAGGAATACCCAACAGAAGAAAAATACAGAGGATGGGCCTTCTGCAACAGAGCTAATGGCTATCGACATAGACAATATGTCAGAAAAGGAATTCAGACTAACAATTATCCAGGCAATAGCTAGGTTGGAGAAAGCCATGGATGACCAAACAGAATTGATTAGGGCAGAACTGAAAGCCACCAGGGATGATGTTCACAATGTTAGGGCAGAACTGAAAGCCACCAGGGATGATGTTCAAAATGCTCTCAGTGAGTTCCAATCTAATCTAAATTCTCTAAAAGCTAGGGTAACTGAGACAGAAGATAGAATTAGTGATCTGGAGGACAAACAGATAGAGAGAAAGGATCAGGAGGAAGCCTGGAACAAACAGCTCAGAAGCCACGAAAACAGAATCAGGGAAATAAACGATGCCATGAAACCTTCCAATGTCAGAATTATTGGAATCCCTGAAGGGGAGGAAAAAGAAAGAAGTCTAGAAGATATAGTGGAAGAAGTTGTCTATGAAAATTTTCCCAATCTCACGAATGGAAACAACGTTCATGTACTAGAGGCAGAGAGATTTCCTCCCAAGATTTTAAATTCTCGAAAGTCCTCATGACACCTTACAGTTAGAATGAGGAATTATGTTTCAAGAGAGACCCTCTTAAAAGCAGCTAGGACAAAGAGCCTCCTTACATACAGAGGAAAGCCCATTAGAATAACGTCAGACCTTTCCACAGAGACCTGGCAAGCCAGGAAGGGCTGGCAAAATATATTCAGAGTACTAAATGAGAAGAACATGCAACCAAGAATACTCTATCCAGCAAGACTGACATTTAAAATGGATGGAGAGATAAAGAGTTTCCAAGACCGGCAAGGCTTAAAAGACTATGCAACCACCAAGCCGACACTGCAGGAAATATTAAGGGGGGTCCTATAAAAGAGAAAAAAATCCTAAGAATATCATTGAACAGAAATATAGAAACAATCTACAGACAGAAAGACTTCAAAGGCAACACGATGTCAATAAAAACCTATCTCTCAATAATCACTCTCAATGTGAATGGCCTAAATGCGCCCATAAAACGACACAGGGTTGCAGATTGGATAAAACGACAGGACCCATCCATATGTTGTCTACAAGAGACCCATTTTGAACCTAAGGATACACCCAGACTGAAAGTGAAGGGATGGAGAAGCATCTTTCATGCCAATGGGCCTCAAAAGAAGGCCGGGGGTAGCGATTCTCATATCAGATAAATTAGATTTTAAACTAAAGACTGTAGTCAGAGATACAGAAGGACACTACATAATTCTTAAAGGGACTATCCGACAAGATGATCTAACAATCGTGAATATCTATGGCCCCAATATGGGAGCACCCAATTACATAAGAAAACTATTAATCAAGATAAAGAGTCATATTGATATGAATACAATAATAGTAGGAGATCTTAATATGCCTCTCTCAGAAATAGACAGATCATCGAAGCAGAAAATTAATAAAGAAATACGAGCATTGAATGAAACATTGGACAAGATGGACCTCATCGATGTATACAGAACATTCCACCCTAAAACAACAGAATACTCATTCTTCTCAAGTGCACATGGAACCTTCTCCAGAATAGACCACATACTGGGTCACAAAGCAGGACTCAACCGATACCAAAAGACGGACATTATTCCCTGCATATTCTCCGATCACAATGCTTTGAAACTGGAACTCAATCACAAGGAAAAGTTCAGAAGGAACTCAAACACCTGGAAGCTAAAGACCACCTTGCTTAAGAATGCTTGGATCAACCAGGAGATCAAAGATGAACTTAAACAATTCATGGAACCCAATGAGAATGAAGACACTTTGGTCCAAAACCTATGGGATACAGCAAAGGCGGTTCTGAGGGGGAAATACATAGCCATCCAAGCCTCCCTCAAAAACATTGAAAAATCCAGAATACACCAGCTGTCTCTACACCTTCAAGAACTGGAGAATCAACAACAAATTAAACCAACTCCACATGCAAGAAGGGAAATAATCAAGATTAGAGCAGAGATCAATGAGGTAGAAACGAGAGATACAGTAGAACATATCAATGAAAGTAGAAGCTGGTTTTTTGAAAGAATCTATAAGATTGATAAACCATTGGCCACACTAATCCAAAAGAAAACAGAGAAAGCCCAAATTAATAAAATTATGAATGAAATGGGAGAGATCACAACGAACACCAAGGAGATAGAAACAATCATCAGAAATTATTACCAACAGTTATATGCCAATAAGCTAAGCAACCTAGAGGAAATGGATGCATTCCTGGAAAACTACAAACTACAATCAATCTTTCAGTTAGTATTAAATTTGGCACCTGTTGTACATACCTACTGTAGATGAAGTCATCGCCAAAGTTTTAATCGGTCATTGCAATAATTACTAAAATGAGAAGAGCTACTAAAAAATAGAGTGTATCAATGTGCATCATTCATGTTCTAACAGTGATTGTGATGTTCAACTGTGAACGCTTCTTCCCTCCCTGCACCTCCTGCCAGAAATTTTTAGCTGTGGCGCATTTCACGGCCCCTGTTGATTTTAGTGTCTTACTGAGCATAGCGACTGATGCCAGGAACATTGGGTTTTGGAAACCCAAAACACTGAGCCATCAAATAAGTTCTACTTAATAGTCAAATGCAGGAAACTATTTAAAATAGAAAAAGCTACTTGTGTATTTCCAGGTCTTGACATGACCACAATATCATAACTGGTTTGTCTCCAGCATATATTTTGAGAATCACAACAAGCACATTAAAATAAATTGAAATTATATAATTTTTACTGAACCTTAAATAATATAACTTTTAAAAACCTCATTGCTGTCTTCCGACTGGCCTAGTTCTCATGTGAAATAAATAAGGAATTTTTCAGTGAAATTCATATTTAAAGTTTTGTGGAAATAACACTTTTTAAAGCTTTCTTAAAGGGAAGTTCTAATAAACAGTCATACTTTTATTCTGTTCGTTCCTCAACCTACAGGTGCTCTTCAGAAATACTGAAATTCTGTTCTGTTTAAAGCCTTAAGTGGGTTGTTTCTTCTTGGATGTTTGGAGCCCACTGAAATGTAGCTTGAGCCCCTGCACACAGGGCAGATTTGCAGAGCTGGGAGAAGGCACAAAGGCTGCGTTTCACAGCAAACAGTGCCACATGCTGGCCACGTCCGTAAAATGCAGCTACAGAGTCCTTCCTCTGTGATGACCTGATTGATTGTAGGACGAAACTGTCTGCTCTAAGGCATGAATCTGACTAGGACGGTCATGCCGGGTTCTCAGTAAGGACTACCGAGATTCATGCCGGGGTGGATTTAAGCACAGAAAGGCTTTCCTGTGTAAATGCGGTCCCACTGAACTAAATCACGGAAATGAGCACAGTAGTCCCCAAATGAATTTTTTCTTAGCTTTTAAACACTTAAAAAAAAACAACAGTTATTTATTTATTTATTTACTTGAGAGAGAGCACGAGTTGGAGGGGTGAGGTCAGAGGGAGAGAGAGAAGCAGACTCCCCGCTGAGCAGGGAGCCCGACCCGGGATTGTAACCTGAGCTGGAGGCAGAGGCTTGGCCGACTAAGCTTCGCCTGGGCACACCTAATCCCTTTCCAGCCTATTGGCTACAGCACCGAATGACAAGGGCCAAGTGTGTGTGAGTTTTGTTCGAAGAACCTTCCATTCAGAACAGCTTACACATCGCTTGCTTCAAGAGGGTCCCCGAAATGTGAGACTGTCCCCAAGAAATCCACTGCCAGGGGAGACTAATGCACAGAAAGGAAACGCGTGTTATCTGTAGTGCAGGGGGGCGGGGAGGGGAGACTTTCCAGCGGCGAACGGGCCGCTTTATACAAGATGAACCTGGAGTCCAGACATTAAGATAAACACATTTAAGGACGAAAAGGAAGCACCGAGATACTCCAACACGATGTGAACAGACCCACGAACGCACCCAAGTCATGAACGCATATTCCTCTTCTGAATCCACGGGGGCGTGGGAGGGACAACAGAATCCCGCAGGACCGAAAGGGAACAAAACCAAAAGTAAAGTCTGGGTTCACTTGCGGGATTTGCAGCAGTGGCTCGGTGGCTCCCGCTGGAGAATACTCTCCCGTCTCCTTGCATTTGGGGCATTTCAGCGGATGGGAGATCAAGGTCATTCCCTTCCCTCTTCTTCTCCCGCCGGGGGCTTCTGTACTTTGGAATCCCCACCCCTTCCACACACACTCACACTCCCTTGCACAGGGAGTTGGCTTTGGGCTCCAGAGAAGGAATGACAAAGGCAGGCGCTCAGCAATCTGTGCTTCTCCGGGGCCCAGATGGACAACAGGACAGGTAGCGGTCAGAGACGGTGACCAGAACCGTCCTGTGCTTAAGTGGGGATCCACGTGTGAATAATCTTCCTACGGTCCTTCTGGATATCGCGCCACACAGAGAAAGGACTCAGTGACATGATAAAGTCTGTGCTCAAAAAACAACTTAAGCGAAGGAACAGACTTGTATTCCAACCCTTTCTGTGTCTTCTGCAAATAATTGGAAGCCAGCACTCTGGATGACGGTAGTCGACCAGCATTCAGCTGGGAGAAATTTATTGTCAACGCTGAGATCCATAGTGTGAGGACTGTGCTGGGAGAGATGCGCAGTTGCAAGCAATCTCATGGGTGCCCTGCACCTGCACCCCGGAGACATTCGAGGCCCGGGAATCACGCCGAGCGGCACAACTAGAGAGCGGTTCGGTCCTCAGAGTAGCGGGGCGTCACTACGTGAATGACGGCTTCCTGCCAACAGGCACCAGGGAAGAAATGAAAACAAATAAGTCCTTTCTGTTTTCAAAGAACTACATGCACACCTGTATCATTAATTTAATATCGAAGACTCTGTGCCCCTGACAGAGGTGTTATCCACTGTCCACCCAAAAATCAAGTGACATTACCATTGTGTCTGCAAATTTTTTTCAGTTATGGCTTTGCCACGATTGTCTACTCACATAGGGAGGGATTTTGAGAAATGATATTGTTTGAAGACTAGAAAGGGTGAAGAGTATCAGTTTGATCAACCCAGGATTAAATCTGAGTTGCAGAAACAAGGGATGTGTTTCCCCCCACCCACCCACCCACCCTTTTTTCTTTAAGACTAACTTATTTGAGAGAGAGAGAGAGAATGAGCGGGAGGGGTCGAGGGAGAGAATCTCAGGCAGCCTCCACGCTGAGCGCGGAACCCGACATGGAGCACGACCGGGGCTCAATCTCGGCACCCAGAGATGGTGACCTGAGCCGAAACCAAGAGTCGGACGTTTAGGGGACTGAGCCCCCCAGGTGCCCCAAGGAACACGTCTCCTATGCAAACTCCTTCACTTGTTTTCATCTCTAGACCTCGCTCTTATGAAATAGAGGTCTTAGTAGAAAACACCTCCCCAGGAATCCTATTTCAAAAGGACTAGGTCCAGTCCTTCAACAAGGAGCGAGTACCCCAACTAGGCAAGGTAGATAGAGCATTTACAGGATTAACCAGCGAATTTGTAAGTTTTGTTTTGGCATTTCACTACTCTTGTATTTAAAAAAAATTTTTTTTAAAGATTTTATTTATTTGATAGAGACAGAGACAGAGAGTGAGCACGAGCAGGGGTAGGGACAGAAGAAGCAACACCCCCCCCCCCCCCCCCCCGTTGAGCAGAGAGCCCTATGCGGGGCTCACTCCCAGGACTGAGATCATGACCTGAGCTGAAGGCAGATGCTTAACTGACTGAGCCACCTAGGCGCCCCTCTTTTATTTAGTATAAACTTTATACCAGGGTTTCTCCACCTCGGCACTACTGACATTTTGGGCTGGTGATTTGCAGTGGGGAGCTACCCTGTGCTGGTGGAGCTTAGCCGGCTTCCACCCCCTGGAAGTCAGCAGCATCCCACCCACCCCAATAATCTGTTATATTTTCAGGTAGAACCATGTGTCCCCTGAGTCTGGGGCGGGAGCAGCAAAACTGCTCGCAGTGGGGAAGAACCCATTTGAGCACGCATCCTGTCACTTAGAAGTCTGACCCCATTAAAGGCAAGGCAAGATAAGAATGATGTTTAAGTAACTTCTGAAGCAGACGTTCGTTTCTGAACAGGAGAACCGACTCCACTTTCCAAAATGACTTATCAAAACAGCTTATGAGACAGGAATGGTATTGGTGAGATACAAATGATGGCAGGAGAAAACGCCCAGGGCGACTGCCATCTGCCTCCCCGGAGTGTTCAAGACAAGCGTTTCCACCTAGAATATTACCCAGAAAGAACTCACACAGCAGGTGGGAACACCAGAGTCATTTTTGACACCTGGTCAAACACTCAACCTGATCTTAAACATCTTTTTTAAGACTCAGTGTTTGCTACACGAAATTACCTTGTGAGGAGTGGAATTATATGTTTTTTTTTTCTTATTAAACTCTTTCTTAGTCAGCTTTCAGGTGAATATACATAAAATAGAATTAAGTGAGACATAAGATAAAAACCACAAATTTTAAAGGGACACTCAATGACTCTTAAAGTACGCAGTTACGGAGCCAATACAGTTGTGATACAGAATATTTCTGTCCCTGTCTACAGTTTTCTCGTGCCTCCTGCCCTCACCCCAGCCTCCATCAACCGGTGATATGATTTTTTGTCCTTTCATTTTTGTCTCTTCTAGAATGTTCTATAAATGGGATCCTATGGGACAAAGCTCCGAGTCTGGCTTTTTTGCATTTCGCGTAATGCTTTCGAGTTCAATGTATCTGGTGCAGGAATAATTTGTTCCTTTATTTATGTGAGGGGTTTTTTTGTTTTTTGTTTTTTCTAGAAAGAGAATTAGAGTGAGAGAGAGCATGAGCAGAGCAGAGGGAGGGGCAGAGAGAAAGGGAGAAGCAGACTCCCCGTTGAGCAGAGAGCCCGATGCCGGGCTTGATCCCCAGCTGGGATCATGACCTGAGCTGAAGGCAGACGCTTCACCCACAGAGCCACCACACATCCCGAAGTTTTTGAAAATCTGATATGGAAGTTCACTAACAGTGTAAGAGTATCTGAAATTATGGGAACGTGAAACACATGGAAATCCTTCACACCACGCTCAGCTTTCTGCTTCCCAGCACGCAGTCTGGCTGACTGAATGCAGCAAGCCGGGTTACAGCTGTCTACAAGGGGCAGCCAAGGGCGGGGGGCAGCACCAGCATTTACCCCCAGACTCAAGACAACTGGAACTAGGCCTGACGTTCAGCCCCAGGCGAAGCAACGTGAAGCTAAAAGCTCTAGAAGGCAATACTGATTCATCTCACCCTCCCCCAGGAAACCTGAATTAGGCCCAGGCAAGTGAGGAAGGAAGGGCTCTAACCATCGTCTAACAAGAGAGAACATACCAGGAGTCAGAACAAAGATGAACCCAGGACTAGAGAAAGACTTCTTAAACAAAACACAGAATGCATTCGCTAACCACCAAAACAAAACATTGATTGATTCACTTACATCAAAATTAAGACATGTTGTCCATTGGAAACATCTTAAAGAAAGAAAAGAGACTCCTTCCAGAGTAGGAGACACTATTTTCATGGCACACACAACGGACAAACTGTTGGAATGAAGACTAGAGCATGAATTCCTACGAATCAGCAGGAAAAGAGGACACAGACAGATCAAGAGAAAAATAAGGAAAAGCTGAGCCTAGGCTTGGACAGATGAGGAGACACAGATTTCCAGAAGATGTATGAAGAAAGGTTAAGCATCACTGGTGGTCAGAAAAAGAACACGGAAAATAAGGGCAGAGTGGAGGATCCTTTACACCCTTTCTCTTGGCTATAGTGAAAAGTCTGACTATGCTACAACTGGAGAGGAGGAGGCCCCATAGTAGCTTTTATACGTTGCTGGCGGGGGCAGAAACCGACGCCCTGACTCTGGAAAAGGGCCAGGCATCATGTCTAGATGACTGCCCAATCCCACGGTCAGGGATTCCTCAACCCACTTCCACGCAACCCAAGGGACGCTACCACACGCGCATCATACGCACGGTGGACAGACGCGTTCATAGCAGGACAGCTCATGTTAGCAAGACCTTGGAACCAACCAACATCCATGAGGGGAAGGGCAGACACACAAATTCCGATGTGGTCTCATAGGAAGTAGCATCCAGTTGACAGCCTAAGTCAGCTACCGAGGTGTATGTGGTTGAGGATCCACCATAGCAATAGAACAGGAAGTGAACACTGTTACAAGAGAATGCATATGGCGGGATATCCTTGCTTGGAAGTGAAAGATGACTAGAATAAAAACTGTACTTAGTGAGCATATATGTGCAATAAATGTATCTTAAAAGGAAAAGGAAATAGTTGACCTAGACTGCAGGGTCATGGTAGACAAAGCAGGAGGGCTGGCTGATTATAAAAGATGTAGCTTTTGTTGCCCAGAATGGGATCTGCTGCTGTCCATTACACTATTAACAATAACAAATTCAATAGCTCGTTGAACGTGTAAAATGCACCATATTTTGAACAATGCTGAAAACGTGATGAACCAGGGATTCTAATTTATCCAATCCTGTGTTCCTGAAATTTAATCAAAAAATATAATGAAGTAAAAATAAGTGCCGGACACAACACGTTAAATTGAGAAATAATTCAGGATCCAAGGCTTCTATAACAATATGAAGTGGATTACTTGTTGAAAGAATGAGTCAAAAAGCAATTTGTTTTTTCTGGGTGCGAAGTCAGAGAAGAAAAGGGTTTAGTCACTGAATGTTATGCTCGGCTGGAGAATCGTAAGGATCCCGAAGGGAGTGTTTCAATGCTGACGGTGAGGGAGAAGGGTTTCGAATCCCTAGGAAGACAACAGGTCGCTGTCAGAAAGACGAGAAGGTAAAATGCAGAAGTGGGGGCGGCTTCCTGGGAAAACAGGAGAACGACGTGGTTTAAAGCACCAGCATGAGAATGCACGGTCAGTCACGTGGTCTTCCATGGGCCAGTGGCTGCCTCCTGCTAGTGGACATTTTGCTTGTCAGCGCTTCATGCTCCAGGTAGGTAACGATTTGACGATTGTCACATACGGATGATATGCAAAGCCACGGACTGAATGAGAGCGCTTGGGGAGCAAGCATGAATATAGATGAGAGGGGTTATAAGATGATGGACGGATTGAAAGAGCATCACAAGCCTCAACACTGGTTACTAATGTGGCCCTCCTCAGATTCACAGATTTGCGGCAGGTTTTTAGGAATGCAATGTTAGGGAAATCTATGTTCCAAGCCTGTATTTATAGCCAATAACGCCTAACCTTATCTCAATTTTTAGCGGCATCTGCCATGTGAAGTCTTTGTGCTACTGTTACACGATGGAATTGTTTTCTCTCTGTTTGTTACAATTACCTACCTCGTCAATTCCTTGGGTGAGTTTCAGAAAAGACTCATTTTAGGGAAGACGACGGGCAAGTCAAGGGGGGAAAATGATCTTTTTCATGCTACCGGAAGACCATTTATGAATATGATAAATGAAGTGTGAGTTAACTTGACGCATCAACATGACCGGACTAAGGGGAAACCCAGAAAGCTGGCAAAATAGTATTTCTGGGTTATCTGTCACAGTGTTTCCAGATGAGAGTTACATTTGAAAGAGCCGAGTGAGTTAAGACGGCTCTCGCCGAGAAGGGCGGACATCATCCAAACTGTTGAGACCTGGTTAGAACGAAAAGGCAGAGAAGGACATTTTCTCTCTGTCTCTGCTTGAGCTGAGAGTTCCGCCTTCTGCTCAGACATGACTGGCTTCCCTGGATCTCCAGCTTCCTGACGCCTGATGGTGTCTGTCACTACATGAGTCAACTCCTCTTCTGTCTCGTCTATTGATCTCTCTGTTTCCTTTCTTTTTTTTTTTTTTAAGATTTTATTTATTTATTTGAGAGAGGGGGTGAGAGAGAGAGGAGAGAGAGAGAGCACAAGCAGGGGTAAGGGGCAGAGGGAAAGGGAGAAGCAGACTTTCCCTCTGAGCGGGGAGCCTGACTCAGGGCTCAAAGCCAGGACCCTGGATCACCACCTGAGCCAAAGGCAGACACTTAACCGACTGAGTCACCCAGGCGCCCCGATGTTTTCTGTTGGTTCTGTTTCTCTGGAGTATCCTAACACGTGAACTTCTGCTTCTTTCTCTAACCTCGTAACGAAAAAAAGAATCGTAACACTTGCACACTTTCACTAAGTTAGTGGAAAAGGAAGTAAATAAACTAATAAGCCAGTCAAAAATCAGAATGTTTCAATTTAAAGCACAGCTAACTATCCTAGGAGTTATTTTTAAATCAGTCATCCATAGGATTTTACGTCTTGCTTTTTATTTATAGGGAAATTATAATAATGGTCTTACACGGAGACAGCATTCTAGCACAATAATACCATGTGGTATTCTATAAATCCGTGATGATGACGATGCTGCTGCATTTCTTTACTTTTTTTTTAGATTTTATTTATTTATTTGACAGACAGAGATCACAATTAGGCAGAGAGGCAGGCAGAGAGAGAGAGAGAGAGAGGGCGAAGCAGGCTTCCTGCTGAGCAGAGAGTCCAGTGCGGGGCTCGATCCCAGGACACTGGGACCATGACCTGAGCTGAAGGCAGACACTTCACCGACTGACCACCCAGGCACCCTGTTGTTGAATTTCTTTTTTTTTTTAATTCGTTTATTTGTTTATTTACAGAATAACAGTGTTCATTGTTTTGGCATCACACCCAGTGCTCCATGCAGTACGTGCCCTCCCTATTACCCACCACCTGGTTCCTCAACCTCCCAATTCCCACCCCCCCCCGACCCTTCAAAACCCTCTGGTTGTTTTTCAGAGTCCATAGTCTCTCATGGTTCATCTCCCTTTCCAGTTTCCCTCAACTACTTCTCCTCTCCATCTCCCCATGTCCTCCATGTTATTTGTTATGCTCCACAAATAAGTGAGACCATATGATACTTGACTCTCTCTGCTTGACTTATTTCGCTCAGCATAATCTCTCCCAGTCCCGTCCATGTTGCTACAAAAGTTGGGTATTCGTCCTTTCTGATGGAGGCATAATACTCCATCGTGTATATGGACCACATCTTCCTTATCCATTCATCCGTTGAAGGGCATCTTGGTTCTTTCCACAGTTTGGCGACCGTAGCCATTGCTGCAATAAACACTGGGGTACAGATGGCCCTTCTTTTCACTACATTTGTATCTTTGGGGTAAATACCCAGCAGTACAATTGCAGGGTCATAGCGAAGCTCTATTCTTAATTTCTTCAGGAGTCTCCACACTGTTCTCCAAAGTGGCTTCACTAACTTGCATTCCCACCAACAGTGTAAGAGGGTTCCCCTTTCTCCACATCTTCTCCAACACACATTGTTTCCTGTCTTGCTAATTTTGGCCATTCTAACTGGTGTCAGGTGGTATCTCAATGTGGTTTTAATTTGAATCTCCCTGATGGCTAGTGATGATGAACATTTTTTCATGTGTCTGATAGCCATTTGTAGGTCTTCGTTGGAGAAGTGTCTGTTCATATCTTCTGCCCATTTTTCGATATGATTATCTGTTTTTGTGTGTTGAGTTTGAGAAGTTCTTTATAGATCCTGGATATCAACCTTTTGTCTGTACTGTCATTTGCAAATATCTTCTCCCATTCCGTGGGTTGCCTTTTTGTTTTGTTAACTGTTTCCTTTGCTGTGCAGAAACTTTTGATCTTGATGAAGTCCCAAAAGTTCATTTTTGCTTTTGTTTCCTTGGCCTTTGGGGACATATCTTGAAAGAAGTTGCTGTGGCTGATATCAAAGAGGTTACTGCCTATGTTCTCCTCTAGGATTCTGATAGGTTCCTGTCTCACGTTGAGGTCTTTTATCCATTTCGAGTTTATCTTTGTGTACGGTGTAAGAGAATGGTCGAGTTTCATTCTTCTACATATCGCTCTCCAGTTTTCCAAGCATCATTTATTGAAGAGAATGTCTTTTTTCCATTGAATATTTTTTCCTGTTTTGTCGAAGATTATTTTACCACAGAGTTGAGGGTCCATATCTGGGCTCTCCACTCTATTCCACTGGTGTATGTGTCTGTTTCTATGCCAGTACCACGCTCTTGGTGATCATAGCTTCGTAGTAAAGCTTGAAATCAGGTAACGTGATGCCGCCAGTTTTGTTTTTGTTTTTCAACATTTCCTTAGCAATTCGGGGTCTCTTCTGATTCCATACAAATTTTAGGATTATTTGCTCCAGCTCTTTAAAAAATACTGGTGGAATTTTGATCGGAATGGCATTAAAAGTATAGATTGCTCCAGGCAGTATAGACATTTTAACAATGTTTATTTTTCCAATCGAGCATGGAACAGTCTTCCATCTTTTTGTGTCTTCTTCAATTTCTTTCATGAGTGTTCTGTAGTTCCTTGAGTACAGGTCCTTTACCTGTTTGGTTAGGTTTATTCCCAGGTATCTTATGGTTCTTGGTGCTATAGTAAATGGAATCGATTCTTTAATTTCCCTTTCTGTATTTTCATTGTTAGTGTATAAGAAAGCCACTGATTTCTGTACATTGACTTTGTATCCTGCCACGTTACTGAATTGCTGTATGAGTTCTAGTAGTTTGGGGGTGGAGTCTTTGGGGTTTTCCATATAAAGAATCATGTCATATGCGAAGAGAGAGAGTTTGAATTCTTCCTTGCCAATTCGGATACCTTTTATTTCTCTTTGTTGTCTGATTGCCGTTGCTAGAACTTCTAATACTATGTTGAACAAGAGTGGTGAGAGTGGGCATCCTTGTCGTGTTCCTGATCTCAACGGGAAGGCTGCAAGCTTTTTCCCATTGAGGATGATATTTGCTGTGGCTCTTTCATAGATAGATTTTATAAAGTTCAGGAATGTTCCCTCTATCCCTATACGTTGAAGCGTTTTCATCAGGAACGGATGCTAGATTTTGTCAAATGCTTTTTCTGCATCAATTGAGAGGACCATGTGGCTCTTCTCTCTTCTCTTATTGATGTGTTCTATCACACTGATTGATTTGCGAATGTTGAACCAACCTTGCAACCCAGGGATGAATCCCACCTGGTCATGGTGGATAATCTTTTTAATGTGCTGCTGGATCCTGTTTGCTAGGATCTTGTTGAGAATCTTTGCATTCATAGTCATCAGTGATATTGGTCTGAAATTCTCCTTTTTGGTAGGGTCTTTGCCTGGTTTGTGGATCAGGGTAATGCTGGCTTCATAAAAAGAGTCTGGAAGTTTTCCTTCTGCTTCAATTTTTTGGAACAGCTTCAGGAGAATTGGTGTTATTTCTTCTTTGAAAGTTTGGTAGAATTCCCCAGGGAATCCGTCAGGTCCTGGGCTCTTGTTTTTTGGGAGGTTTTTGATCACTGCTTCAATCTCGTTACTAGATATCGGTCTATACAGGTTGTCAATTTCTTCCTCGTTCAATTTTGGGAGTTTGTAGTTCCAGGAATGCATCCATTTCCTCTAGGTTGCTTAGCTTATTGGCATATAACTGTTGGTAATAATTTCTGATGATTGTTTCTATCTCCTTGGTGTTCGTTGTGATCTCTCCCATTTCATTCATAATTTTATTAATTTGGGCTTTCTCTGTTTTCTTTTGGATTAGTGTGGCCAATGGTTTATCAATCTTATAGATTCTTTCAAAAAACCAGCTTCTACTTTCATTGATATGTTCTACTGTATCTCTCGTTTCTACCTCATTGATCTCTGCTCTAATCTTGATTATTTCCCTTCTTGCATGTGGAGTTGGTTTAATTTGTTGTTGATTCTCCAGTTCTTGAAGGTGTAGAGACAGCTGGTGTATTCTGGATTTTTCAATGTTTTTGAGGGAGGCTTGGATGGCTATGTATTTCCCCCTCAGAACCGCCTTTGCTGTATCCCATAGGTTTTGGACCAAAGTGTCTTCATTCTCATTGGGTTCCATGAATTGTTTAAGTTCATCTTTGATCTCCTGGTTGATCCAAGCATTCTTAAGCAAGGTGGTCTTTAGCTTCCAGGTGTTTGAGTTCCTTCTGAACTTTTCCTTGTGATTGAGTTCCAGTTTCAAAGCATTGTGATCGGAGAATATGCAGGGAATAATGTCCGTCTTTTGGTATCGGTTGAGTCCTGCTTTGTGACCCAGTATGTGGTCTATTCTGGAGAAGGTTCCATGTGCACTTGAGAAGAATGAGTATTCTGTTGTTTTAGGGTGGAATGTTCTGTATACATCGATGAGGTCCATCTTGTCCAATGTTTCATTCAATGCTCGTATTTCTTTATTAATTTTCTGCTTCGATGATCTGTCTATTTCTGAGAGAGGCATATTAAGATCTCCTACTATTATTGTATTCATATCAATATGACTCTTTATCTTGATTAATAGTTTTCTTATGTAATTGGGTGCTCCCATATTGGGGCCATAGATATTCACGATTGTTAGATCATCTTGTCGGATAGTCCCTTTAAGAATTATGTAGTGTCCTTCTGTATCTCTGACTACAGTCTTTAGTTTAAAATCTAATTTATCTGATATGAGAATCACTACCCCGGCCTTCTTTTGAGGCCCATTGGCATGAAAGATGCTTCTCCATCCCTTCACTTTCAGTCTGGGTGTATCCTTAGGTTCAAAATGGGTCTCTTGTAGACAACATATGGATGGGTCCTGTCGTTTTATCCAATCTGCAACCCTGTGTCGTTTTATGGGCGCATTTAGGCCATTCACATTGAGAGTGATTATTGAGAGATAGGTTTTTATTGACATCGTGTTGCCTTTGAAGTCTTTCTGTCTGTAGATTGTTTCTATATTTCTGTTCAATGATATTCTTAGGATTTTTTTCTCTTTTATAGGACCCCCCTTAATATTTCCTGCAGTGTCGGCTTGGTGGTTGCATAGTCTTTTAAGCCTTGCCGGTCTTGGAAACTCTTTATCTCTCCATCCATTTTAAATGTCAGTCTTGCTGGATAGAGTATTCTTGGTTGCATGTTCTTCTCATTTAGTACTCTGAATATATTTTGCCAGCCCTTCCTGGCTTGCCAGGTCTCTGTGGAAAGGTCTGACGTTATTCTAATGGGCTTTCCTCTGTATGTAAGGAGGCTCTTTGTCCTAGCTGCTTTTAAGAGGGTCTCTCTTGAAACATAATTCCTCATTCTAACTGTAAGGTGTCATGAGGACTTTCGAGAATTTAAAATCTTGGGAGGAAATCTCTCTGCCTCTAGTACATGAACGTTGTTTCCATTCGTGAGATTGGGAAAATTTTCATAGACAACTTCTTCCACTATATCTTCTAGACTTCTTTCTTTTTCCTCCCCTTCAGGGATTCCAATAATTCTGACATTGGAAGGTTTCATGGCATCGTTTATTTCCCTGATTCTGTTTTCGTGGCTTCTGAGCTGTTTGTTCCAGGCTTCCTCCTGATCCTTTCTCTCTATCTGTTTGTCCTCCAGATCACTAATTCTATCTTCTGTCTCAGTTACCCTAGCTTTTAGAGAATTTAGATTAGATTGGAACTCACTGAGAGCATTTTGAACATCATCCCTGGTGGCTTTCAGTTCTGCCCTAACATTGTGAACATCATCCCTGGTGGCTTTCAGTTCTGCCCTAATCAATTCTGTTTGGTCATCCATGGCTTTCTCCAACCTAGCTATTGCCTGGATAATTGTTAGTCTGAATTCCTTTTCTGACATATTGTCTATGTCGATAGACATCTGTTGCAGAAGGCCCATCCTCTGTATTTTTCTTCTGTTGGGTATTCCTCCTCCTAGTCATTTTGGAAAGAGATGACTGAACAGATGCAGCTGGACTTATCGGTTGTGGTGCAGTCAATGTGCACCCTGGAACGCTTCTGTGCAATCAGGATTCCCCACCCAAATGAGAGAAAAAAGAAAAGAAAAAGAAATAGAGAAGAAGAAAGAAAAAAAAGGGGAAAGAAAGAAGGAAAAAGAGAGAGAGAGAGAGAGAGAGAGAGAGAGAGAGATAGGAAAAAAGGGGAAGATAAAAGAGAAGGCTCGGCCCAAATGGGCCACAAGGTAAGATTTATGAAGTATACAAACAAAAACAGACAAACAAAAAGACTGATAAAAGTATATGACAAGAAAAAAAAATATATATATATATATAAGCAAAAAAAGGGAAGAACCTCATCAGAAAGAACCCCAAGTATAAGATTTATATATTATCAGGACAAACACAAATTCACAGAAACACTGACAGAAGGAAAAAATTGGGAGAGTGGTTATAAATTCTCAGTGTGGGTGAGGAAGGTTATTTTGATTCTTCCTGAAGGTATCTTGATGTTTTTGTTAAGGGACTCAACTTTCCTAAGTTACAGGGGGATTAGAAACTGGTTTGCCTATAGGGGTAGCATTGATTGGGGAAAGGGGATTCCCTTGAAGTTTAACTCTATATGTATAGTAGAAGATAAAAATTAAAAAAGAATAAACTAGACTAAACTAAGTTAAAATTAAAAAAGAATTTAAAAAAAAGAAAAGCAAAAGAAAAACACGGGTGTATGTATCAAAAAGTTCAGGTTAGAAGGTTATTAAAGAATTTGATGTACTGGACATCTCGGTGTGATGGTAAATAGGTTAAAAAATTATCTGTATGTATAAAAAAAAAGAACCAGAATATTGGTAACCAGTTAAAAATAAAAGTTGTATTTATGAAGTAGTGGTGGTGGTTGTTCTCTTGTAGTCTTTTTTTTTTTTTTTCTTCCTTCCTGGTTGGTTTTCTGGGGGAGGGGCCTGCCACGTGGGTTTTCAGACAATGATGTTCCCTGAGTTAGGTCCTCCCACTCCCCTCAAGGGGGTGAGCTCTTTTTTTTTTCAGGAAACTGTTTTTTTCAGCCTTTTGTTCTCTGGGGGTTTTTATATTCTTTCATCTGCTTTCTCTCACCTTGACAGCTTTTGATGGTTTTTGGAGGTTAGAGGAGAGCAAACTGCACCCCGACCTCCTTCTCAGAGAGAAGCCCCAGAATGTTTTGGAAAAGCTGCTGGCAGAGTCGGTTCTGAGTCACTGTCCCTGGGGATGCAGGAGCTCCTCCTTGTACCCAAAACCAGGGCAGTGGTGGCTGTCTAGGCAGCTCCAGACTGCTGGAGAGGTTCCGAGCAGAGATCGCACACTGAGATTTTCCCGCTGTCCCGGGTTGGGAATGTCTGGTTTTTCCGGATGCCAGAGCTCCAGGCTAGTGCCTATGAGCACGTATCCCAAGGGAGGGTGTGGGACGCGCGCGTTTCAGGATTGCCATCTGGCCAGGCTCCCAGCTCCTCACGGGAGCCAGACCCCACTCGTTCTCGGGTGTGCTGGCGTTCAGGTGCACTGGCGGCTCAGGGACGGAGACCTGATTTCTCCGCCGCACTCTCTCTGGCTCAGTGCCAGGGGAGGCTGTCCTGGGTCGGGGGACTTAGGTCCCTGACCCTAACCGCCCAGGTTCCCACTATTACCCTCTGCGATCCTTTGCTCTTTGTTTTTTTGAGTGCTTTCAACCAGACTCCAAGTTAATGCTGGTCCCCAGATGCAGAGCACTCTCCTGTTGGGGTGTTACTTTCCGATCGGTCACCTCTGGTGGCTCCCTCCCCCTTTTGTTTATCTTCCGATATCAGTCGGACGTTCCCAGTCTGCTTTACCTGCCACTGGTGTCTTCTGCTCCAGTAGAGATCCAGACGTGTATAATTCTGATCTCAGGCTGATTTCATGGGTGGTCGGAGTTCTTTGGTAGGTAATCAGCTCACTTTAGGGTACAGGTTGAAATGGTGCCTCCTCCTACTTCCTACTCTGTTGTTGCATTTCTAAGTCAGTGAAATGTCACCATAACGAAACCGACTTAGAAGTTAAGCATTGCTACCAACATATCGAAACCAAGAAGCAGGTACCTCTGGGTTACTGGGTGGCTCAGTAGGTTAAGGGTCTGCCTTTGGCTCAGGTCGTGATCCTGGAGTCCTGGGATCCGAGTCCCAAGTCAGGCTCCCTGCTCAGTGGGGAATCTGCTTCTCCCTCTGCCCCTCCCCCCCGACCATGCACACTCTCTCTCAAATAAATAACACCTTTAAAAAAAGAAGTAAACATTTTTGCTGTATTCCACAACTATGTTTCTGAGAGCAGGAATATTATTGTAAAGCACATTTTTCCTTATCTAAGTGAAAGAAAATCTTCTCCAAATTGTCAGCAAGTGCATAGGACGCCTTGGACTAATGGTATCTGTTACATTTCGTTGCAGTGGGAGAACCTATCATCTACTCTGTAGATACTTTCCTGCAGATATGATCGATCAGCTACGGGGGGGTTGGTTTCCGTGGTACATCATTCGAACCAGGTCCGCTCAATGCTGGTGACGACGATTTATTTAAAACTGCACATGCTCAGGTCCTGGCTCCAGACGTATTCGTTTAATTGGTCTGGGGTGGCTTAGGAATCAGGTTGGTTTTTCTTTAAGATTTTATTTATTTCTTTGTCAGAAAGAGAGAGGGCACAAGCGGGCGAGCAGCAGGCAGAGGGAAAGAGAGAAGCAGACTCCCCGCTGAGCAGAGAGCGCGGCATGGGGCTCGATCCCAGGACCCCGAGATCATGACCTGAGCTGAAGGCAGAGGCGTCACCGAGTGAGCCGCCAGGTGTCCCAGGAATCACTGTTTTAAAAATAATCTATATGACTCAGACGCAACCACAGTTGATAATCAAGAAGAATACGTGTCCTTGAATTCAAGCTATGTTTTTGAGGAAAATAATAGGAGTTTGTTGGAAATGGTGAGAAACGCACAATTTCAGAACAGATAATTTTGGACAATCATTCTTAGATGTTGTAGAAGCTGTCCTGTGTGCTGTGGATGTGGTGGCAGAACCCAGAAACGTCTCTGGACGTTGCTCGGGGTTCCCTCAGAGGACAAAAATGCTCCCCTTGAAAACCAGTGATGTAACCAGTTCTCACATTCCAAGATCCGAGGATCTAAGAACAACCAATGGAACAAACATGTTCTTCAGTGAAAGCGGCAGGGTATCCATAACCCCAGAAAAAGGAGCAAGAGAGAGGCAGGATCTTCCAGTGAGGCTCTGGATGAGTCTGTAATTCACAACTGACCGACGGGAAAGTCGTCCATTTCTTCTAGTTTGCATTTCGGGATCTGCACCCCGCCCCGCCTCCACTCCGCTCCCTTTTCAGTGGCCTCAGTGAGACTTCTTGTCGGGATGAAAAGCCTCCCCCGTCCCTCTCTGTCTCAGGAAGGCTGTAAAGAACTTGCAGGCTAGCATCTCCCTCCCAGCGAACGCCTCCCCAGCCCGCTTCCGACAAACGAATGTACAGTCACCGGCCTCTGTCAGCTGCCGGAGGATCCCGGCCAGGAGGGAGGAATGGAGACAGCATCACTCTCCATCCACCTGCCTTCTCTCCTGCCACGTAGAAGGGAAGGAAAACTCGGCAGGTTTCTATGTTTCTCATCTGTTTCCCTCCCCTGGCCCACAGCTGGGTGCTTTACCGCCCTGGCAACACGTTCAATGACACCCATCCATTCAGGGACTCTCTGAGCCCCTTCCCGAGTTTCAGGCAATGCTCTAGACACTGCGACGCAACAGTGGACACAATGAGGTCTCCCCCATCCTGGAGGCTACTTCTTTTTTATTTTTTATTTTTTATTTTTATTTGTTTATTTACAGCATAACAGTGTTCATTGTTTTGGCATCACACCCAGTGCTCCATGCAGTACGTGCCCTCCCTATTACCCCCCACCTGGTTCCTCAACCTCCCACCCCCCCCACCCCCCTGCCGCCCCTTCATAACCTGGAGGCTACTTCTTAACAGGCACGAATGTCCGCATTGTTCTAGATAATGAAATGTGGCCCTAACAATGTGCACTTTCCCATTGCTTGAGCTCCGCTTTTGAGTAAATATTCAACTGAGAAGCTTTCCTCATTCCAGAGAGTGTAAGGAACGAGCTCTTCAGATGTCGAAGGGGCGTACCTGTGTGCCGGCGGGCACCGATACTGGTCTGCTGGGGTCGTTTTGTTGCCAGCCGTGGTCCTGGGCTTCCTCTTGAGAGGCAGACGAGCGTTACTGATGTCATGCTGAACTACATTCAAAAGCAATGACTGTTTTGGGCAGCGAGCGAGGGCACTCAGCAGCCCTGGAGGTGAGCTGCAGGTCCGGCGCCATCCATCTCCTGGGGGCACTGGGGCGATGGTGCGGCTCCACGGCGCTGGGGCTCACAGCACAGGGAGCCTTGCTTGGGGTCGCCCGCGTTGATAAGCCACGGGACTCCATCCGAGCTCAGTGCTGGTAGGTGTCTACATGGCAACCCTCCAAGGATGAGTCCAAGAAAACAGCATTCGTCATGGTGAGTCTTGGCCAAAGCTGTGAGAACGGCCTGGAGTTCTGCCCACCTGGGGATCTGCCCGGCTGGGACTGAACACACACGGCAGCCCAGGGGACACCGCTGGGTTTCCTCTCGACCAGCCACTTGTGAACCAGGTCCTGGCATTTGGGAGGACCTCTGGGAACCAGAGCACGGCTGAGTCAGAGGCTTTCCAACAGGCAGGAGAGCGGGAGATAACATTTCCCCCAAAGGGGAGCTACCCCTGTGGGAAGCAGAGGCGCCCCAGAGCCCTGTCAGTGGCCTTCCTGACCCTCCTTCATTCAGACAGCTGGGACTTGGTGTGTGCTCCCCACCCTGTTGGTCACTGAGTCACAGCTGAACCAGCTGGAATGGGAAGATCCGGCAGGAATGTCACATACCCTTTAGAGCCCAGCGTTTGGCTTAGACAAGAGCCCGGCGGAACGGGACGCCAGCTCCTGGCTGGAGTTTACCTTCTTTCGCCAGAGGCTCCAATGGGCAAATCATCATCAGAGGAGACCGTCATTCAAAGGGGGTATTAGTGTCACGGGGCCCCCAGATACCCACAGTTCTCTGCATATGGCTCTTCGCGGTGGGATGACATGACCCCAGCACTCGGGGATCCAGGAAGTAGAAGCACAAATACATCAACGCCTGCTGTGTGTTCAGCTACAGAACAGCAAAAGCCATATCTGGGTTGACCCCAAAGGCCCCACGGACAGAAGGTCACTCCACATGCCACGAGACACTTCACCCCGAGAACTTAGCCGGATATGGGAGGTCACGCACCCCAGGGAGCAGGGAGGATGGTCACTCGGGAGCCAGCATTCAACCGAGCCATCACAGTGTGACTCTCCCCTGCGGAGAGCTCCCCAGCCCAGCTGGACAGATGCTCTGGTCTTCAGTTCTGCTTGGGGACAGGGAGACCTTGGTCCCCATCCTCACGATCTTCCTGTCCCAGCGGCAAGGCAGAGGGGCAGAGGGAATTCCGGAGACAGTAGATGGGCCACAGGAGGCAAAGCACATTTTGTTTTGTTTCCAAGTGCCTGGTACATGTTCACCGATTTGACTCCGCACCTGCTGTATTCTTCCTTGTCTCTTTCCTCATCAGTCGAATTTTACACTCTTGGGAGTCAAGAAACTTTTGTTCAAAGTCAGCCGAAAGCTCCATAGAGATTAAAGTCCAAAGCCTGAACGGCAGTCGAGGAAATGTGCAGAGTCTGAGGGAGTTGGCAGTTTCTGCCGTGACCGGAGCCAACCAATGCATGGTACCAACGATCCCCTATCCTCTGGCGCCTTCCACAAAGACAGGAGAAAACATAAGAAAGGAGCCCATGTTTGTCATGAGACGCCGAAATCCTGTTTAAGATGAAAGACGGAATGCGTAGCTCTGTAACATAAAGCACAAACTAGAAAACCAAATTAAGAGATGCACTCTCCTCGCAATGCTTACAGTGGGGCTTTCGAACTTGACCAGGGTCCTCACTAACACTTTCGAACTTGACATTCAAATGCTCCTCGCCTCTACTCTGGTGGTCAGGTCGGACCACGGCGGCCACCTGGGCACAAGTCGGAAGGATTTTCTGTCTCTCGGCGGAGCGTGTCACTGTTATTGACTTCCAGTCTTACCGGAGTTCCAGAAGATATTTTAGAAGCACTTCTAGAACCATCGTCCCAGACTTTACAATGACATTGACTGACCGGATGGATTTTTATGTTTTGTACCAAATGCCTGGCCTACGAAATGGGAAATTTCAGAGAGACATAAATGGTTCAAAATAAAGCAATGAAACTATGAAGATCATCATCAGCTGGGTTTGTGGGACTTGTACGCCCATCAACAGGGCCCACTAGGAAAGCATAAAATAAAATGCATACTACTTTTTATGAGGTGATTATAATGTGTATAGTTATAGCTGCAAAATAAAAGACCTGTCTTTATACCTATGTATGAAGTGCTAGGAGACGGCTTAAAATGTTTTGAGCTTGGTAAATGATACCTGTTTCACTGTATTAAAAGTCTCTGTCGTGGGAAACCTGGCTGTCTCAAGTGACCAACTCTTGGTTTGGGCTCAGGTCACTATCTCAGGTCACGAGAACTAGCCCCACATCAGGCTCCGCACTCGGTGTGGAGTCTGCTGCTGCCTCTCCCTCCCCTAAGCCCCTCCCCTGGCATGCGCTCTCTCTTTTTCTCTCTCTGAAATAAATACATAAAATTAAAAAAAAAAATCTCTGTCCTTAAAGAGCTATTCACTTTTTCTGTCGTCCTCATAAATTGGTATGACATTCTTTCTTTCTTTTTTTCTTTTTTTTTTTTTTTTTGAGAGTCCGCAAGTGGTGGCTGGAGTAGGGGATGGGAGGGGAAGAGGAAGAGAGAAAACCCCAGGCAGGCTCCATGTCCAGGGTGGGACTCAATCCCACGCCCCTGAGATGATGACTCAGGCTGAAATTCAGTTGGGCACCCAACAAACTGAGCCACCCAGGTGCCCCAAATTGGCTTGACTTTTTTTTTTAAGATTTTATTTATTTATTCATGAGAGACAGAGACAGAGAGGGACACAGAGAGAGAAGAAAACAGAGGTAGGGGAAGAAGCAGGCTCCCCGCTGGGCAGTGAGCATGAAGTCAATGCAGGCCTCAACCCCAGGACCCTGCAGACTTTATGCTGAACAAGGAGTCAGATCCCATGACCCTGAGATCACAAGGTGAGCAGAAACCAAGAGTTCGAGGCTCAGCTGACAGCACAGCCCAGGCACCCCTGATGACATTGGATGAAAAATTTAGAAAATGTGGTTTTGGGGGTCGGGGATGGGTAAGCCCGGTGGTGGGTATTAAGGAGGACACGGATTGCATGGAGCACTGGGTGTTACATGCAAACGAATCATGGAACACGACATCAGAAACTAATGATATACTGTATGGTGACTAACGTAACATAATTTAAAAAAAAAAGATGTGGTTTTTCTGCTTTGTATATTGTAGTCCCCAAGAATAATCAAGTATTTGATTATTCAAATTCAAATAATTATCTTCTCTGAATATATATGAATATTTTATTTGTTTTATTTGCATAATGTTCAAATACAGCTAAATTGAAAAGCCACCGAAACTTTCTGAAAATACATAGCAATGCAGTGTTAACTGGAAGTCCCACAAATCTTAGCATTTCCCATGGGGTTCGGCACCCTCTCATTTGACTTCATTCGTGTTAAGAAGGAAGACCTAAGTTGTTACATTCCTGCGTACTTTAGGATGATCATTTAGTATTAATCAGACTGCAAAAGAAATTCTTCTATCCTTCTCTGAGTCTTACAGATGAAGGAACGAAGGCTCAGAGAAATTCAGCAAGTTGCCCAGGGCACACGCGCCGAGTGTGGAATTGTCGTCCAAACCCAGGCCCAGCTACTCCAAAGCCCATGCATTTTACATCTGACCATCGTTCCAGACACCAAAAACGAACAAAAGGGTTTAGTGGAAGGATGAAATAAATGGAAAGGCAGGAAAATTCACCATGGCATTCTCTGTAAGGGTGTGACGTTAAAGGCTAGCATTCAAATCTTACACAGACGTGAGAGATTTTTAAGTAAAAAGGAAACGCTAAGAAAAATATTAACCCAGTGAACTAAAAGGATCACATTCGTCAGAAGATTGAGTGACTATAGGTCAGAAGTCAAGAGGAGAGGTTGATGACCAGCTTCAAATGTCTAGAAACATGGATCCCCAGCCAGGCAGATGGCCGGCGCATATGGCCACAAGCTCGTCTGTGGAGCAGAGGTCAGGAGACTTCACAGGTGATCCCAGAGTCTAAATCAGGGGTCAGCAAATTATACCCCGAGGGCCAAATATCCTGCCTGTTCCCTGTTTCTGTAAATAAAGTTTTATCAATACCCAGCCACTACCATCCATCTGCATATTATGTACGCTGCCTTCACACTACCTAGCCCACTAACAAAACCTTATGATGTGCCAAGCTTAACATATTCACTACCTGGGACTTTTGCCAAGCCCTGGAATGAAACGCAGGCCAACCGCAGGCCAAATGGCCTCCTCCTTCCTCTTCTCCTTCTCCTTTTTTGGTTCTGCCTGTTCGTTTCACGTTTTTTTTTTTTTTAAAGGTTTTCATTTTAATTTCAGTATAGTTAACATTACAGTGTTCTATTACTTTCAGTATTATTACTACGTACTTTAGGATGATCAGGTATACAATACAGCGATTCAACCATTCCACACATCGCTCAGTGCTCAACCCAAGTGCACCCTTCAATCCCCATCACCTATTTAACCCAACCCCATCCACCTCCCCTCTAGGAACCACCAGTTTTCCGTAGTTAAGAGTCAGCTTCTTAGTTTATATCTCTCTTCCCACTGCTCATTTGTCTTCTTTCTTAAATTCCATGTATGAGTGACATCAGATGGCATCTGTCTGTCTGACTGAATAATGTTGAGCATCTTTTCATGTGTTTGTTGGCCATCTAGAGGTCTTCTTTGGAGAAACGTCTGTGTTTTCTGTCCATTTTTAAATGGATTATTTGTGGGGGGTTTGGTATTGAGTTGTGTAAGTTCTTTATATATTTTGGATACTAACCCTTTGTCAGAGATGTCATTTGCAAATACCTTCTCCCATTCAAAAGGTTGCCTTTCACATGCTATAGACAGAAAACTCTTAAGATTCCACCAAAAAACTACCAGAACTGGTAAATAGATTCAGTAAAGTCACAGGATACAAAATCGATGTACGGAAATCTGTGGCATTCCTATACATTAATAACAAAGCAGCAGAAAGTGAAGTTAAGAAAACAATCCCATTTCCAACTGCAACAAAAACAACAAAACAGGAATAAACTAAATCAAAGAGCTGAAAGAACTGTAGTTTGAAAACTATAAAACGTGGATGAAAGAAATTCAAGATGATGCAAGAAAAAAAAAAGAAAGACATTTCATGCTCATGGACTGGAAGAACAAACATTCTTAAAATGTCTGAACTACCCAAATCAATCTACAGATTTAATGCAACCTAGCAAAATACCAAAAGCATTTTTCGCAGAACTAGAACAAACAATCCTAAAATTTGTATGGGACCACAAAAGACCCCAAACAGCCACAGCCATCTTGAAAAAGAAGCTGGAGGTATCACAAGTCTAGACTTCAAGTTCTATTACAAAGCTGTGATCATCAAGACAGTATGGTACTGGCACAAAAACAGACACATAGATCAATGCAACAGAACAGAAAACTCAGAAATAAACCCATAAGTCTATGGTCAACTAATCTTCAGCAAGGGAGGAATGAATATACAATGGGAAAAAGACAGCCTCTTCAATCAATGGTGTTGGGACAACTGGTCAAGTTCATGCAGAAGAATGAAAGTAGACCACTTCCTTACACCACACACAAAAATAAACTCAGAATGGACGAAAGACCTCAATGGGAGACCTGCAGGCATAAAAACCCTAGGAGCCAGCACAGGCAGTAATTCCCCTGACATTAGCCACAGCGACATTTTTCTAGATACATCTCCTGAGGCAAAATAAACTATTAGGAATATTTCAAAATAAAAAGCTTCTGCACCATGAAGGAAACAATCAACAACACTAAAAGGGCAAATAGCATTCTTAGTGTCCCCAAACCACACGGTCTGCCTCTTGTGGGCATACCACTGCCCTAATTTTTCCAACCATATCATTTTGCACCCATCTCCGACACTGCTTTCTGTTTACTAGTTGAGTATCTGTCCAGAGGGTCCTTCTCCCTCACACTTGACCTTCACCCTGTTGGCCAATGTCAGCGGAGTGAGCCCTTAAAGTGCAAAGCTGACACTCCCCGCCCCTCCGCTCCCACCTTCCATGGCTTCCCGTCCCCGAAGATTAAATTCAGTCTCTCAAGCGCATCTTGCTGAGTTCAAGTCTGTTCCTCCCCCCGTGGAGCAGCCAATGCTCTTGCCCATGCAAAAGACATTTTTATGTGCTTCTTCCCTCCGTCCTCCATTTCTCTACTTAAATGTCACCATGTCGTTCTTCGCCCCCAGGGAAAATAATTCCATTAATTCCATGACTGCAACTTGCAGTAGCGACACTCTAGTCTTTGTGAGTATTGCATTTTGAATGTCATGCAACAAGCAATGCAAACTTCCTCAAAATTCTCAATACATAAAACATGGTATGTGAGTAGACTTTCACTTCCCTATCATCAGCATAACCCAAAGAAAGTTACAAAATGGACTGTACGGGTTGAGAAAAATGTTCTTACCAGGTTCTTCTGATTTCTCCATCTCTAGCACCGTACATACTCTCAACCCCCCTCACTCACTAGACCCGACCTCATTTTCTTCCTAACACTCACCTCTGCCTGACATTGTATAACTTATTTGTACATTTGTTTCATTTACTTGTTTGTTCTGGGTCTCTTCAATTAGAATGCAAGCTGGCTGAAAGCACGGTTTTATGTATCCAGTTTGCCGCTGTCGACAGAGCGCAATGCAACACGCAGTGAATACTTATTAACCATTCAGTAGGTGTTAACAGTACATCAGACGAATCTTCAGTTTACAGATGACATACGATGGTGTACTTCCTATGCCCTGCCGTTGGGCTGATGGCGCTGACATGTTTTGGACCCAACTGAGGCTAAGATTCTACCTGACAACTGCCCGCACTTCTCTCCAGGGCATGCCAGCTGGTGCCCCTTCCCTTTCTGACCTTACCAATCCCACCTTCCCCTTTCCTTTCCGACTTAAAAAAAGAAAAGGATCTGCGAACCCAGCCTACTCACCCTTAGCATCTTTGTTCTTGCACTTTCCAGCGCCTAAACCACGTCGGTAGCAGCATTTTACAGAACCCGCGTGTCGCCGGACGTCGGTAGCAGCATTTTACAGAACCCGCGTGTCGCCGGTCCCGTCTTGGCCCGGGGGCAACCTTCTCCGCCAAGCCGACCTTGCCCCGCATGTCTGAAGCCAGGAACGGGCCCCACCCTGATACTCATGATCCCTTTCCTCCCCTGGTGAGGGGACTCACCACTCTTTTCAAGATGAAAACACTGCGCATCCAATTATCACGATGGAGAGTATAATACTCATGTAAAATGTAACTATAAATGATACACAGTGCTTCCCGTTGATTACGTCTCCCTAAAACATGAGCTCCACAGGGGCAGAAATCTTTGTGCATTTGCTCCACTGCTCATACCTGCCTATCTTGGTCTGTTCTGGTGGTCGTGACGGACATGCCATTGGGTCGGCGGCTTACACAAGCGTTCATTTCTCGCAGTTCTGGAAGCTGGAAGACCTAGATCAAGGCACCCAAAGATCGGTGTCTGGCGAGGGCCACTTTCCGGTTCATTGATAGCTGTCTTCTCTCTGCGTCCTCACATGGCAGAAGGGGTGAGGGAACTCTTTGGGATCTCTTTTACACGGCACTAACTCTGTGCCTGAGGAACCCACACTCATGACCTGATCACCTCCCAAAGACCCCCAACTCAAAATACCCTCATGTTGGGAGTCAGGTTTCGGCGTACGGATTCTGGGTGGACACACACATTCAGTCTACAGCACCACCTTCCCTCACAAACCCCGGGGCCAATCCCCACAAGAGGGTCCCAGGTTCTCCTACCACAGGCTTTCAGCTGGGTTTGGCCAGTGGCAGGGATCCACAGGGGCGTCCAGGATCTAGAACCCCTAGATCTGCCAACGGGGCTGCAGCTTCCGCTGCGTTTCCAGCACCGTGCATCTGGGGGTCACTGCCTCGTCCCTCGTTCCTTCCACTGGGAGAGACACTGGCCCGTAGAGGTCACTCTCTCTGCTTTGCTTGACCATCCCGTATTAGCTGTAGCACTTTCATCACCTTCTACCCCCTTCCTGAATTAAATCCCCACTGGTTCAAACACCTAGAGTAGTTTCTGTATTCCTAGTAGACCTGGAAATACACGATTCTATTTCTTTCGCTTCCGAGCAGATG
This sequence comes from Meles meles, assembly GCF_922984935.1. NCBI lineage: Eukaryota > Metazoa > Chordata > Mammalia > Carnivora > Mustelidae > Meles > Meles meles. The sequence continues at coordinate 14,561,982 of NC_060088.1, forward strand.
ACTTGGACGTCAGGTCAGAGAAAGTGAAGCAACTTGGTGGACAGTGGCACACTCATGTTGAACTCATGTTCGACACTCATGTCGAACCCCATAATGAAACCAAGTCACTTAGCAGCTCAATAGGTTTCGCCGAAACACTCTGGTTTTATAGGTTTTCTTCATTAGCATACGGAGACGCACTATAAATCACTCACTGTAGACAACCGCTGGACTCGCCCGTACAGTAGATCGGCAGTCACATACGGCAAAGTAATTTATCATGAGATTTTAATTATGTAAAGAGACACATTAAATTTATCTCTGTGTCCTCACCAGCCAGCTCAATGCCTGGAACGTAGCGGCTACCTGATAAATACTCATTTAAGGATGAAATGCATGAACTGAAAATACTAAAAATCACGCACTCCGGCATCCCATGCTACAAGATAAGGCAGCACCAGAAATCTGGCTAATCGTGCGCCTACGAATGAAGAAAAACCCCCTGGTCGGTCACACAGAAAGGCTGCAGCCGCACAGCCACATGGGGTTCCTGAGAGGAGAGGCGCTTCTGGTGGGAGCTCAGGGCACCCGGTTGCCCAAACCTCCACAAACCGCCTGGCTCATCATTGCCTTCTCCTCAGTCTCAGCATCTTGCAACAGGAAACACAGATGGATGGATGTTCACATGGGAGAGAGAAGTACTCAGAACTCAGGTCTCGGTGGGTGGGTGGGGGGGGTCATTACCCTGAGGTGCTGGTGTTCAAAGGGCAGATACGGAAATGATAAGGAAGACAGAACAGGAGAGGGAGGGAGCAGAAGACAAAAGCTATCGAATCCTGTTGTCCAGGCTGTTACCGTGGCCTGGCTTGAATGAATGACTAGCCGAGACAGATAAGCAAGATTCCATGAGTTCTGGCCCCAGCTTTCACGAGCGAAGAGCTCGCTGCAAACCTGATCCCCTTGGCCAATGCCGGCTTCAGAGGCTCCTTGTAGGATGACCACAGCAAATGCTTCTGGTAGACAGAGGACCCACACTGTGCGGCATGGGTTATGGAGGCACAGAATCCCTCCTCTGACACTCTGGTGTCCTGGCCCTTTGCACGTCTCCCCATGGGCCACACAGGCCAACTTTGACCACACCCTGACCCACGGCTGGTTGGAATATCTTATGATTCCTTCTGGAGCCGGGGGAGATCGCACTGGTGGGGAGCTGCTGTTGGGCATTTCCCAGCTCCACTTTACGGTCATCTCTCCTCCAACTGCCTACATGCAGTCACCCAGTGCGTGGTGTCTATCCCCTGACCTGTTTGGTTCTGTGTTGTCCTTTACGACGAAAGTCGTGGACAGCGGCCGTCATGATGACCTTCCTTCGGCTGCCCGTCCCTGTCTGTATCCATGTGGGCCCCTGTCTCCTTACTGGCCCGTCCATGGAAGAGTGGCAAACCCTGTCAGCAGACGCCACCATGCTGCTGCTCAGTGAGCGTGTGACCTTACAGCGTGGTCTCCTCTGCTCACCAGATCTGCTTCTGTGAATGGGCTCCAGCGCCGCATCCCGGGGGATCGAGGCCCTGCGGCTCAGGGCACCATGATCGGTCACGGTTGTAAAGCTGCGATGCGGCCACAAGTACTTTCTGCTATCTTACTGTGGCTTACGCATGCCCCTGCTGTGTCTGCAGGTCGCGGTTCTCCATGTGCAGCCCCAGGACTGTGGCACGGCCTCTGTGAGGCAGTCACTGGCTGAAACAGCTGATGCTATTACAGTCTCCCATTGCTCCCAGCTTATGGAGGTTCCTGTGACCATACTTTAATATATAAAATGCCCAAATAGTTCCTGAAAGAAAAAAGGGAGTTCCTGAAGTTGTTGTGCAGACCACTAATACGCTATATTTCATCATAGAGTGCATTTTTCTTAAGATTTTATTTTTAAGTCATCTCTAAACTCAACATGGGCTCTAACCCACAACCCCGAGATCAAGAGTCGCACGCTCCGCTGAGTGAGCCGGCCAGGCGCCCCCCGCCCCCGGAGGGCGTATCTTAGTCATCTACAGAATAGGAACGTCTCCTCTACTCGGGATACTTGGAAAGCCCTCTGAACGGTCTGGGGCAGGAACACCGTCAAGGGAAAATATTTGATTCTAACTGCAGAGTATTTTACTGCGGCCACAAGCCTTTTTCTTAGGAGAGACTAAATAAAAGTGCTCGTTTTTTCAGTGAACTGGCACTCGCATCTGTTTTTAATCACGGCTCTTGTCAGTTTTGAATTCTGTAAGAAAGCAAATTCATTCTTAATTATAACATTACTATACTTTGGCAAAGTATCATCCAGATGTGATACATTTAGAATAAAAAGCACATTTCTTCATCACCGCCTAAATACGCTTCTCTCATAAAACTTATCTGATTCTCAGGATCTCGGCTGTGCAGTGACTGACGGCAGCCGAGCTCTTTGTGCCCCGCCACACGGAAGAACGGGCGCACAGGTGTCGGAGAGGCTGGGCTCTCCTCACAGAGCAAGGGGGACCCCACCCGGGTCTTCGTCAGGATTGTGCCCAAGGACATTTTCTCGAATCCTGCTAGGTCAAGCAGTTTTGGTACAAGCTCTTTGAGTTGCCTGCTGCCTCTTTTCAGAATTAAAAGTAAGTAAGTAAAGTAAGTAACGTAAGTAAAACGTGATTGTCAGTATCGTGACTCAAGGATTTCCTTCAAGTCCCCGACTCAGTGGTGTGTGTGTCACACGGTGAAAATTCATGGATTAGTCGGACGGACGGGGCCACGGTATCAACATGAGATTTAAAGGCCTTCAGAAGTTACTTCAGTCCTGAAGGTGAGTTCTGCAGAAACTCCAGGAATACGGAGCCGCCTTTGCCCGTGGGAAGGGCCTGCTTATATTTGTGTGAGGGGACACAGGAGCAGAAGACCCCCACCGCCCGGTTCCCAGGGGCCTTCAACAGCAACCCAGATCCACAGAGACGGAGAGCAGAACTGCGGTTGCCAGGGGCCGGCAGGGAGGAATGAGGAGTGAGTGCTCGTGGGTGTAGGGTTTCCTTTTGGGGTGCCAAGTGGCATTACAGGGGGTGATGTTTATATGCCTCTGTGAGCACAGCAAAACTCCGTAAGCTGTACACTTCCTTGTGGTGAATTTCATGGTATAAAACTTCTCTCTCGATTTTTTTTTTTTTTTAAGTAATCTCTACACCCAACATGGGGCTTGAACTCACGACCCCGAGAGCTAGAGTTGCGTGTTCTTTGAACTGCGCCAGCCGGGGGCCCCGAGTTCTCTCTCAATTATAACAAATCCACAAAAGGCAGCAGAACCCAAGTGCCTTCTGTATGCGCACACACCACGCATTCTACGTGGGCCATAGCTATACTAAGAAGGTGTTGGTTTCGTAGCTGAAATTCACATTTAATCGGGTTCCCCCCAGTTTCGTTTCAACAGACTTTATTTTCTAGAATTGTTTTAGGGTAACAGCACCATTGAGTGGAAAGCACGTCGGGTCCCCATACACTCATACCCCCTCCCCAACACACGCCCAGCCTCTCCGGCAGCATGTCCCAGTAGACTGGTGCTTCGGTCACCGTGGGAGTGCTCTGTGGGTCCCGGCAACATCAGAGTAAAGTACCCACCATTACAGTATCGTTTGGAGGGACTTCAGTGCCCTACAAATCCTGCTGACTCAGCCCTCTCCTCCCTGTAACCTGACCCCCGGCAAGCACTGCCTGGAGAGACCACAGTGCAGCCATTCACCCGGTGAAGGACGGTGTGGTTGCTTCCAAACTCGGCCAATGACGAATACAGCTGCTTAAATATCTGCATGCCGGTTTTGTGTGAACACAACTTATCAGTTCATTTAGGTCAATACCAAGGAGCATAACTACTGGGTCATATGGTAAGACTGTTCAGTTGTGCTAACTCTGGCTACCCTCCTCTCAGTGAGCTTGCCCTTCTTTGGAAGAGACAGAGAGCAAGGATGTATGTCCTTCGACGAGAGAAGGCAGGTAAGGGTATCTTACTTTATCGCTCATTCACCCGCTCACTCACTGGTACTTGGTGAACAAAAGTGTGTGCTAGACCCTCGGAAGGCAAACAGACACACGAAATGCAAGAAGCACGTGCTGTCCCACACAGCAAAGCCGTGGGACATGGCGTCAGGAAGGTTTCCAACATGCAAGGTAGAGAGCAAAGATGGGAGAGATTTTCCCCATCAAGGGAGGCTCCGAGAGTGTACCCCAGGCAAAGAAGGCCTTCCCCTTGAGGCATGCAGATAACCCCTGAAAGGGGCATTGAGGAGACATCCACACAAGAAAGAATGATCCGAGGGGGAGGCGCAAAGGTACAAATTAGCAACGGATACATTTATTCGGCTAATATTCAGTACCCTGCCACTGCGCCGGACCTGAGGACACAGCTTTCACCAAACACGCAGTCTGGACAAGCGGTCTACAGGAGCACACTTCACACAGCTTTGAGCAACTCAGAAAGGCAAGCCTTCCTCATGGCTGGGAAAACAGGTGCCTTCGAGGACCGAGGGTTCCTTTTTCTCCTGCGTATGCCTCCGCTTCTATCCCTGGGCAATTCCCAAGATGAAGAGTTACGTCGGTGTGTGTATAAACAGTCTTACCACCTATCAGAACTTCGAGACTTGGTTTGGGGACTTTCCCCCCTAACTACTGAAGTTCCCTAAGTTGAGTTATCCCTCCAAACCTTAGTTACTCTTGTCCTATGTGGGATCTTTGTATCTTGTGCCCAGTGCGCTAGGTAGACACTTCTTTATGGGTATTTTAAGATTTACAGATGCACTTGATGAAACAGCTGGACATTTTCGAGATGTTTTTCATTGGATAATTTATTCCATCTGTACCCAACAGCCAAGCACTTGGCAAGTGACCAACAGATATGATTTAGAAAGCCTGACGAGTTCGTGCAGGAAATAAGCTGACAGAGAAAGAAAAATGGCAACTTCGTGCTTTAATGGCAGCGTAAACCATCTAGAAGAGACATCATCAGTTCAACAAGAATCGATTTTCTTCACTCTCAACCCATATAACAAATCTCTTTCTAAAAGGTCGGAGCATTTGCGGTGGGAATTTATTTGTTTATGTATAACTAGCCCGTCTCGAGACGCTCTGGGAGACATCTTTCTCTGGCCCCTGCTTTGTCTTGATCCTGGGTGGAAGATAATCCCCGAGTCACCCATTGAACCGGGCACACTTGGAAGCCAGGGAAGGAGATTTCCCCTGCCGTGCACTTGTGGACGTGGACGCGAGTGTGTGAGGAGTGAGACCGGCCGTGGGGTGACCTTCACGCCTCACACAGATGTCAACAACTGTCCGCTCTGTCTGATTTCTGTTCCACTCCACATGGTGAAAGGATCTAACTTAAAAGAGCATCCCTTGTTCACTAGTGAACATCTAAAAACGAAGGGTTTCTGCTTAATTCGTAGGAAACGGGGAGTCCGAATAAACGTCAAGGCAATGTTTTAACTAGGTAAACTCAATTCTAGTATTTGCCTCAAAACGGGGAATGGAGAATTCATGTTTACTCAACACGTATTCCTTTAACTGTCAATGCTTTGTTTAGTACATGTTTCCTGAGCACCTCCTGGATGCTGGGACTATGCGAGGTTCTAGAATAAAACCATGAATATGAACAAAACGTCTCTTCTCAGGGTAACCGTTGGGTAAACAGCCATCATCTGTGGTGTGAGAGGGATGGAACCACGAGAGAGAGAAGAACGAGTGTGCTTGAGAACCCAAAGACGATGCATCCTAGAAAGGTGAAGCACAGACCTGTGACTTAGGTCTTTTTTTAAAGATTTTATTTATTTATTTGGCAGATAGATCACAAGTAGGCAAAGAGGCAGGCGGATAGAGAGGGGGAAGCAAGCTCCCTGCTGAGCAGAGAGCCCGATGCAGGGCTCGATCCCAGGACCCTGAGACCATGACCTGAGCCGAAGGCAGAGGCTTAACCCACTGAGCCACCCAGGCACCCCTGTGACTTAGGTCTTAAATGAAAGAGTAGATGTTTGCTATACAGAGATGAAACCGAGTGTCGTCCAGACAGAAGACAGACTAGTCGTGATGACTCAATATCAACCATGTCTATCTTTTTTTTTTTAAAGATTTTATTTATTTATTTGACACAGAGAGAGAGAGATCACAAGTAGGCAGAGAGGCAGGCAGAGAAAGAGGGAGAAGCAGATTCCTTGCTGAGCAGAAAGCCTGATTCAGTGCTCGATCCCAAGACCCTGAGATCATGACCTGAGCCGAAGGCAGATGCTTAGGTGACTGAGCCCCTCAACCATGACCACCATTACCAATGACTTGCTCTTTATTCCCAGGCAAAAGTATATAGCTCTTCATCTGTCTGTTTTCCCATCTGCAGAGATACTAATAATACTTAATTTGCAGGCTATTAAAAGGATCAACAGGGACAACAGACCTTAAATGCTCAGACCATGGCCAGTAAAGGCTGATCCTATGGAACATTCCAACGAGGTGGGTTTCCACGCCTCCCTCTGCGGTATCTGGTGGACAAATGGGGTCCAGCTGTCCCCATCCTCTCCTCAGAAGAGCACGACTAACTCTGTAGGCAACCTGGAACGGGAAATGAAAGTTCTGTTCTTGTTATTTACGTGAAGCGATCTGCAGCCGTGTGCTGTGGCTCTCCAGAAGGCACACGTACCTCATCGTTGATGCTTCTCTTCTAGCATTTCGTACCATTTTAGAAACATTTCTTACCTTGTCTTTTATTGGAAAGGGATTCTTGGGAGAAGGAACTATGATCAGATACCATCGCTAGTAGGTTGATTTATGCTTTGATTCGGGTTTCTTTTGAACTATTCCCAAATTCCCAAGTAATTCATGTTTTCTGGGCTTGTTAGGCATTGATTTACAATCTTCTGGGATTGTAATGAATAAATGGGGATCATACAATGGCTGGGTTTTTACAAGTCTTAGTCCTGGCACCCACGCATGGCTTCCTTCTTGGGGTCAAGTGAAACTGTGGGATCTTTGAGCAGTAGAACCAAAGTAAGGGGAGGTCCCTGATCATCTGCTTCGGGGAACTGGGATGCACCCACTGACCAGACGGAAGGGCCCCCTCTGGCCCACCAGCAGACGCCTCCATCATGAAGGGTTCTTTGTGTGCCCCCTTCAACCTCCTGTTCCCCGAGTCTGACAGATGGTAGATATTTAGTAATTTTCCTTAAGCAGATGAATAAGTATTTCTTCTTACTTTCGTGTAACGACCATGTCTAATTTTGTAACACATTAACAAAAGCAGAAACCCCAAATAAAAGGACCTTTGGAAACCTCTCATCATGTTGGGGCATTTAATTTACTCTGTTGACACATTCAAGGTATGCCAACAGCCCTCTTGTTTTTGGTGAAGGAGTTTGCTGGAATTCTACTGGATCAAACAGCACAGCACCAAAGATAAAGTAGATCTTAAGCATGAATTGTAAATAAAGCAAAAAAAAATTTTTTTAAAGCACAAACATGGAAAAGTATGAAAGTATGATTCTATTTCCTCAACTAGCATGAACACCGAGGAAGTCGCCTCATGGTCTAAGAACACCATCAAACTTGGAAAAGCACTAACTGGAAATGCACTTTTCACGATGGCATTGCTTGAAGTATTTCCTCTTTCTGAGCAATTGTTTTTGGCTTTAGCACAAGCTACCGAAGCTAACAAGAGTGAAAAATGGAACAGCATTTCAATTGAATGTGAGGAGAAAGACATGAGGTTTTCACATACATCATCATTCACATTTTTTACTTTTATTGGTGGAGTGATAGGAGAAAGTGAGAATTTCCAAATGCCCTCAATATGTCTTTACCTCCTGTCATTCGTGCATCTGTGAGAAAATCCGTGGTATTTCAAAGCAGACGGAAGACTCACACGAAGAAAACTATTAACTTTATCGGGATCACGAACTGTACACTGCCGAGCATTATTAGCTGTGACTGCGGACTCTGACAATGGAAACATTAATTGCTGAATCAAACGATCCTTCAAACAATCACATGACTGTGGAATTAAGCGGGGTTGACATTGGCTTCCAGTTCTCAATTCTCTTTAAAATTTTCATCAAGCCCTCTGTTGTAAAGTTCTTTAAAGTGCTTCACAGCAAAACTTCAAATGGGTTTTACTTGATTTTCAAATGGAAATTCATGATTTGATTTTTGCCCCGTTTTTTGAGCTATAATTGACATGCCCTAAAATCCCCCCTTGGAAAGCACAGAGTTCAGTGATGTTACCGTGTTCACAAGATCGTGCAAGCATCACTACTACGTAATTCCAGAATACCGTCATCATGCCAAAGAGGAACCCAGTACCCATCAGGACCACTCTTCATCCTTTCCCCGCTCGCAGCGCCTGCCAACCACAAGTCTACCTTCTGTCTCTATGGAGTTGCTAATTCTGGATACGTAATGTAGGTAGAGTCACATAACATGCAACTTCGCGTGTGACTTTTTGTTCTTAGCAAAATGTCTTCAAAGCTCATTGATACTTAAGCACGAAATGAGATTTCATTCCTTTTCATGGGTGAGTAATATTTCCTCGTATGAACAGGCCACATTCCGTCCCTCTGTTCATCAGCTGGTAGACAGTTGGGTTGTATCCACTTTTTGGCTAGGAGGAATAGGATGCCTCAAATAGTCACAGTCAAGTTTCTTTGTGAACAAATGTTTTCAGTTCTCTTGGGCATGATCTCTAGGAGGGGAAATGCTGAGTCACATGTTAAGTCTGTGTCTACCATTTTGAGGACCAGCCAAAGGGTTTTCCAAAGCAGCTGCTCTGTCTTACATTCCTACTGGCTGTGTTTGAGGGCTCTAAATTCTTCACATCATTTCCAACACTTGTCACTCTGTTAGGCTTTGGGAAATGTATCACTGAGGATAAGTGAGGAGTATTTCATGAAGACAGGAGTTACTGTAATACAAAGAAGCTAATGTTTGAATGTCACATTATAAGCAGAAAAAACCTAAAAGATGGTAGCAATTCAGGAAGTGCAAATCTCCTTCATCCGAAGAAATATGTAAAATTTAGATTTGCTAGCAATAATTGGTCATTACAGAACTACGTTCCAATTCATCCTTTTAAAAGAATGAGCAGAAGAAAATGAAACAAGCTTCAGAAGGAAATCCTAATGGCATCGTCTATGAAACGGAGGGATAGTAAAACCTGTATAAAAACATCCCTGTCTCAAACACGGAACACAGGACCCTCATATCCAGAACCATCAGTGTTCCAAACATCAGTGTTCAAAACACTGGCCTTTTTGCTGACTCACTCATGTTTGTGCGGCTGCACGGTATTTTGGGTTGGTCTACCAAGGTATAAGCCATGTTCACAGTATCGCAGGCAGAAGTAGTAAGGGGCAGTGAACAGGCGGGAAAGAGCCTGGTACTCTCAGGGAACAGAAGTGGGTCCTATGAATGAAACATTAGATTCCACGACGGGGACAGATCTAGAGGTACATATGGGCACCAGCCCGACACCAGAGACATGAAGGTCACGCAGGAAGTATTAACACAGGGGACCTCAGAGTGCTCTCCTCCAGATCTCCTGCTGGCCAAGTTGGCCCTTGGTTGGCATCTGGGAACTTGGGAGTTCAGAAATATTGTCCCCATGCTCTCGTAAGAATGGCTCACTGGGCTAAATTGTTGGTCTGAACAATGTGGTTTATGGTGAACACCTGCTCTCCTTCTGAGAGTCTGGATTTTTGGTACATGCTGGGCAGGGGTGCCTCTGTCATCCCTAGCTAAAACCCTGGATCCCAATTCCTTTTTTTTAAAAAAGATTTTATTTATTTATTTGATAGACAGAGGTTACAAGCAGGCAAGAGAGGCAGGCAGAGAGAGAGGAGGAAGCAGGCTCCCCACGGAGCAGAGAGCCCGATGCGGGGCTCGATCCCAGGACCCTGAGATCACGACCTGAGCCGAAGGCAGCGGCTTAATCCACTGAGCCACCCAGGCGCCCCCAATTCCTTTTTTTTTTAAAGATTTTATTTATTTATTTGATAGACAGAGGTTACAAGCAGGCAAGAGAGGCAGGCAGGGAGAGAGAGGAGGAAGCAGGGGCTCGATGTGGGGCTCAATCCCAAAACCCTGGGATCACGACCTGAGCCAAAAACAGAGGCTTTAACCCACTGAGCCACCCAGGCACCCCTGGATCCTGATTCCTTAATGAGTTTCCCTGGTAGACAGTATCTCACACACATCGCCACAAATAATGGGCACTGTCTCCCTGTCTCTGTCTGTCTGTCACGCTCTTCTCTCTCTCTCTTACACACACACACCCGGTAAACAAGTAAACACTCAAAACCCCAATCCCTTTCATTTCTGAAAGACTGAGTAAGTTGCATGTTTAGAAGTGATGGGCAATCGCTACTCAATTCTGAATTAATCAGAGGCTTAAAATATAGCTTAAGTAAACGGAAAAAAATCTAATCGAGTTGATGATGAGAAAGAACTTTTTAAACTATAGTATGGTCCAAAACCCTTGAACAATCAAACTACTAATTCCATACAGCACAGAGTATTTTTTTTAAACTCTGAACTTCATTTCACATACAAAGAAGGTTTCCAAAAACACTGATGATAAAGAAAATTGCAACTCTAGCATCCAGCATGCTACAATTAAGAAATGTTTTTAACCTCGTCTCCTGACCTTAGCATAAGCTTCTTAGCTTGATGTTGGAAACCCAGCACTGACTGTGTTATTAGGTAATGATGTCTTGTGGGAGCAAAAATCACAATCTTATTATTTCACTGACATTAACAAATAATGTTCTCTTGTTTACTCCATTACTCTTCTAAACTGGGTAATAATTTTTAGGCAACAGTCCTGGATCACTGTTCCTTTGGAGTTGATTTAATTAAATAGGGAAATTAATGTTATGCTGTCTTCTTGCCTAAGGGACAAGATGACCTTCTGCAAATCTATAAATGTCAACTTCTAGCAGGAACAAAGGTGTCCCTGGATAACTCTGAATTATTTCCAGCATAAGCTCTCAGAACGGCAGTGACAGTCCCTCTCATTTTTGGGAGAGGAAAAAAACAACTCTAAAAACAAATCCTCTCCTCACCCTACCCCCATTTTTTCCATATTACTCTCTGCTAGAATTTTTTAAAATGAGTCTTAAACATTTTCCCATGTCTGCAGATAGGTCACGGTCCCACAAATGCTTTCTATATGCAGAGAGGATATATTTTAAATTATATTTTTGAAAACATGCGTGATAAACTAGGCCCTAGGACATCTGTAGACCTAGGTCTTTTTCTTTTTTAATATTTTATTTATTTGTTTGAGAGAGAGAGATGGCGAGAGAGAGCAGGAGCAGGGGGGCAGGGAGAGGGAGAAGCCGGCTTCCCACTGAGCAGGGAGCCCGATGCGGGACTCCATCCCAGAACCCTGGGACCATGACCCGAGCCAAAGGCAGGACCCCGGGACCATGACCTGAACCAAAGGCAGATGCTTAACCTCTGAGCCACCGAGGCTCCCCAAAACTTTACAATTCTTGATAAAAACTGAAAGTCTAGGCCAATGCACCATGTGCTTATGCACTGAAGCTTCCAAGACCTGTCACAAGCCTAGAACATATAAACCACGAGGCAATGATACAACGTGAAATACTCACTTTGGCTTAACATACGAAAACAAAATTGATCATAAAAATCTCACACGGAAATGATCCAAAGAAGGCCTTTTCGGGAGTCAACCGAAGGGCAGAGAGGTAAAAGTCTAGTCTGCAAACCTGGCACGAGGTTTCTGTGGTGCATGTGAATTCCCCACCACCGGACACGGCGTTAGGAGTGGGCGTGGACACCTTGTCCTCTTGGTTGAGAACAAGAAACCTAAGTCGGAACCCAAATGAACCCTCCTGATGTGTTTGAAATATTTCGAAAGTGTGGAGGAGAAAAGGACTCCAGGGCCCTTGGATGGCAAATGGGATTGTCCTGTGAGGTCTTCAAGAGAGCTGTTCGGCGCATAGACAAGGGTTCCTCCCCGTGCCTAGGGTTCGGTTAGATGCGCTTGAGGAGAACACGGGGGACTGAGACTGTGGGCGCTGCCAACTCTTTGCAATCTTTGCCAGAAGCATGGCTCTGAATTCTTGTGCACCTCCGGAACCACAAACTCCAGGGAGAGAGAGCAGATGAAGACTGCAGGGGCTTGGTGGGGGGAGAGAGACTACTAATAGTTACAAGGTTTCAAGTGTTGAAAATGTTCTGGATTGGGGCGCCTGGGTGGCTCAGTGGGTTAAAGCCTCTGCCTTTGGCTCAGGTCATGATATCAGGGTCCTGGGAATGAGTCCCCGCATCGGGCTCTTTGCTCGGCAGGGAACTTGCTTCCCCCTCTCTCTCTGCCTGCCTCTCTGCCTACTTATGATCCCTGTCTGTCAAACGAATAAATAAAATCTTTAAAAAAAAATGTTCTGGAACGGGTCAGTGTGAGCATCCCCATACACTGTGCATGGATGAAATGCCACCAAAGCATCCACTTGAACATGGTGAAATGCCATTTTCAGATGGTTCACATGGCGAGTTTTATGTTCTGTGTGTTTTCCCACATCACAAAAACACGGCTACGAAAGGAAAGGATAAGGAGAGACAGACAGGTGTAAGGTGATGCAAAGACAATTTTCTTCCTGGGAAGGAGATACCTGTACAAGTTTTACAGGTTTTAGGGAGTTGAAGCCAAGGCGCCCGTAGAGAAGGCAGCCGAAGCTGGAGGACAAAGGGCACGAACTGCTCGGGATGGATGCCGGGGACAGGGCTGTGGACTTGGGCAAAGGGAGGCTGCTGACAGGTGAGAAGGAAGCCGGAAAAGGTGGGGATGGCTAGCTGGCTCATGGAGCAGGCACTTTAACTCAGTTCTGACTTGCCTGGTCTTTTCCCTCTAGCATACACAGGAAACGTATCACCCAACGATCCAGGGAAGCAAAAATGGGAAAGGAGGCTTAGATGAGCAGTAAACAATGTAGCATCAGCACCCTGGGTCATGTCGGAGGAGGCTGCAAGGGGAAATGAGGCCGTCTCTAAGCGGTACCAGGGCCAGATAATACTAGAATTCATGGCACCCCCCCAACGGCACAGCCCTGAGGCCGGCTGGTTGGTCGATTAGGTTTTCTCCAGCAGGAAGAAAGGCAATGGTTGTCTGATGCTAGATCAGAAAAAGCAGATAATTGTGCTGATCTAGGGTTAGGCTTGGCAAAATGGGCAGAACGGGAAGACAATGCAGGATCTTGAAGTTGTGACAAGAAATGCTTGAGAGCCCTTGTTTGTCCTTTGGTCTGCTTTTGGCAACTTGAACTGGTTATTCTTTTTTAAAGATTTTATTTACTTATTTGACAGACAGAGATCTCAAGAAATGGGCGCAGAGGAGCAGAGGAGGCTGGACAGCAAGTGACCCAGTGAGCCTTGACATGGTTTAATCGGTGGCAGACTTCCCTCAGTTACCAAAAGGATGTTTTCTAAATATTTATGGCACAAGCCACTGGGATGTTGAGGGCTGATGCCTCAGAGGGAGATACATTTACAGACTTGGAAAACTTGTTGATTTGGGAGAGCGGGAGAGCACGAGTAGGAGGGGCAGAGGGAGAGGGATCCCAAGCAGACTCTGTGCTGAGCGCAGAGCCCGATGCATCCAGCCCGAGATCATGACCTGAGCTGAAACCAAGAGTGGGACGCTCAACCGACTGAGCCACCCAGGCGCCGCACCTCGAAGGAACAGAATGAGGTCCCAGTTACCACAACTTCCCCAACTTTGAGGACGAGGCAAGATCAACACGAGTGAAACAAGTGGACCCAGAGTAGATCAGAGATCAGGACTGTCACACCTCCAGCTCACCGCAGGTTCGACGTGGCGTCCCTCTCCCCATACTGGCTTCCGGAAAGGCCTGGAGGTGAGAGAGAGGCAGACAAGAAAGGAGTACTGTGTGTCCTTGGTGCTCTGAACAAAACTCCTCCTCAGCCTTGCTACCACAGTTCAATGGCTGTGTCATTTTTATGAACCTCGTGCCTACACATGTGAACATCTTACTAACCAGATCTACAGCGATGCCGTCTATGGCAGTTGCTAGAGCACTTCTATGATTTTCTTCTCCCTTGAAGAGTGGTCTCTCTTGCCTTTCCCAGCAGATGCTCTCTCTTTTCTTTTTTTTTTTTTAAAGATTTTATTTATATATTTGAGAGGGAGAAAGAGAGAGAGAGAATGAGAGGGGAGGGGTCAGAGGGAGAAGCAGACTCCCCGCCGAGCAGGGAGCCCGATGTGGGACTCGATCTGGGGACTCCAGGATCACTGACCTGAGCTGAAAGCAGTTGCTTAACCCACTGAGCCACCCAGATGCCCCACTCTTTTTGAAGAAGATATCCCTCACGACATCTCACGTGTTGAGCTTTGTATGAGGCTAGAATCACACGGATTTTGGAATCACACGGATTTTGGAATCCCATTACTGACCCTCCCTCTCAATCTGTCTGCCCTATGCCAGCGCATTATGCCTCAGGATACTTCTGTCCAGAACCAAGTGGTGTGTCCAGTTAACTAGCAGGGGCTGACCCCATGAGTGTTTAGGACATCAAAAGAATTCTCAAAAGGACTATCTGTCACTTTTTTATGGTTTAAGAGACTTCAAATACCATGCTCCTGGTTTTAATGGACTTCGGTAAACAGAGACAGGACTTTCATCTCTGAATGTCCTCTGTGCCTGACAGAGCCCTTGGTAAAAAATGAATGAAAAAAAAAAATCAACAGTCTTATCTATTTGATCTACCTAGGCTTGATTTGATTTACTTAGGCTTTGGTAAAAATCAATCTTGATCATAAAGACGAAGCTGATAAGCGTTTCTAAAATGCTTGACCAGACAATTACAAAGAGAAGCAATGCATTAGTACCCCTGAATTCCTGCCTTCTGTGTCTCCTCTGGCTCAAATGCCCAACAGCTTGAATGTGTCCATTTTGTGCCATCACCAGAATTACCTAATTTCACCTTTATACAAAAACAAAAGGAAAATCTTTGCTTCGTTTATGCTTTTTTGGCTCAAAGTATATATATATAATTTTGTGGCTGGATTTCATTTTACCTTTGCACAAGGAAACGTACAGACACTTGTAAAGCAGGGATAATTTATTAGCAGAACCCAACCATGGACATTTTGTCTGCATGAAGGATGGATGTGGTCTCCTCTTGGTCAATTTTCTCCCAGCTGTGGGCATGCACATGAAGCTCGGTAGACAGGGTCAAGGGGACATCTGCATGGGGACACGTGTTGTGTGCAACACACAGGAGACTGACATCTACTTTCATGATCTTCAGTGTCAACCACGGGGAACCAAACAAACACGAACAGCCTCACCGTCGGCTGCCCCGGGAAATCCCTGAAAGCTATGTTCTACTATTTTTCTGGACTACGTCAGGAGTTGTGGTTTTGGGGGGGGAAATGAGAAAGAACTCTTTTCTGTGCATATGCTCCAGAATTCCTGTAACTTCTCCTCTACCAGAAACAGGCGAAATTACCCGTATTACAGTACCTGGGACTACTCAGTAAGGCGTCAGTTAGGTAAAGGAAACGCACGGAGAGTAAAAACCAAACAACGAAAGGGCTATCTTCGGGAATCCAAATATAACTTTTGTAGGCAGATCAATAAAAAGTCTTGGGAAACTTTCACATTAAAATGTATGTTTTCTGATACGGCAGTAAAATCAATCAGGGACAGAACAAATAGACTGGTTTTGAGTCTAACGCTAATGAACTCTGCCACTCTGGGCAGGATAACAAAGTCCCTGGACTTTCTGTTCCATGGAGGGGCCCAGACTGACTAATGTAACCGTAAAGGTCCCATGAATTCATGGTATCATGGACTATGTCCTTCTGGTCTTTATTGGAAAACTACATATTATTTTGCAGGATCCCTTTACTCGACTGGAGGATGTCTCCTGCCTCAACCACGTATCATTTTTTAAGCCGCTGTAATGAATTCTCTCTAGTCCTACATTGATTTTGAATGACTGACACTTAATTCACCCAGATTTTTAAGACGGTTTTGCTCAGCTCTCAGGAGACTAAGCTACTATGTATCATTTATAAAATATTTACAGCATCAGTAGAGAGCTCTGAATAACAAATGGCTTCTATCACGAGAGACTGTCTAACATTTTCAAACTTGGCTTTCAATGTATTTTCAAGCTCACTTGATTTATGATCTAAATTTGAAACAGGTCTAATCAAATATGTAATTTAATAATCTTATTGGTGGAATTTTTATCTATATTTTTGGGTTTTGCATTTTGTTCCATAACAATAATTGGGAAGGATTCGCAACAAAATCAATTTTCTAAGTTGAAGTTGGAAGCTTCAGGGTCCTATTTTTTTTTAATCTTATTTTATTTTTCTGTAAAAAGCCACAGTTAGTCTAAATTGCATTATTAAATTGTCTATAATGACATTTAAAAGCTGAAGGAGTTTTTTTTTTTTTAAAGATTTTATTTATTTATTTGACAGAGATCACAAGTAGGGAGAGAGGCAGGCAGAGAGAGAGAAAGGAGGAAGCAGGCTCCCTGCCAAGCAGAGAGCCCGATGCGGGGCTCGATCCCAGGACCCTGGGATCATGACCTGAGCGAAAGGCAGAGGCTTTAACCCACTGAGCCACCCAGGCGCCCCAGAAAAAGCTGAAGGAGTTTAATTCCACAATAACGGTTTCATTTTTAAATTCGAGACATCTTCAGTTTATGCAACTTGCCTAACATAGCACAGCTGTTTTTATTTATAGTCTAATGGGGGAATTTCACTCGTCAAAGATGCTATGACAAGTAAATGTCCCCGTCTACACTGCATTTGGTGACGTGGCCCACTTGCAAGCCAACAAAATGTCAAGAAATACCATTAAAATCCTTTTAGCAGCAAAGACACTGAATTATCATTCTTTTCAAGTTCTTACTCTTTGAGGGGTTATTACAAGAAAAGTTTACATGCAAAAAAGTCCACTAATTTATGTAACATGCTTACTATATAAAATTAAGTAAAGAAACTCAGGCTCGTCTTCGATTAATGCATCACTAATCACAAACAGGTGGATACGCTGCGCTGGTATAGACTGCGATAACCTAGCGGGCAGTTAGCAGGTGTATTTTAGGGATTTCACTAAGGAATGATGGGTTTGCATAGAACAGAAACATCCAGACCTCTGCTTGTCTCTGTGTCATGTGGGATCCTCACGTAACTTCTACTAAATGCTGCCCAATATAAAACTAGACAAATTCTAGGGATTGGTGTTTCTACTTGTTAAATGACCAGCTGTCTTTCAAAGGACACAATAGATCCATATTTTTTTAAAAAAGATTTTATGTATTTATTTGAGAGAGAGAGAGAGAGTGTGTGTGTGTGTGTGCTTGAGCAGGGGAGAGGGGCAGACACAGAGGGAGAAGCAGGCTCCCCGCTGAGCAGGGAGCCTACTGCGGGACTAGATCCCAGAACCCTGGGACCATGACCTGAGCTGACAGCAGACAGTTAACTGATTGAGCCACCCAGAGGCCCCTAGATCTATTTTCCTTCATACAAATATATGATTTATAGTTGTGTCCGAGCAATGATGACCGAAAGGTACCAAACTGGAAGACCGTTGCCATTTCTTCTTTAAAAAACTTTCTTGCTAGTACTTCTCACTGAAGTTGGCCATAGGAATCCCAGAGGGGACCTGGGTCTTCCTTCTTGTTGCCTTGGAGTTGGCTTGCTGATGGCCATGGGATACACCCAGCTCACAGTTATTTCAGGATTTACTGTAGAATGATGGTCTTTTCAAGTAAGGCGATTTTAAGAGGTAATGAAATCTCTTTGTACTTTTATTTCTCTTCCATGCTTGCTTAAAATTCAATTCTGCTTACAAATATATGTAATAAATATATATATAAATAAATAAATATATTTATATATACATAAATATAAACATATATATATTCTGGTTTGGAAAGATTTATTGGTAAATACAAGGAGTGTTAACGCATTATATGTCTTTTACATCCATACCTGTTAGAGCTGCGTTTCCATGTTTTCAGGCATGAAGTAAGACCAGTCTTTGGCAGAGGACAGTAAAAGCCCATGCACTATCTCAACAGTGTTGGAAAGATTTCTTAAACGTCAAGCGCCTTTGACAACATGAACAAGGGATCTGTTCTTCATATTACAAAACAAAAATGTGTTACAAAGATATGTAAGAAATGACTGTGAGCAGAAAATTCTATTTGGTTACTCATTTTCATAAGATTTGCAAAACATTTTTGTGTGCAACATATTCAGGTATTTTGAATTCAGCAATGTAGTCAGATGTTTTAGTATAAAAAAATACTGTGTTTGTAGGGAATCTGGATGGTGCAATCGGTTGAGCGTCCCACTCTTGGTTTCTGCTCAGGTCACGATCTCAGGGTCGTAAGATCGAGCCCCTGTTAGGCTCCCAGCTCAGCAAGGAGTCTGCTTAAGACTGGGTCTCTCCCTCTCCCTGGCCCTCTGCCTCTCCTCCCTATGCTCCCTCTCTTTTAAATAAATTAATAAATCTTTTTAAAAAAAATAGCGTGTTCATATGTGGTGATTACTGGAATGATTTCCTACCCTTTTCTTTATTTCCCATTGTTACTTTTTCGTTTGTTTCTGAGAGCTGTGTTTGCCTAATAAAGGCTCCCTTCTCCACAGTCCTAGTCTTCTCTTATGAAATTACTGAAAATTATTTTTTTTTTAAAGATTTTGTGTATTTATTTGACAGACAGAGGTCACAAGTAGGCAGAGAAGTAGGCAGAGAGAGAGGAGGAAGCAGGCTCCTCGCTGAGCAGAGAGACCGATGTGGGGCTCGATCCCAGGACCCTGGGATCATGACCTGACCCGAAGGCAGAGGCTTTAACGCACTGAGCCACCCAGGTGCCCCTATTTTTTTTTTTTTTAATTCTACAAAATCTAGACAACCAACATTCTTGCTTTTCAGTGTAAGCTCACTTACAATTTTCTCCCCAACAGCATCACAGCTTTTCAGGAGCCGGGGAACTGAAGCCAACGAAGGCCGCGTAAGTAACAATTGGTGCACCTGTCAGACTGGGGTGGGGGGCAGGGCTGATTCAGAGGCATCACCTGAAAGCCCTTCCTGGCTGCTCATCCCAGGGGAAAGCAGAAAGCTCACCCCACCTCACACAGATGCAGGTGTCCGATTTGTGAACGGCAGAGTCTTTGAGTCAGACATCAACTCTCTCCGTCAGCAATTCCTAGTTCCAGTATCTGTGGTTCCTTTAATGCAGCAACATCGACACACTCTCCTCTCCCGAATGTCCCAGACGATCTCAAATTGAAAAAGGGGTATTTTGTTCTGTAGTTTTAAAATAGAAAGCGTCAATCTCTGTTAGCAGATGGCCTTGCCAGTACTTATTTGAAAACACAGTTCGGTCTATTTTTGAAACTTCCTCCATCACATGAAGGCAGAAATCATCTTGATGAGATGAGTATTAATTTTAGTAATTGCCAAAAGCTACCTAACGCAGGCTCTTTGTATCAGACATACCGTGATGCTTTTGAAAAGATATTTTGAGTACTGAAAAGGAAAGTTCCAGCATAATGGTGAAGAGGTATCAAAAAGGGTAGCGAATGGATTGGCATAAGCCTAACTATTGGTATTAGGTAAAATAAGTACGACTATGATGATGAAGCTTCTCCCAAGGACTCAGCAGCATTATTTTAGCGTTATCGTTGGAGGAAGGTAGAGATGAAGATAAGGAAAACATGGAAGCCAAATCCTGAATGAAGCTTGCGAGCACCCAAGTGTACAGAAGCAAAGCCACAATGAATAGAGGTCACACTGTGCCGATCCTGGGAACCCCTCACACAGTAACCCAACGTGGGCGTTCATTCTGGGAGGGGCCAACCAGAGCTTGCTCCCGGGACTGCCCTCGGCCCCAGCAGGATGGATCCAGTTTCCAAATCCCGGACATGCTGGTACCATCAAAGTTTCTCGCTCGTGTTTCCCAGAGAGTAGAGGAAGCAGAGATCTCCTTCAATAGTGGGCAACAACTCACAATTCTAAGTATCTGGTGCTTGGTTTCACGTTAAAAGTGTTTTTTTGGACCTTACTGACAGCATTGGAAAATAGGTTTTGTAGCACGGACCTTCATGTGAAACCACACAACTGCTAACGGGGGACATCACAGCAAGCAGGGCTGTAGGTGCTGGTGTGGCCCCTTCCCTCTCCCCTTTGCTCCCAAGGTCGGGCTAACTGGCAGTCAGCAGGCAAGGACAGGGGAAAACTATAGGATTTTTTTTAAAGCTGTGGTTTTCAGGATGAAAATGTATCACGCAACCTAATTATTTCCTTACTTTGTGTATATTACCGTACAGAACCCAAACTTCAGAGCTGTCAAAGCAAAGCTCAGAGATGGGGAAGGTTGACAGGGAAAATGCCAAACAAAACAAAAACAGTCCATTTGTCAAGGACAGGGTCTTTCAGTTCCCTTCAAGTTCCTTGCTGTCCAAATAAGGAGAGGCAGTGACCCTAGAGCCAGTGTAGAAACTATGTCAACACAACCTAACAATGTCTAAAGGTTCCGTCATTTTCCTAGTCCGTTCATCCCAGCCACTCTGTTTGGACTTGTATTAATTGGGATTTATGGTAAACATATTGGATGCCGTGCAGTAAAACTGATCACCTCTCTAGAGTCTACTGCGATTCATGGGCAGCAAGTAACAAACGACTTCTTAAAGTGCGAACCAGTTCCCTGAGGTCACAGACACTTGCTATCAACCACCCTTGGTTTAAAACCCTTTAAAGACTAGTATACTGGGGCGTCTGGGTGGCTCAGTGGGTTAAAGCCTCTGCTTTCGGCTCAGGTCATGATCCCAGGACCCTGGGATCGAGCCCTGCATCGGGCTCTCTGCTCAGCGGGGAGCCTGCTTCCTCCTCTCTCTCTCTCTGCCTGCTTCTCTGCCTACTTGTGATCTCTGTCTGTCAAATAAAGAAATAAAATCTTTAAAAAATTAAAAAAAAAAAAAGACTAGTATACTTTGGGTGTCTCCAGAATGACGTCTGAGAGATAAAATCAGAATCACCAATAGGATAGGCCCAGGCTATGCAGCATTTCAGTGCTTAAAACAGTGACTTCATTAACTCTCCTGGGTACAGAGAATGAAGATATTTTTCAGAACTGTTTAAATAAATGTCATTCTGTTTATCAAAACAGAGAAATCTGGCAGGCATTTCAAACCATATGGGGCCTTTGAAAATATATGAGAAACATCTGATTATGTGTTTAGCTGAATATTATTAAAACTGCATGTAAGCCCTTGGGAGAGCATTTGGCCTAAGTTCCCTAAAATCACTCTCTGGAGCGTCCTATGTGATATTTTATTATGTCACAGAATTATTTCAAGAGAAACAAAGCAGAGCCTCAATGAAACCCACACAGCTCTCCATTATTGAGCTGATTCCATGTATAACTAGTTACAAATATCCATAGTCCTTTATTTTGACTCTGAGGATAATATAGAAAACCAAAACCTGTAGGGTTTATGCTCCTCTGAACCGTCACTAGATCACGCAGGACCTTCTGCGACAACGTCACTCCTCCACTGAAACACTGAAGGCTGCTTTCAAGGAATGTAATGTAAACACCGGTGACCAACCGAGGCTTACTTCCTCTGTCCTTCCACGTTTAATGAGATGTTTACCCAATGAATAGTCCTAGAGGTCAATGTCAAGTAGGGTTGCTAAGGAGAGCCCCAGGCAAAATATTCCAACGTGGGATTTATAGAGTATAGGATTTTTAGCAGGGGGCATCATCGAGGCTGCCGTTAATGAATGAAAAAGAAAAGGTGTGTATTAAAAAACCTTTCACTAACATCGAGTTGAAACCCAAAGCCTTGGAGAGCACCCTGATAAGAAACTGTGTCGAACAGATTTTGGAAGGGGTTGAGAAAACTCAGGCAGATGTGAACTCGAGTTGTGGCAGCAGAAATGTGTCTGCAAATCATGGTGGCTGAGACCCAGCAGGGAACACAAGCAGGGGGAGTGGGAGAGGGAGAAGCAGGCTCCCCACGGAGCAGGGAGTCTGACGTGGGACTCGATCCCAGGACCCGGGGATCCCCAGGGCACACTAGGAAAAAAGGTATACACTATACACTTACTTAGTCCTACTTTTTATTTTGGGGGATATTCGAGCGTATTTTTTTAGAAATATCATTGAACTGTAATGAACATTACGCTATCAATTTAAATCACAAATGGGGTTGCCAGATAAAACACAAGACACTTCATTAAACTTGAATTATATTTTCAAAAACATACTTTTACCGAAAAATTAGCTGGTGTTCATCTGAAATTCACTCCCAGCAGGCATACCCGTGTTTTCACGTGCTGCATCTGGCAAGGTTAGCCCTAAGTACAAATCGTACATGTCCTTAAAAGGCCAAGCATCAGAAGACAAGGAATGAATGTTTCTTTCCATTAAGGAATCATACAAAGTACAAATAGGATACAAGTCAATAGTGCTAGTGGCTGTGAACGCGAGGAGGATTTGGGTGGAAAATCCCCATGATCAAAGCACATCTTTGATCAGCTGCAAAATGAAAGACTCGCGTGCATATGTCCAACACGTGGGAATGGGTAGGGCTCGAGCAAAGCATGGGAAATGGAGTCAGAAACAGCCTCCAAAGCCGGAATGGTAGCATCTGAAATGTCCTACGTAGAATTAATGCAGGCTGGCACAGACCAGCCCAGCCAGCAAGCAGCACCACGTGCAAGTATAAGGCAGTGACCAGCAAGCATGTTTTGGGGGAGAGCCTGATAATCAATCTCTTCAGCCTGGGAGTCACGGAGTCTCCGTCACGCCTACCGGAGGCTGCCTTTGTAGGTCCGAAGGGGCCATGCACGGCACAGAAAGGAACAGGCGTAACTGCGTCCTGATAAAACTGCAAAACCAGGAGACGAGCTGGACTGGACCCTTCAGCTCCAGTCTGCCGACCCCTGACCCAAGGCAGGAGAAGAGTTCGCACCTCATACGGTTGAGGCGGTTTTTACTCAGAGGAGCTACAAGCAATTGCAAGAATTACGACGTGCGGCCAGTGCACTCTAACAGAATATGCCGGAAACAGAGAAGCCTTGGTTTGTGACACTCTAAAAACCCAAACCCTCCATGGGAAGTGCAGGGAAGAGACTTCGTTAGTCATGACGTGAGTCATGACACCAGCCAGCTTGTGAAATCAGATCTTGATTTCGACCGCTGGAAAGATGGAGAGGTTGGCTTGTCCACGACGCATTTAAGCACACACACCTCTCTCTTGTGTTGAAAGCTCACAAGGAGGGCCTTGAAATCAAGGCATGCCTCCACAGTGGTGAACAGAGTGGGGACGAGCCAGCAGCAGAGAAGATGTCAACAAATTTTAGGAACTGGAAGTGAACGTAAAATGATAATCGACGAGGAAGCAAAACATGACAGTCTGGGCTCTGGTCATGCTTGGGCCCCATTTAGGGCAGAGGTAAGACTAGAAATGGCCCTTCCAGAAAGTCTGGTAGCAAAGCAAAAGGAGAATTTTAAAATGTTGGATGAAAAAGTTATTTTTCCCATGTATCCCAATGCAAATAATTCTTTTCAGAGAGTCTCAAACACACAGTGCAATGGTGTCCTGACCTGGAAAGAACAGCTTCAAGCACCTGAAATCAATACACATTAGTAATCCCAATTTTATTAAAGGCAATTGACAGGTGTCTGGGTCTACCAAATTTTCACATTACCTTGAATTAAGACCTGCAGAATGAAAAAAAAAATTTCTATGGGATTTGATGTGTTATCTAATAACTATGGAAACCTACTTCACCAAAACAAGGGATACTGGATTTACTGAAATTACAGTCCACCCCACCATATTTCATCTTACAAAATATTAATGCGAATGTCATCTTAAAATTTCTACTTTTCATTAATAAGACATAAAACATACAGGTTGCTGGAATGATTAATTTTTACTTTAGTATCTTTTCTCTCTCATTAAATTAAGAGGAAAATAAGACCATGATGTCTAAGGGAATTAATGGAGTTATGTCTGAATTTTTATAGATTGTTCTTTTTTTTTTTAAAGATTTTATTTATTTATTTGACAGACAGAGATCACAAGTAGGCAGAGAGGCAGGCAGAGAGAGAGAGGAGGAAGCAGGCTGTCCACAGAGCAGAGAGCCCGATGCGGGGCTCGATCCCAGAACCCTTGGATCATGACCCGAGCCAAGGCAGAGGCTGTAACCCACTGAGCCACCCAGGCGCCCCTATAGATTGTTCTTAATTAATTATTCCCCAAAGCCCAACACCAGCACATCTATTTACGAAAAGAACATTAGGTCATTTGTCATATCCCTTGCCTAATCAGAACTAGTAACTTTATACAAGACATCACATTGCATTACTGCAAATTAAATAATGAATAGCGGGATACAGGTTTATTCTTGTTTATATAACCTATAACAAAAATGGATAAATTCATTATATGAGCTCTTTACTGCTTTGGGTAATCAGTCTTACAAATGTCTATGATAATTTATTCCTTAGTAGGTCTTATGATGTTCTTTGAAACACATATTAATTCATTAATTTGAATTGAACTATTTCGTTGGACTGTTTTGACAGAAAGGAAGTTGGAGATATGGTTGATTACTTTGAAAAGAAGGCTGATTTGCTAATTACGTTATATGGTGGAAATTTCCATTTGCTCAGGAAGCCTTATACATGATCCAAGGTTTTGACAAGAACATATGTAAGGCACATTTTTATTCTTTTTTTAAATTGAAGCATTTGGAAAGTTTTATTATAATTCAACAATACAGACTGTTCTCAATTCTGTATTTATTGAGGTGAAAAGAGCACCTCTAAGGAAAAACACAGGTAAAATTAATGACTATTTTACAAGTCGTGTTCTATAACTACTTTTGGTTTAATGATGAGAATCTGTGAAAATGGATGATTATAGTCACGGGTAATAAATCCTTTTGAAAATCAGTGTTTCCAACTGTTTGTTTTCACAAAATCGAAGGATGACATAATTGAACAGTCAGCAGGAGTCCTTGGTAGGGGGCACCCTCCCCAGGGGAGATCTGGCAATCTCTGGTGGCAGTTTGGGATGTCACAACTGGGGATGTACTACTGACATCTAGTGGAAGAGGCCAGAGGTGCCGCTAAAAAAAAAAAAAATGCCCAAAGCTGAGAGCAGCTCCCTCTCCCCTTCAATAAATTAGCAGACCCCAAGGGTGGAGAGGATGGAAGCTGAGAACCCTTATACGTGGATATACAAATAAATTTAAGTCAGGAAAAACAGAAACTCCACTTATTAAAAGATTCATTTAAATACATTGTATTTAACAATTATTGATACTTGCAGTTTAGTCAGGTGTTCATTAAACCATGTCCCTTTATGTTGCTTGGACGAGTTGTGTAACAATAACAAATGGAATCGTAACACAAGCTAGAGGAGATCTTTAAAACTCTTGGCATCTTATGGTTACATGCTTTTAAAGTAATATTTAAAATAATTTTCAGTTTTGTTTTGGATCATTGTCTTAGTCGGTTGGGGCTGCTGTGACCAACTACCAGAGACCGGAGAGCTTGTAAACCATGGGACTGTATTTCTCACAGTTCTGGAGGCTGCAAGCCCCAGCCCGGGCCAGCATGGTCGGCTGAGGGACCTCTTTCCTGTTCCTCGCTGTGTCCTCGCATGGTGGGCGGATGAGGCAGCTAGCTGGGCCACTTATATTTATGTATTTATTTACTTACTTACTTAAAAGATTTTATTTACTTGAGATAAAGAGCGAGCACCGATGGAGAGGCAGAGGGAGAACCAGACTCCCCACCAAGCAGAAAGCCTGACATGGGGCTTGGTCCCAACACCCTGAGATCATGATCCGAGCCGAAGGCAGAAGCTTGACCAACTGAGCCCCCCAAGTGCCCTCTGGGCTTCTTTTATAAGGGCACTAATCCCACTGATAAGGGCTTCACCCTCGTGACCTAATCATTTCCGCAAACCCCATCTCTGAATGGCATCACAGTGGGGGTTAACATCTCAACATATGAATTCCGGGGAGTGGGGGTGTATGGACTATAGCAGCAAGGAAACTAAGTTATCCATAAGAGATTTTCAAGCATCAAATATTACTATAAGGTAAAATTCTCTGAAGAAAGTGAACAAAAACTAAAACTCAAGGAAGGAAACAAGCGATGTAAAATTTCCCTATCAGGGGTGTCTGTGTGGCTCGGTTAAGCGTCTGCCTTCAGCTCAGGTCATGATCTCAGTCAGGGTCCAGGGATGGAGCCCCATCTTGGGATCCCTGCTCAGCTGGGAGTTTGCTTCTCCCTCTCCCTCTGCTTGTGCTCCCTCTCTCAAATAAATAAATAAAATCTTTTTTAAAAAAATTACCCATTAAAGAAGAGCTTTTTCAGGGTTTTTAGTTCATCATAGTAGGTATCAAATCTCTGTGGCAATCAGATTATATCAGACACGTTTAAGAGTGATGCATTACACTTTTGTGCTCAGATGTTTACTTCTACAACGTGCTGGAAATTTCATCCCTGCCATCTAGTTAAGAGATGATGTAAAATTTTATGCATAACGAAGTGAGCTACAAATTGTACAGGCTGGTAAGAGTCTCTCGGGAATATTCCAGCAAAAATGTCTGCAGACCACCCGTGGACAGGGCTGATCGAATTTCCTGACGCTGTATGGGGCTCCGGACAGACGGGCAGAGATAAATCCCTTCCTGTTCCAGGTCCTCATGCCTTGTCTGCTCTCCCAGTCCGCAACGGCTTTTCAAATCCAAACATACGAGTCATTCACAGCACTGACAGGTTTTCAATAAGATTTCCCGTGTTCCTGGAGTAACTAAATAATATTTTGGTGCAATGAGATCGAGGTGTAAATCTGCACTGCCAGACTTAAAGAGTAATTCTTCTGCATGCAGAGAAATGATCAGGCAAAGACTTCTTTGGTTTTTAAATTTAAATATGCATTAAATGAGTTTAAGACATATTTATAATGCCCCGGAGGAAGGCATTTACCTGAGATTAAGAGATTTCCCTGCTTAGTGAAACCCAAGGGCTGGGAATTTGAAGATTTACTTCGATTTTTCCTGAGGGCAGTTGAACAACTTTGAAGGAAGGCAACACAAGATGGCACTATCTCCATCCTTTAATTCCAGATATCCCCAAACAGAAGGAAAACGGGTGTTTCTATAGTGACCAACCGGGCGGAGGGAACTTGAAAATCAGTATGAACAACAGGTACAATGTTTAAATCAGGAAATTCTGTTTCTACTTTAGATACGTAACTCATCTTCCCCACTTTAAAAGTAGTGCACAATTCTTAATTTCTTCCTTATTTATTAACACAGCATCGTATAGGTAGATTGCCTACGCTTATATGGACAGAGTCAAAAGGAAAAAATGAAGAAAAAAATTAAACGTGAAATCTGCAAACCAGCACGTGGTATCCGCATATTATGGCTTCTTTTTCCCTTTAAAAAGGAAACTATGTAATTTTACCTGAGCCCAATAAACAGACTCAGAGGACTCAAACAAAGATGACTATTCGCAGTCATTTATATATTTCATGAGAACTACACATGCATTTAAGAGCCGACCACATATTCCATCACTGACTGTGCAGAGCAAAAAACTGTATACACTCTGAGGATGTCAGAGTTTATCTGAAAAGGTATCTGTGAAGCCAGCCAGACCTCATGTGCCGCTCGTACCCAGTTGTGTGAATTTCGTAGACATTAAAAAAAACAAAAAACAAAAAACAAAAAACAAACAAAAAAAACCTCTCAGGGCCTCACTTAGTCTGTTCCTCTCTAAAAATAGACATCATTTCACCTACCTAGTCCTCACAAATGAAAGAGCCCGTGGAAGTCCCTCACAGACCATGTGTCACATAGAGGGGCTCATTAAAACAGTAACAACAGCCAAAGAATAAAATAAAATAAAGTAAAACAAAACACAACAGTAACAACAATCAACGATCACTCAGCTGTTAGTGCTGATTAATTAGGATCTTTTTTCAAATGGGTATGTCATGTATGAATCCTTCCACAAATAGGCTGGCCGTAAGGTAACTAAGGATTTTCTAGCTTTGGAGCCTTTCTTTCTATATTTTGCTGCCCCTTCAAATGGAATATCAGCAAATCACACCTTTTTGGGGGGACAATTTTATATCCGTGATATCTCCCTTCAAAAGTAGATTTTATATCTTCTCACTAACTATTCAATAAAAGAATATTTCAGCACACAGACGTCTGTGCTTTACTATCTCAATTAGTTAACATAAAGAACTTGGAAATTTTACTCTATTATGCTCATTTTAAGGTGCAGAAACGGAGGGATTGAGGAGGGAGTTTTGAGACTCGGGTCACAGAGCAAGTAAAGGGTGAATCTGGGATTTCAGCAAACGTCTGCCTTTTCGCAATTCCCACAGGCACTCGCTAGTCCTGCATGCTGCCTTTGGGTACATTTTCTCCTTCTTCCAGGAAACATGAAGTGCAGCTGAGCAGAGGCGTCTGGAGAAGGCTGCTGAGGGTGCAAGGCTCCCCTGTGCAAGTCATGCTTGCTCCAAAACTCAGGAGCCCCACCTGGCCTGGCCAGGCAGTGAGCTGGCCGGAGAGGAAGGGTACCAGAGCCCTCTGCCACCGCCCCCTCCTCTTCCTGGCTCTCCATCCTACACTGGCTCCACATCTGCTCCTCTCGCCGTGCTCTGAGCATGCTCTCATTTGCTTGGATAGAGCTGGTGCTGGGTGCCTTCCATTTTGAGTTCCCTGTTTATTTGTAGTTCTGGCCTAGAGCCTCCACACATGGATTTCTTCTAGTCCTGATGATGGTGATGGTGATGGACGATGACAGTGATGATGGTGGTGGTGATGATGACGGTGATGATGCTGCCGATGAGAGTGATGATGGTGGTGGTGGTGGTGATGATGATGGTGATGGTGATCATGATGGTGATCATGATGACAGGGATGGTGATGGTGATGATGGTGGTGGTGTTGATGATGGTGATGGTGATCATGATGGTGATGATGATGGTGGTGATGATGGTGATGATGATGCTAATGAGAGTGATGATGGTGGTGGTGATGATGATGATGATGGTGACAATGATGATGATGGTGATGATGATGATGGTGATGATGATGACAGTGATGGTGATTGTGATGATGGTGGTGATGATGGTGGTGGTGGTGATGATGATGATGGTGATGGTGATCATGATGGTGATGATGATGACAGGGATGGTGATGGTGATGATGGTGGTGGTGTTGATGATGGTGATGGTGATCATGATGGTGATGATGATGGTGGTGATGATGGTGATGATGATGCTAATGAGAGTGATGATGGTGGTGGTGATGATGATGATGATGGTGACAATGATGATGATGGTGATGATGATGATGGTGATGATGATGACAGTGATGGTGATTGTGATGATGGTGGTGATGATGGTGGTGGTGGTGATGATGATGGTGATGGTGATCATGATGGTGATGATGATGACAGGGATGGTGATGGTGATGATGGTGGTGGTGTTGATGATGGTGATGGTGATCATGATGGTGATGATGATGGTGGTGATGATGGTGATGATGATGCTAATGAGAGTGATGATGGTGGTGGTGATGATGATGATGATGGTGACAATGATGATGATGGTGATGATGATGATGGTGATGATGATGACAGTGATGGTGATTGTGATGATGGTGGTGATGATGGTGGTGGTGGTGATGATGATGATGATGGTGATGATGATGCTAATGAGAGTGATGGTGGTGGTGATGATGATGATGGTGATGATGATGATGATGATGGTGATGATGATGCTAATGAGAGTGATGATGGTGGTGGTGATGATGATGATGATGATGGTGACGATGATGATGGTGATGATGAT
This sequence comes from Meles meles, assembly GCF_922984935.1. Taxonomy (NCBI): domain Eukaryota; kingdom Metazoa; phylum Chordata; class Mammalia; order Carnivora; family Mustelidae; genus Meles; species Meles meles. The sequence goes on from NC_060088.1 coordinate 14,591,914, forward strand.
GATGGTGATGATGATGCTAATGAGAGTGATGGTGGTGGTGACGATGATGATGATGGTGGTGACGATGATGATGGTGATGATGATGACAGTGATGATGATGGTGATGATGATGGTGGTGGTGTGGTGGTGGTAAATGATAGGTCGGTGTTTCCTCTGTGCAAGCTTCTCCCCAGTTGCTGGTGCTTGTCTAGGAATTGTCCAGACTGCCTAGTGATGGTGCTGTGGATACTTAACTCCCCAAACTGGCCTTCGGAAGGCAACACCTGCTTCCGGAGCTCCTTCAACACATAACATCTTCTATTAAGTGCAGAGCTCCCAGAAGCAAAAGCCCAGCTGCTCTCACCTGCACGCCATCATGGACCAACGCTCGTATTTTATCCCATTCACTGCACTTTCATTGAGGGAAACTGGAAGGGGAGATGAACCATGAGAAACTATGGACTCTGAAAAACAACCAGAGGGTTTTGAAGGGGCAGGGGGTGGGAGGTTGGGGGAACCAGGTGGTGGGAAAAAGGGAGGGCACGTATTTCATGGAGCACTGGGTGTGGTGCAAAAACAATGAAAACTGTTATGCTGAAAAGAAATTTTAAAAAAGTGAAAAAAAGAAAAAAAAGAGTCTCTGGTCCGCAAACTACAGCAAAGCTGGCTACTTCCCATAAGGGATCTGGAATCCTAGCACTTCCTGTCCTGGGGCCCCAGGGGTAGCTTTAGATAAAAAGCTTACATCACTACTCTCCCCTGCCACCTTGTTCTGACCTGACGGTTCGTGGTTTCCTGCACCGGAAGTAGACGTGGTGTCCGGGTCGGTGTGGAGGCTTTGGGATGGACACATATGTGTCTCTCAAGTGCATCTGAACGTGCACAGCCACCACGCAAGCTGGAATGACCGAATTCCAAGAACACTGGTCTGCAACCATCGGTGGCCTGGAGAGTCCCACCTGAGCCCTTTCACAAGCCTGCCTCGGTGTAGAAGGCCCTCGGATGAGGTAGGTCTGTGAACACAGGCCAGGACAGGCCTCCCGTGCGGGCCCCCGTGGGGAGCAGGCTGTGGGCTGTCCTCCAGAATTCCTCCATCTTGCCTCTGCCATTTTCAGGCCTCACTGCTTTGCTTCTTTTGCTCTTCTCACACTCTCTTTATTGAAGGAAGTCAGCTTCAAGGATTTTTCTAAAGCAATACAGTGTCAACTTCTATCCAATGAGAAAGTGAAGAGACTTGGGGCTGACTGTCCTCCTCTCCTGCCACCATTGTATGTTACCTCTTCAACATTACAGAGGTGCCCTTGCCCTGAGCCCTCTCTTTCAGGATGTATAATCGAAACACTCGGCCAACAGTAGGCTCTGGGACAGGGCTCTCTGTTCCCTTTCCAAATTCGCCCTGTGCATTTACCTGCCATTTGAACTCAAAAGATCCCATGGTTTCTCAGAACTCCCCACTTGCTGCCCTCTTCAGGGTTAGCTCTGTAGAATTAACTTGCTGTTGGTAGCGCTCCTTCAGGAAAGAAGCTGTATCAGCATCCCAGCTCTGTATTTCCAGTGAGGGCTCACACCAAGTCTCAGATGCAAATAACCGTCTCTGAAAACAAATTCTTAGTCGGTTGAGTATCTGCCTTCAGCTCAGATCATGATCCCAGAGTCCTGGGATGGAGCCCCTGGTTAGGAGCTTCCTGCTCAGTGGGAGCCTGCTTCTCCCTCTGTGTGAGCCTGCACACTCCCTGCGTGTGCCCTCTCGCTGTCTCTGTCACTATGTGTCTCTCTCTAATAAATAAATAAAATCTAAGAAAAAAATTCATGAATAAATAAATTTGTTCTTGAGCCTGCTGTCATATAGAAGGTAAAGATGCCCTTTGCATGATGTGTTCAGTGGGTTTGAATACATAGGACTCAGCTAGGAAGAAATCACCCCAGTTTTAGGCTTCTCTGCCAAAAGTTCTCACCGTAACACAAACTTGGAGTGGCGTTCACCGTCCCTGCAAAGTCCCCAGATGCCTTCTCATTTTGACTCCCCAGACAATGAGAAAATACACCCTTCAAATTCCAAAACGTTATTGAAAGTGGAAGTCATTTAACTACTATTTTTTATTACCATAGAAATTGTCAAACAGCCCACAAGAGACAGACTAGGATGATAAACTCCCAGGTATTCAGTGCTCAGTCTACCATCAACATTTTCCAAGGCCCCACTCAGGTATTTTTCCTTTGGTGAAACATTTTTTAAAAACTCTCAGAGTTTTTAAAGTCCCACTGTCCCTATTTGCTCTGGACCGTCCCGATGTCAATGCTGAAAGCCCCGTGTCTCAGAAATCCACTCAGTCCCAAGTAAAAAGGAACAGTCAGTCAAGACTTCATCATTTGCCTGGAACTTCTTCACGGTGTATCTCTAACAAATAAGGGCTTTACACAACGTGACCACAATACAAATATTACACCAAACTAAATGAATGGCTATTCCATGGTATCCTATAATACCTATAATATATCCTTGACTTTCTGCAAAAAGATGACCTTTCTGCTGCTCATGTGTTTGAATCAGGATTCCTGCAACTGGTCCTGCCTTTGTCTCCATCTGTGGGAGCTCTCCCAGCCTCTTCCCTTCCCTTGTCATTGATTTCTTTAAGAATCGGGAGTTATTTTTCCTACAAAGTGTCCCACATTCTGGGTGTTGAAGGTTGATACTGCAGTTATTTTTTTTTTAAGATTTTATTTATTTATTTGACAGACAGAGATCACAACTAGGCAGAGAGGCAGGCAGAGAGAGAGGAGGAAGCAGGCTCCCTGCTGAGCAGAGAGCCCGATGTGGGACTCGATCCCAGGACCCTGGGACCATGACCTGAGGCGAAGGCAGAGGCTTTAGCCCACTGAGCCACCCAGGCGCCCAATACTGCAGTCATTTTTAACATGCTCCTTTCTGGCATGTATTTGTATAAAAGTGATGATTAGCTCCAGAAAGTTGACTAGATTCACGGTTAAATTTTTTGGCAAGACTATTTCCTTGGGGGTGCTAGGAAGTCCTGGCTGCATCCCAGCAGGAGGCACATGGAATATTGCTAAGACTGACCTGCCCTCCTGGAGGGGACACTGATGAAACCTAGGAAGTGGCCCCCTGATCTCTCACCTAAAGGTTTCAGCAACCGCCAATGTTCATTGTCATGATGTATGACACCATGAGGGGTGGCAAAGCAAGACATTCTAATTCTACTATTCTTTCTTCATTTATTCATGTGATTCTCCACAAAGAATCACTTTCCACCATTGACTACCTTGTTATTATGAAATACGATCCAGACGGAAAAGTGACACTTTTCTCTCCTTTATTTATTTTGCAAACGAATACCTGCTGCCCTAAAGATGACCAACAAAGCTTTCTGAGGGCAAGTGGAGAGGGGGAGGCTTAGCGTTTTGAACTCTCCAGCTGTTCTCTGAGTCATTTTCATAATTTACTTAGTGGCCATGAGCATGCAAATGTATAGGATACTCTACCGTAATTTCCTCAACAGGTGCGCACATGCAAATTTGCAAAGACCTATCAATATATGGCACAGTACCTCCCTTCTGTTCTCTCCATGGGGGGAACCTTCACCCATTTCAGCGGCAATCGTGGTGATGGCCATGGTAAACACAAGGCAAAATTATTAAATCCGTAAAAACGATACTTTTGTCTTTGCATTATTATTTTTTTTAAAGATTTTATTGTTTATTTGAAAGAGCACAAGTTGGGGGAGGGGACATGGAGAGATAGGGAGAAGCAGGCTTCCTGCTGAGCAGGCAGCCCCATACGGGTTCGATCCCAGGACACTGGAATCATGACCTGAGCTGAAGGTGGACATTTACCGGACTGAGCCACCCAGGTACCCCTTGTCTTTGCACTGTTATTTCTGTTCTTCCTGACCCTTGAACACTAACTTCTCAGGATGGCTCGTTGTATCTAGCCTTGCGATCACCTAGCCACACTATGCTTCCAAGTTTCCTTCCCTCTGCATCCCGTCTCTCTTCCTAAATCTTCCTTCTCACCATTACCTGAAATCCGGCCCCCAAGAGAAGAGCAGTCTCATAAACTCATGTCCACCAAGATCAGTGCTCCTCACCCCTTAACTCCAGTGTGTTCCTTCTCTTCCTAGCGCTTTCAACTCCCAGAACCTAGATCTTAAAAGAAGTCAATCCTGGGGCACCTGGGTGGCTCAGTCAGTTAAGTGTCCGCCTTTGGCTCAGGTCATGATTCCAGTCCTTGGGCTCCCTGCTCAGCGGGGAGTCTGCTTCTCCTTCTCCCTCTGCCCCTCCCCCTGCTCATGCTCTTGTGAGCTCCCTCTCTCTCTCTCTCAAATAAGTAAATACATAATCTTAACAAAACAAAACCAAAAACTCAATCCTTAGATCCAAGGGAACAAAGGTTTAATTGCACTTTTCCAAAGTTTTTGGTTCATTCAACCTTTAAAAAGAAGGCAATCTTGCCTTTTGGGTCAACATGGACCGACCTTGAGGGCATTACGCTAAGTGAGAGAAGCCAGACAGAGAAAGACAAATATTGCAAGATCTCATTTATATGTGGATTCTCAAAAGACAAAAAGGAGAAGGCCGGAGTCACAGAAACAGAGAGGAGCAAGGTGGTTTCCAGGAGCGGAGGGATGGAAAGAGGAAGAGGTGGCTGCGAGTGCACGAACTTTCAGGTAGGAAAGGAGTACGGCCTGGGAAGCGGGTACGGAGCTTGGTGCTGCAGCTGTGTGACTGAAGTCGGCTAAGAGAGTAAAGTAACCCCGCTAACAAAAAAAGGAAAGAAAAAGAAAAGACAGGACAGGAGTGGGGAGGGAGGGAGGGAGGGAGGGAAGGAGGAGGGAATATGTGAGGTCCTGAGGCAGTCGATGTGCTTGCTACTCCACTGGGGAGGAGGTAAGGCTTTCACGGTGCCTGTACACATGCACCAAACCACGGCACTGTAGACTTCAGGTATCTTACATTTCCATTGTCACTTATAGGTCTGTAAAGCTGAAAAAAGGTGTCGAGTTTTCTCCTTTGGAATTGTATTCCCATCTTCCGAAATTCCTAGAACCCTTCCCCGACTTTGCTGGAACAATCCAATCTTCCATTCCCTTCAGACCCCGTCCCATTTGTCCTCCTTTGTCATGAGCGTCATCGGCCTTGGGAACTCGTGGGACTATTATCGTACAATGCCTCATGGAAATGGGACTATTGTGGTCCTGAACTCTTTTTTATTTTCTATGATATCATTTAACCCTCTTACGGGCTTAAAGTAAGATCTCCCTACGAAACTGTACACTCTCTGAGGCAGGGAGTGTGTTATACTTTCATACCTCATGAGCTTAGGCACAGCACGAATAGTGGCATCATTAGCAAAATGCTAGTAAATGTTTTAGACGAGAATGGGGGCCTAAGAGACAATTCTAGAACATTCCATTCACCCCTAAGCTGAGAAACATTTACGTTGTCTAAGTTCAGCATGATATTTCTTCTCAACTGTTCTAATATTTTTTAAACTTCCTGTTTTCCTCTCTACTACTGGAAAGTGCTGCATTTCTGTGTCAACAATCTGGCTGGTGTATCTGAGGACACACATAATTCTCACTGTGACCTAGGTGAGCAGAGCTGCCAAAGAATTGTTATTAGCCCACCAGCACCGTCCACGTGCAGAAACAGTGATTCATAGGCTCCATACACAGCTAGTAGGAGACACAAACTCATATAGTCTTCTTTAAAAAAAAAAGATTAAAGATTTTATTATTTATTTATTTATTTATTTATTTAAGAGAAAGAGATCATAAACACAGGAGGATCAGCAGGGAGAGGCAGAGGGAGAAGCAGGTTTCCCGCTGAGCCTTAACGACCGAGCCACCTGGGGAACCCGCACCTGTGGTCGGTTCTATTTACAAAATGTTGTCTTGATTCAGTGTCTTCATCATTCAAATAATTCCCATACTCTACTACAGACACTGGTCATGTCTTGTCTGAATTACATCCATAGCCCCTAGGTAGGCTCCCTAAATCGGCGTTCTCCCCACATATCATAAAATGGAATCTTACAGAATGAGAAGGATGAAGCCCTAAGAAAATTAAAATTCTGGTTATATTTTGCAATTTTATTCAATACAGAGCTAGTCCCCTTTGCAAATCTTAGGGTCGGGCTATGACAGACATAGCACGGTTCTGTGAGCAAGCCATTCACACTCAGGTTTCCATGCAGTCACTCGGCCTGGAAAGGTGCCTCCTTCCTCCCTTCTCTCATTGATGAACTTCTATTCACCCTCAAACTCATTCCTAACTTGGCATCATGTACTCTCTTGACTCCCCATTGCCGAATTATTGCCTTCCTCCTGTTTCTGTTGTCTGCCATTTATAAACCATAACACTTCATAGTCCAGATATGATATTAACTACAAGAAGCTGGTTACCCACCCCACGCCACACACACCTGGGGGGTTCCTAATGAATAGCGTTCATTTACACGTTTCTGTATCAGATACATAACATGCTATTCACTCAACCAACGCTCCCATAATAAACTTACGGTGCCCGAATGCAAGCTCCTAGGGACACAATGTCACACAAGAGACACGTCTTGCTTTTAAAGAACATCCGGTCCCATGATTTAGTGGTCAGTAAGTGTGTACTGAATCACTTAACATTTATTTGTATCTTGTTTGTCCAGTGGCTTCCAGACTAGCTTGAATGGTTACAGACAACCTATCCCAACTCTGTCTTCACCGGAATCACAAACCTGGTTAAAACTGCTTGGGCACATTTTATACCAAGGATTAGGACACAGAGGACGAGTGGTCACTTGTGTCGGTACGGTAAGTCAAAAAGGAGACGTGACAAGCGGGACCCATTCCCACTCTTCATTTTATCTACTTCTAGTCAGAGGTGAGAACATTCTCACCACCGACCCATCTTGGCTTGGGCGGATGTGGATGACAACGGGCAGCTGAAGATGGCTCCTCGTGGGTGGCGATGGGACTGCAGATGGCTTCTGGCCTTGTGAAGTGTTACTCATTTTGTTCTTCGACTGCGTACGACTCAACTAAGCCTCTGCGAGCGCTGGACGAGCGTTTCACTGGTGCGTGCCGTGGAGACTAGGTCCTGGGCTCCAGGAGTCCCTCGGAAGCTGGCCTGCTCCACCTGGCTTCTACTTCCTAATTCCCGCCATGCCTTGACGTGACGGTATTCCAGAGGAAGAGCGTAAAGCAGACGTTCATCCCCACGGGCTCCCATGCCGCCACTAAGCTCTGAATTCTGACGTTGTCCAAGAAAGGGGCCTTTGGAAAGCTCTTTTCTTCATGAAAGAAAGGGTCATATTTTCACTGCTCTGCAAACCCTATGTGACAATACTCTAACGGTTCATTTTCGGTCTTTCTTTCTGAATGAACCAGAATGACTTTTGTTTCAGGTGATGTAATTCTTCCCAAACCAGGTCGATTCCAGCGCTAGTGCTAATAATAAGAGACATTCTTGCCTCACTTACTACTTGGTCCTCCAAACAATGTTTCATTACGGGAGAACAGTCCCAGGCAGCATCAACTGCCCATGGGAACTAATTCTCTCCTCTCCCCCAGAACGCCTCCCTTTACAGTACAGCTGCCTGCATGACAATTTCACGGCATACAGCATTTCTAGAAACCAATCCATATTCTGAAAGCATAAGGAAAACAGACTAGATCCTATTTGGAAGGCCTGCAAAATAGATACATAGTGTCCATCAAAACTCACTTCCGTCATTCAAAGTTTCCCATTTGGGGATTACGTACGTCCTTATACTCACATCTTATTTCCACAGAGAGTAACTGTGCACACACTGTGCGAAGGCGAAGAAATATTTAGTATGCTTTTTGTCCTTAAAAGGAAAGGCTGTAGTTTGGCAAAGCATGAATAAACTCAGGTCTCTAGAGGCCTGAATTCAATGCTCATTCAATTGCTTTGTTAAATACTAAACCCAGCAAATTAAGTTTCCCATTTGAGGTGACCCCCTGAGACATGACTAGGAAGAAGGACAGAGGTTGGGGGAGAAGAAAGAATCTTACGTTTAAAATTATTGTTGAGATTTGATGCAATAACTAGTCACATTCATTTATAATAATATAAAGTTTTAAACTAGCCAAGGGTACAAGAGTGTGAAACAGTCTTGGAATATTACAAAGACCTTTTCCTATTTAAACTAATAGATGAGGAAATGTTGGCGGCTTGCCTACTTGACACAAAAGAACAGTTGTGATAAGAGTACGTTGATAAAAAGTGATAACAATGAGAGAAAAAAGAACCCCCACTGAGAGCATTTCTGACAACAAGCAGAAATCAACCCTATGTTACTGTCTTTTAGTAGATTAATCTCTTTGCTCCCTGGGGCAAGTCAACACAGCCAAATCATACCATTGTCAATCTGCGATGAAAATACCAATCAGAGAGGAGAGCAAAACAGGAAATCCAAAACGGCATCATTAATATGCAACACAAAGTGTCTAAAAATGAAATCCTGAAGCAGAGAGATTTGCTTTAATGAGGCTACTTTCCTTTGTCACGAGACAAAGGCTTTGATTCTAACAGGAGGATCCTGTCTCAGGTAGAAAGAGGTAAATTGTTGCACCTTTAAATACTGGAAATGGATTATGGACTTGCAAGAAGGGAGGGTTTAAAAAAAATCTTCTCTTTCTCTGTGAGATGCCACACAGTTTGTTAGAAGAGGAACAGCGGAATGTAACAGGGGGATGCCTGCCCTCTCGCTGTGCGAAATGAGGATAATGAGGACTTCTGGCCGTGTGCTTGCTGTAGAACGAGCAACACTGCTTATTTAGAGCTTAGTACCAAAGACTAGGTGGGTGTGCTATTGTCCACGCTTATTTGTAATTTTAGAATTTGGCAAAGAAATAGTTTTTCCACTAATGTATTTTTACATACCAAAGAATCTGCTAGATCTCTAAATCAGAGACAATTCCTTGTACCATGTATACCTGTAATGCACGCACGTGTACACACACACACAAACACACTCACTCACACACATACATGACAGAGCAGTGTTTCTCTACTGGGAAATATCAATGCTTTAAGATGAGAAAAGATGTTATTTTCTCTTCTGGAAATGTGTTTTATGACATAGTCATTCAGTTATTTGCAAAATGTCTATGGTGACAGGGTGGGAAGCAATAAGACCCTAATTTCAAGATCCTGAACCAAGGGTTTTAAAGTGAAGCTTTACTTCTAAGAAATCAGTAACTCCCATAAGTCACATTAAAAAGAGCTGTTGCTCTCCACAGAGACAGGAAGTGGATTAGAGGTTATTAGGGGCTGGGGAATGGGAAGCAGTTGCTGAACGGTACACAGTTTCTATGTGGGGTGATGCGAAGGTTTTAGAAGCAGTGGTGACAGGTGAACAAGGTAAATACAGTTAAGTGCATGAACTGTGCACTTCAAAATGGTGAAAATGGTGCACGGCTGACCTTGAATGATGTAGGGGTTCGGGGCACCAATCTTCTGCACAGTCCAAAATCTGAGTACAACTTTTGACCCCCCAGAAACTTAACTACCAATAGCCTACTGTTGACCAGAAGCCTTACCAATACCATAGAGTTGATTAACATATACCTTGTGTGAAATATGTACTATGTATGAACTATATATTGTATTCTTATCAAAAAAGGAAGCTACATAAAATGTTATTAAGAAAACTATAAGGAAGAGAAGATACAGTTACAGCACTATCCCATATTTATTGAAAAAAAAATCTGCACGTAAATGGACTTGTGTAGTTCAAACCCATGCTGTTCAAGTATCAGCTGCATTTTATTGGATATATATTTTACCACAATTAAAATAATTAAACAGAATGTTGAGGCTCCTGGGTGGCTCAATTAGTAAAGCATCAGACCCAGTTTTGGCTCAGGTAACGATCTCAGGGTTGGGAGATGGAGCCCTACGTCGGGCTCTGTCCTGTGCACAGAACAGGACCTACTTAGGACCCCCTCTCTCCCTCTGCTCCTCTCTGCCCCCATCTCTCCCTCTAAAAAAAAGAAGAAAGAATGTTAGTATAACCCATCGTAACGAAAGAGGACTCTTACCCACGTGGGAATAATGACTATTGAACAGTTGATGCATTCGCGTTAGATGTCTCCCTTCATTTGACCAGTTTGTACGTCAATATTTGACTGCCAAAACGGGACAAAGGAAAACCCACAGTTTAGAGCATGTCTCCTGTAGATGACACTGTAAAGGAAACTCCCTTTCTCCTGGTGCCCCCATGTCTCAGGGTCTCCGCTGGGAGTCATGGATGTATCATTCCTGCAAGCCATTCTGTAGTGCAGGCACGTCACTTTTTGTGGACTCTGGTTTAAAGTGGATGTGCTCTCTCTGGAGCTGGGGGTAAAGCCTCCGGCTCTAGAATATGGCATTCTTCCCCTTTAGCTGGATCACCCAGGGCAATTGTTTCCTTAGAAACTGCACACGGAGAAATGGAACGAACTACTCCAACATTCAGGGATGTTCCGAGTTGGAACTTGTGTGTTTAAATCACCTGGCATGTGGTATCTAAAGATTCAGTACTTTCCAGAGAAACCTTTGAGACTTCAGAAAGGATGGTGGCTCAGTCAGGCTAAGAAAGCCCTGTGAGTTGATTCTAAAATCACAGTCTTAAGTGTTGCCCATAATGGAGAACAGAGAGGCTTCAGAAACAACCAATGATGGCTGCAGTTTCTCTGCTGAGCTCAGTTGGAAAAAAAAAAAAAAAGAAAGAAAGAAAAGAAAAAGACTAGAGCGGATTTTTGCATGTAGAGAAACAGAAAACACATGATAGATCTTCATTTCTCCCCTACTACGTTTTATATATCAAGGAAAACTTTTCATGCAGCAACATGCAAATCTTATTTTTCTAGAGTTTCATTACTTGGAAAGTTTCTTCCTGCCCCTCCCAGCTACTGCTCAACCCTGCCCTCCCTGTCTAGGGGCTGACCCGTGCTGACATCTATCTGCCTACTCCTGAACTCCACGTAAATGGAATCATACAGTATATGACTTTGGTGTCTGGGTACTTAAGCTTCACATAACGACCTAGAGAGTCACCTACGTTGCTAAGCTTCTCTGCAGTCTGTTCTCATGGCTGAGTGTTGTTCCTCCATATGAATATTTCAAAAAGTGTTCATAAATCCTCTATTGATGGACACTGGGCTGTTCCCAATTTGAGGCTATTATTAATGAAGCCACGACAAACATCTTTCACATATCTTTTTGTACATATGAGCACTCCTTTGTTTTGGCTACATACCCACTGGAATTTCTGGGTCCCACGGAATTAGTTTTATTAGAAAATAGCAGTTATCCAAAGTGACTATATCATTGTACATTCCCCACAGCAATGAATGAGGGTAGACTTAAGCTACCATATACTCAAGTAAACCTACTTTTAATATTATAATAATAAGGTTGGAAACATCACGGAACTGGTTCCAGAATTCCTTCTTTCCTTCCTTAAGAATATCCCAAGTTCTTATAAAGGATCACACACAGTCTTAGGTGTAAAGGTTCAGTGGAGAAAGAGAACAGAACAGGATCCCTGATGTCAACGATCTTCCGTTCAAGGAGGACGAAAAGGCCAATAAAGAAGGCGAAAACTAATAATACAATTTCAGAGCTGTTAAGTGTTATAAAAATAAGCCAGGCTTTCAGGAAAAAATAGCTGCTAGGGGCACGGAATGCAGACTATTTAGAGTGTAACACGGCCGCTCTCTCTAGGACATATTGAACTGCTCTATCCTTATCGCTCCTGGGTTATGCAGATTTCTCACGAGCAGTTCGGAAGACTATCGAAGATTTCCAGCACTCTGAACCTGCCATTTTCATACTCTTTCAGATGGAAAGCTGAGACGGCTGATGAGGTTTTTTGGGATTATACTGCCAACCCAGTGTGATACGGTAGGCCACAGGCCTCCTGCAGTGAAATGGTTCAGATCCCGTGTATTATAGGCTTTCCATGTGGCACTGGGTAGAAACTCCAGAAAGACGGTGGGATCCTATTTTTAGAAGAGAACTGGGCAGATAAAGTTAATACACCAAGAGTAAAACTGGTAATTTGCAGGGGAGATAAAATTAAGAAGTGGTTAAAAAAAATACAGATGTACCATCAAGTGTTTGCAACACAAACAGATGACTACTAAGAGAGATGAACTGAGAATGAGTCAGATGGGGCTGGGCGGCAGGTCACTGTCCACAAGGAGCATACCCAGCCAGAGAAGCAATTACTGGTGGCCACGATCCAACAGAGCCCAGAGAGCTCCAGGTACGGCTCCCTAAGCCCCCAAGCCACTCTCCCTCACACATGCTCCGTTATCCACGCGATTATATGAAGGAAGAATTTTAGAACTTTGTCTCTCTCCCCCTATACCTATCACAGCATCAAGAATGCAGCCGATGCCTGATCACTCTTGTCGCATTCAAAGTAAACAGATTTTGTTAAAGCGGTGTATTAAGAATGTAAAGGTCTTGCTTCTTGGGCCACGAATTGAGATTGCAGGTTAAGGAAGTTCCCTCCACTCTTCTCTGTTCTGCCGACTTAAACGTCAGAAAGAAGTGTCCATTTCTAAACTAAACTTATTCCTCATCCTTTCTCACCTCTACGGTCAAGGAGAAGCTGTTATTCTTCTGTCTGGCATAATAGGTTGCAAAACATTTTGCAAATCGATGGGAATTCACTTAGTAAAAAATTCCTAGTCTCCACCGACAATCATCACAAGAAATAAAACCTCAAGATGGGGCTAATGTAGGTATGAGATTTGTAAGAATATGACTTTGGACACTTCTTTTCCACTTGTAAAGGGCATAAACGTCTGCTGCTGTACGCGAATTTCTGAGTATTTATTTAGGATAGAGTTTGGAGCAATCTGCTAAAGAGATGGTTCTAATTCTCTATGCATTTACTGAATATCCCAACAAGCAATATTTTATAGCTTCTTCGGAAAATGAACATAGAATTAGTACAATTAATCCCACTGACAACGATTATAGCTAACCCTGTGCAAACCATTACTGGTAACTTTACAGGTAATAATTCAATTGATTTGATCCATTATGTATAATGGTTTTACCCTGTGAGCCTGGAATAGAAAACGATCTTTTGATTTAAGATACAGCTCCATTATTCATGAAACCGTACTGGAAAGGGGTGATCAATTCACTTAATTGATTTGACATTCTGTTTTGAGTAGCTGTGTTAAATGCTCTTTGATGGGAGGATATGAGAATTAAGTGATTATTTTCTGGATAGATTTTGCCTCTAGTTTTTCTGAGGCCTGTTCTCATTTTTGTCATCATAATAGATTCAGGATCATTTATTTTTGGTAAGAAAATGTCACACAGGAATGATGACGTCTAAGCAGCCGGCTTAGATGATTTTCTTTGTTGGTTTTTGCTCGCCTTGGAATCCAGTTCTCCTGGGCATTCCTTGCCTCGTCTCCCTTGCGATAAAGCGTGCTTTATTGAAAAGCAGCGCACCAGGTGCTTAATGAGAGGAAAGACACAGGAGAGTTTGGGTTAGGGATCTTCACACAGATACAGTTTTTTAAAAGATTTTTTATTTATTTATCTGACAGAGATCACAAGTAGGCAGAGAGGCAGGCAGAGAGAGAGGAGGAAGCAGGCTTCCCGCTGAGCAGAGAGCCCGACGTGGGGCTGGATCCCAGGACCCTGAGATCATGACCCGAGCTGAAGGCAGAGGCTTTAACCCATTGAGCCACCCAGGTGCCCCACAGATACAATTTTTAATACCTAAAGACGGAGACAGGACGGAAGATTTGGAGACTGGCAGCAAGGCTCCCCCAGCTGGGTGCGGAGGGTGTGCACGCAAACTGTAAACCCTCGTCCCAGCCTCCCCCCCCGCCCCCCCCCCCCCCCGTGTGTCTGCCTCTCTGGGTGGGGCTCTGGTTTCTCCCTTCCTACATCGCAATGATATTCTTTTTTTTATATCCCCCGAGAGCAAGCATGGTTTCTATTGATCTTATATCCCTGGCTCACAGCCCAGGACACAATAGGCCCACTATAGATATTTTTAGACTGAATGAAGGAAAGTAAAAATCACCCGGGAGAGGATAATAGAAGTTCTCTAAAGACCTGGGACTCGAGTCTGGAAGCAGAGCCCTGCCCACAAACCCTCCCGCTTTTCTCCTTGCTGCTTTCTCCCACCTTCTACAAGGAACTTCATTCCCCTCAAGCCTACCAGCCACAGGACCGCCCCTCTCGCTCTGAGCTGGTGACCTAACACTGCTTATGGAAACAACAGAAGCTCTAGTTGGAATTGCTTTATCTTTTCTCTCAAGTCTACCTACCGCTGGACACTTTGCTTTCATTCTCTTTTTACATACATCCTTACTGCCATGAACCCTAGTCCTCAACAGCTGCCTCCTCAGCACCCGAGCTCTGATCATTAGCCCCGCTATCGCTCTCCTGGATTACCCACACCCTGTCCACCAGCGTCTTGTCATCGGCATTTAATATGGTGGTGTCTCCCTTGGCAGGAGTCCGTCCAAAGCAGCGCCACAAGCCTAGCATCATGCAAGCAGCCATGACAGGTGCCTGGATCACTCCAAGTTGAGTCTTGCTCCAAGGAGAGGGACGATAACTGCACATGCCCATCTGGCTGAGGCCCCAGCAGTGGGCTGTGGCACGGGGCTGTTCTAACTGCAGGCCCTGCTCACTAATGTAAAGCTTCTCAAGAGCAAACACAGAGAAACTGCCGTGCAGTTTGGTGCTACTGCATCTCTAGAAGATGCCTTTTCTGACTCAACTCAGGCCTAAGGCACCCCCCACCCCCAGACTGGCCCACTAACAACACAAGGACCAAACCTCGCCCACAACAGAGCCATTGTATATGATTGGATGAAAGGCAAACACAGCTCAATCACAACGGCAGGGAGAATGCAACACATGTTAGAAATACCCCAAAGCACCCGATTCTGGTGACTGCACGGCACTCTAGGACCTCTTCGACATAGACCACTGCTGGCGGGAGCAGCAGACATAGCTGGCTTTCCCGACACACAGAAACAGACAGAGAGTTAGCCAAAATGAGGACACAGAGGCATACGACCCAAATGAAAGGACAGAACAAAACCACAGCCAGAGATCTAAGCAAAATGGAGTCGGGTAATATGTCTGAGAGAGAGTTTAAAGTGAGAGTCATAAAGATATTCACTGAACTTGAGAAAAGAGTGGGGGATTTGAGTAAGACCCTCAAACATGAGACAGAAAACATAAAAAAGAACGAATCAGCGACAAAGAACTCAATAACTGAAATTAAAAATGCATCACGGGGAATAAACAGTAGACTAGAGGAAGCCCAGGAATGGCTAGCAACTGGGGAGAGAGTAACGGAAAGCAACCAAGCCAAACAGGAGAAAGAAAAAAAGAATAACAAAAAATGAAAATAGATTAAGGGGACTCAATGACACTATCAAGCATAATAATATGCACATGACAGGGATCCCAGGAAGAGGACAAAGGAAAAGAGGAAGAAAACGTTTCTGAAGAAGTAATAGCACAAAACTTCCTGAATCTGAAGAAGGAAACAGAAATCCAGACCCAAGACCCACAAAGAGTCCCCAACAAAATCAGCACAAGGAGGTCTACACCCAGATAGAGTAATTAAAATAGTAAAAAGTAGTGACAAAGAGAGAACAAGGGAAACCCCATAAGGCTATCAGCTGATGTTTTAGCAGAAAATTTACAGGCCAGAATGGCATGATATATTCAAAGTGCTAAAAGAAAAAAAAAACTTGCAACCAAGAGTGTTCTACCAGTGAGGCTATCTTTCAGAATAGAAGGAGAGATAAAGAATTTTGTAGACAAAGAAAAGTTAGAGGAATTCATCACACTACACCAGCCTTATAAGAAATGCTAAAGGGGATTCTTTGAGTGGAAACCAAAGACCATAAGCATGAGTAAAAAAAGGTTGGAAGCACAAAAACACTAGTTAGGTGTATCTATAAAAATCAGTTTGGAGATTCACAAGATGAAAGGATGTAGTATAGGACACCATATACCTAAAACATGGGTGGGGGTGGGGAAAGAAGTGAAAATGGAGTGTTTTTAGAATGGGTTCAAACTTCAGCAACCAGAAGCTGAAAAGAAAGTCCAAGGTAGCACACTTATATTGTACAAAATAGCCCTTAAAACAAAGACCGTAACAAGAGACAAAGAGGGATACTACATGATGAAAAAGGGACAATCCAACAAGAAGATTTAACAACTGTAAATACGTATGCATCCAACGTTGGAGCACCCACCTACATAAAGCAGCGATTCGCTAATGAACATGAAGGAAGTAGTAGATAGTACTACAATGATAGTAGGGGGCTGCAACACACCACTTACATCAACTGGTAGATCACCCAAACAGAAAATCAGTAAGAAAACAGTACTTTGAATGATACACTAGACCAGATAGATCTAACAGATATGTTCAGAACATTCCATCCTAAACAGCAGAATACACACTTTTTTTTTTTACAAGTGTACATGGAACATTCTCCAGAATAGATCCCATGTGAAGCTATAAAATAAGTCTAAATAAATTTAAAAGATCAATGTCATACCATCTTTTCTGAACACAACACTATGAAACTAGAAATCAACCAGAAGAAAACATCTAGAAAGAATACAAATACATGGAGGTTTCAGGCTACTAAACATGCTACTAAATAATGAATGGATCAGCCAAGAAATAAAAGAGCAAATTAAAAAATACATGGAGACAAATGAAAATGAAAACACGATGCTCCCAAATCTTTGGGATGCAGCAAAAGCTGCTTTAAGAGGAATGTTTATAGCATTACCCATCTACCTCAAGAAGCAAGAAAAGTTGCAAGTAAATAACCTAACCTTACATCTAAAGGAGCAAACAATAACCAGAACAAACAAAACTCAGAAAGAGTAGAAGAAAGGGAAAAATAAAGATTAGAGCAGAAAGAAATGAAATAGAAACTAAAAAAAAAAAAAAAAAACAAAAAACAAAAAAAACAACCCAACAGAATATATCAATGAAACCAGGAGCTGATTCTGTGAAAACATCCACAAAATTGGATCTTGATAGATCTGACAAAAGAGAGAAAGACATGGCTCAAATCAATAAAATCAGAAATTAAAGAGAAGAAATAATAACCAAAACAACAGAAATACAAAGAATTATAATAGAATATTATGAAAAATTCTATGCCAACAAATTGAAAAACCTAGGAGAAACAGATAAATTCCTCGAAACTTACAGTTTCCCAAAACTGAATCAGGGATAAATAGGAAATTTGAACAGACTGATTATGAGCAAGGAAATTCCACTGGTAATCAGAAAACTCCCAGCAAACAAAAGTTCAGGACCAGATGGCTTCACGGGTGAAATCTACCAAACATTTAAAAAAGAGTTAACACCTCTTTTTCTCAAACTATTCCAAAAAATAGGAGAGAAAGGAAAGCTTCCAAATTCATTCTATGAAGCCGTCACTACCCTGACACCAAAACCAAATAAAGACACTAAAGAAAAGAGAATTGCGGCCAGTATCTCTGATGAAAATAGATGCAAAAATCCTCAACAAAACATTAGCAAATTGAATCCAACAATATCTTAACAAAACCATTCTCCATGATCAAGTAGGATTTATCCCTGGGATGCAAGGGTGGTTCAATATTCACAAATCAATCAACATGATATATCACATCAATAAGAGAAAGGACAAAAACCATATGATCATTTCAATAAATGCAGAAAAATCATCTGACAAAGTACAAAAGCCATTCATGATAAAAACCTTCAAAAAAGGTTTTAGAAGAAATAGATTTAGGTTTAGAAGAAACAGATTTCAACATAATAAAGGCCAATTATGAAAAATCCGCAGTTAGCATCATACTCAATAGTGAAAAACTAGAAGATTTCCCCTAAGATTAGGAGGAAGACAGGATGTCCACTCTCACCACTTTTATTCAGTATAGTACTAAAAGTCGTAGCCATAGCAATCAGACAACAACAACAACAACAAAAAACATCCAACTTGGTAAGGAAGAAGTAAAACTTTCATTACTTGCAGATGGCATGATACTATATATAGAAAGCTCTGAAGACTCCACCACAAAACTACTAGAATTGATAAAGGAATTTAGTAAAGTCACAGGATACAAAACCAATAAACATAAATCTCTTGCATTTCCATACTCTAATAATGAAGCAGCAGAAAGTGAAATTAAGAAAACAATCCCATTTATAATTGTGCCAAAAATAATAAAATACCTAAGAATACAGTTAACCAAGAAGGTGAAAGACCTATACTGAAAATTAAAACACTGATGAAAGAAATTGAGGATGACACAAACAAATGGAAATATATTCCATGCTTGTGGATTGGGAAAACAAATATTGTTAAAATATCCATAGTACTGGGCGCCTGGGTGGCTTAGTGGGTTAAGCCACTGCCTTCGGCTCAGGTCATGATCTCAGGGTCCTGGGATCGAGTCCCACATCGGGCTCTCTGCTCAGCAGGGGGCCTGCTTCCCTTCCTCTCTCTCTGCCTGCCTCTCTTGTGATTTCTCTCTGTCAAATAAATAAATAAAATCTTTAACAACAACAACAAAATATCCATAGTACTCAAAGCAGTTTACACACTGAATGCAATCCCTATCAAAATCCCAACAGCAGAAGCACCTGGGAGGCTCGGCTGGTTGAGCATCAGCCTTTGGCTCACGTCATGATCCCAGGGTCATGGGATTGAGCCTTGCGTCAGGCTCCCTGCTCAGTGGTGGGCCTGTTTCCCTCTCTCCCTCTGCCGCTCCCCCTGTTTCTGCTGTCTTTCTCTTTCTCTGTCAAATAAATAAATACAATCTAAAAAAAAAAAAATTACCAACAGCATTTTTTACAGAACTAGAAAAAACAATCCTAAAATCTATAGGGAACCATGAAAGACCCCAAGTAGCCAAAATAATCTTGAAAAAGAAAAAACAAAACTGCAGATACCACACTCCTAGACTTCAAGTTATATTATAAGTCGTAGTAATCAAACAGTATGGTACTGGCACAAAATAGACACAGATCAATGGGGCAGAACAAAGAGCCCAGAAATAAACCAATGATTACATGGTCAATTAATGTATGACAAAAGAGGCAAGAATATGCAATGGGAAAAAGATAGTCTCTTCAATAAATGGTGCTGGGAAAACTGGACAGCTACATGCAAAATCTACAGACCATTTTCTTACAAAATGAACAAATGGATTAAAGATCTAAATGTGAGACCTGAAGCCATAAAAATCCTAGAAGACAACACAGGCAGTAATTTCTTTGACATTGGCTGTAGCAAGTTTTCTAGATACGTCTCCTGAGGCAAGGGAAACAAAAGCAAGAATAAACTAGTGGGACTCCATCAAAACAAAAAGCTGCTCCGCAGCAAAGGGAACAAAACTAAAAGACAACCTACCGAATGGGAGAAGATAGTTGCAAATGACATACCCGATAAGGGATTAACAACCACATATATAAAGGACTTACACAATTCAACACCAAAATACAAACCAAAAATAAGCAAAGAAACAAAACCCCCAAATAACCCAATATTAAAATGGACAGAAAACATAAACAGACATTTCTCCAAAGAAGACATACAGATAGCCAAGAGACACATGAAAAGATGCTCAACATCACTAACCTGCAGAGAAATGCAAGTTAAAACCACAATGGGATATCACCTCACACCTGCCAGAAGTTTTAAAATCAAAAACACAAGAAACCTGAGCCTGGTGGTGGGTATTATGAAGGACACGTTTTGCATGGAGCACTGGGTGTGGTGCATAAACAGTGAATTCTGGTACACTGGAAAGAAATTTAAAAAATAAAAAATTAAAAAAACACAAGAAACAAGGGTTGGTGAGGATGTGCAGAAAAAGGAACACTTGAGCACGGTTGGTGGGAATGCAAACTGGGGCAGCCGCTGTGGAAAAACAGTATGGAAGCTCCTCAAATGATTAAAAATAGAATTACCATAGGATCTGGTAGTTCCACTACGGGATATTTACCCAAAGAATATGAAAACACTAACTCAGAAAGCTATATGAGTCCCTATGTTTACAGCAGCGTTATTTACGATAGCCAAAATATGGAAGCAACACAAGAGTCTTCTGACAGATGAATGGATAAAGAAGATGTGGCATACAAAGACAATGGAATATTACTCAGCTATAAAAAAAAGAATGAAATCTTGCCACTTGCAACAACATAGACGGATTGAGAGGGTACAATGCTAAGTGAAATAAGTTGGTCGGAGAAAGACAAACACCATACAATTTCACTCCTATGTGGAATTTAACAAACAAAACAAACGAACAAATTAAAAAGGAGACAAAACACGACTCTTAACTGCAGAGAACACACTGGTGGTCCCCAGAGGGGAGGTGTGGGGGACAATGGAAGACACAGGTGATGGGGGTTCAGAGCACACTTACGATGAGCACTGAGTGACGTATAAGATTGCTGAATCACTATATTGTACACCTGTAACTACTCTAATACTTACATTAATTATATTGGAATTTTTAAAATAAATTAATTTTAAAATACATGATGGTGTCTGCCGTATCTTAAAACTTTTCATGGAATCAAATTTTGTTCCATTAAAAACCACCTTTGCTACCCCACATTAAGTAGCTGCCTGTAGCAAAAAAAATAATAATAATCGTGCTGATTCTGATGATATGTCCTAGAATTTTGGATGTAATCCTTGAAGAAAATACAGCTGTTTATTTTTTTTCCTTCAAATACCTGCTAATTGAAAATTTTATATATTTTTTTAAATTTCTGAGGTCCTAAAGTCTGCTTCTCTTGGAAATTCTTTGCAAGAAAACTGCTTTTCCTTTTGAAGAAGTTCTGTCTTTGAACCTTCTCTGAGACCATTTCACTGCCATTTGCTCAATTTCCTGACCTCGAACATGGGGGCAGTGAGTGGGTTGAACTGTTTCACCGGGTCCCACTATGATGGAACTGAGCATGAGCAGGACCTCTCAGGGAGGTGGCTTCCCAGCAGTTTTGACTGTTGCTGTTAAGATGAGAGGGGCTCCTGGGGTACTTGGGTGGCTCAGTGGCTTAAGCGTCTGCCTTCGGCTCAGGTCATGATCTCAGGGTCCTGGGATCAAGGGCCACATCGGGCTCTCTGCACAGCAGGGAGCCGGCTTCCCCCCTCTCTCTGCCTGTCTCTCTGCCTGCTTGTGATCTCTGTCTCTGTCAAATAAATAAATAAAATAAAATCTTAAAAAAAATGAGCAGGGCACCAAATGCATGCCTGGTGCCAAAGATCTGGGGACTCGAAAATGAGTAGTGTGTCCCCTTGAACCTTGGTGTTTCACAGTCTGGTCCAGGAGCCAAGTTTAAACAACCCGAGACCAGAGACCTCAATGAACCCCTCACCAGAGGAAGCATACAGGGGGCAAACAAGCATATGAAAAGATGTGCTCCATGCCAGAGGTCCTTGGGAAACGCACCTGAAAAGAATGATGAGGTACTGCTCCGTGCCTGACAGCATGGCCCAGCTCTGGAATGCAGAGACCGGCCAGTGCTCCCGGGGACATGGAGCAACAGGAACTCCCGTTCACGGCTGGGATGATGCAAAATGGTGCAGCCGCTTTGGAAGACAGCTCGGCGTGTGTGTTAAAAGAGGGGGACCATCAGAGACAGCAAGCGCCAGATGGGAGTCATTTGCTCTCCGGGACAGCAGACCAAGACTTAGGTACGGTTTCAGCCTACTCCAGGAATGGGGGCTTTTAACAGTTGGACCTGAAATTTCCCACTCTGCTCTAGCGATGTAATCTACACGGTACAAATCCGTCCTGTTCCTTTCCCCGCCAGAAGCAAGTGTCATCCTGCCTCCTTCCCTGAGAACTTCCTACCCTTTTTCTTTGAAAAGCTTCCATTTCGTGCGGTCCATCCGAGCGTCTCTCTTCTTACCACATGGTGCGCTGCCTGCATTCACGAACTGCTTGATAAACCCAATTAGATCTTAAATTTACTCTGTCAAATTTTATTGTTTAACGTGACACGAGACATATTGTTCTCGTACAATACGCTAATGGTGCTCTTTGGTATTTCCCCAAATGAACTGAGGATTCGTGTTTCTAAGAAACTTGGCATGGATGTTTATACAGCTTTCTTCACAATTACCAAAATTAGGAAGCAACCAAGTTGCCTTTAGTAGGTGAACGGATAAATAAACTGGGGTCCACCCAGACAGTCAGATACTCCTCAGTGCTCACACGGAGTGAGTTATCAAGCCACAGAAAGACGTGAAGAAACTGAAATGCCTGTTACTAAGGGAGAGAAGCTGATCTGAAAAACCTCAATACAATGATTCCAAATATATGACATTCTTGAAAAAGCGGAACATGGGAGATAAGTGTTTGTCGGTTTGGGATGGGAGAAGGATGAATGAGTCGGGTGAGTGTGAAGATTTTCAGGGCAGTGACCCTACTTATGTGCCGTTGGAATGGTGGATCCCTGTCTTCATACGTCTGCTCAAACCCACAGAACACCCAACGCCCAGCGTCGACCTGAGCGAAAGCTATGGACCCTTGCTCCACAGGCCGTGTCAGCAGACGCTCACCAGTTGTAACACTGTACCCTCGGGGGGGGGGGGGAGGGAGTTGATGACGGGGCAGCTGTGCAGCTGTGGGGGCAGAGGACGTGGGGAATCCCACCACCTCTCTTGTCATTTGGTACAAACTTAAAACTGCTCTAAAAATTAAAGTTTATTTTAGAAAAATGTAAATAAAATACTTTCAGTTTTCAATTTCAGAAACTTACCCTCTGAAATGTCTTTGACAATGCTTAGTTCTGTGGAGAGAGAATGGAATTCAGATGCCTTACATGCATTTGTCACTTAGAGATTTTCTGTTCTCTTATGAGGCCTAAGAATAGATTCAGTAGGATTTTTACTTGAAATTTGAAATCCTGGACAAGTATTGTGGAAGGAGAAAAGGGCATTGAATTCTAGGTCATCTAGTCTATTATGAAAACATACCTGACTTCCCTGATGCTGGGTGCTTATAATTCTGCAGGTAACACACATTTTTCCTGGAATTGAATTTTTGGGAAAGTGCAGTCTCTTCTTGGGGCTATTTCTGTTCGTCTTGTATCACATTTAATTCATCATGTTTTCTCAAGTGGGCTCTCATTAAAGCATGCTGCCTTTTGAAGTTCATATGAAAATAACCCAGAATCATGATGAATGGGTTAGAGTTTCCTATAAGTCAGGGTATAATTGACTACAAGGTGCTCTTTTTTTTAGTTTGATTAATTATTCTGCACTCTCTAATGAATAACACATAACTTAGCACCATGAAAAAGCATATATCACAAGCAAACAATGTGACAAAAATCTGACTTCAAGTCCATTAGAATGGGAAAAACATGGCGTTCTAGTATTTTTTCTTTTCTGTTTAGGTTTTTCCCACTACAAATAGAAGTCAACCAAATCCTGACTCTTCTGGCCTATAAGTGTATAACAAGGTGGTAAATTTTGCTTTCGTATTAGAATAAGTACTTTTAGGACTCAACGTATTATGAAGCCCGTTATTAAAATATTCTGTACAAATGCAAATGGAAAAAATCATTGTCCTTTACGAAGCATTGAATGTTTGGGCAAGTAGAAATTTTCAAGCGGTTCTTGCTGTAACAGCAGGAGAATTCAGCTCCTGCTCTCTGGAAACAGCTTCTCTCTGGCTGCTGTTAATGCTTGTAAGTCATTAGCTCCATAACTTGAAACTAATCCTCTGCTGGTCAACTTGCCAGAAGCCAGGCGTTAATGTGCCTTGTGGGAACTGCTTATTAGGAACAACAGATCACACCAGTCAAGCCTCACATCTGTCCACCCTCTATTGTGAAAAATGGGGAGATTGGAGAGTGCCTTGAAACTCCTTTTTCTTTTCGCCCTCACCGTTACCCTGAGCGATACATAACATCTTCCCAGAGCTGTTTCTTACAAAGAGGCTCGTAGACGGAGGTGAGGCTGAGCCAGAGCGGAGGCCACCTTGGCCTGGTCTGTGCCGGGCGTCCTCGCCTTGAGCAAACTTGTGCAGACACAGGCTTGAGCATGTGCATGCGCGCTCAGTCATCCAGAGGTCGGTTTATTGCCGGATGCAGAACACGGTTTCGTAACTGGAACGCGAGGAGACATCTGCAGGCTGGGCGGGGGACTCCGTCTACTTGGCAGACGTGGAGAGAGAGGAGAAAGAACCATTTGGAGGGATTTTTCATGGAGTCGGGGATAGCAGAGTCACGGGAATTGTTCTCCCTTCCCTGAGGTTCTGCAGCTAGAGCGAAGGTCAGAATGGCCCGGCAGGCCGATCACAACGCCGCACCCGGACCCGCCCTGGAGCTTCTGAAGCTGCAGGTGTGCAGGGAGACCCTAGCCCTTGCGTGTCTGACAAGCACCCAGCCCATGATTCTGGTCTTGGGGCCCCACTTGGAGAACCACTGATGTCAGCTTGTCTACGCGCTAGCTTTCTCTCTCGTGCTTCTCTGGGCTCCGTAAGGTGCGCCCAGTTCTCGCACTCGGTCCTCCGTTCTCTGCCTCTTGGACCCGCGTTCTTCTTCCAACCAGCCGTCCCTCATTCGCGGTCACGTAGAGTTTCTTAAGGTCTGGCTTACGAAACGGGAGTCCGCGGTGGCTCCCATGGCAGAAACGTAACTGAGGACGTAGTCACTTTCATGACATTCATTTGTGAAAGGAGAGGATTGGAATAGTTGCTTTCTCTTTTGAAACCTACGTTGTGGTTCCAGGTTGATGGGGGAAGGAGCCCCTGGGTGCCTCCTCTGACCATGTGTGTTCAGGGATGGAGGACTATGATGAGGACTCCTCAAGGGGAGCCTTAGAGAGGACAGTTCATAAGTAGCCAAGGTCCAGTTATGGAACAAAAATAAAGCACATCAGCTTGAGGGTATGGACGTGGCGTAGAAGGAACAGGCTGAGAATAGACTTATCACGTTGCACGAGAACCCTCTCAGCGTGAATGTGTGGCTATTCCACACTTCCTTAAGCTGTCCGTTTTCGCCCAACGCTGGACTGTTGGATCTGAAACGGTCTACGTTACGGCGAACAAATGCTGCCTTATGATGCAAACATATGCTCTAAGAATTAAGTACTCTCTGGAAAGACGGACAAGGGACGAGTCGTTGTCAGCAAGATGGAGAGACAGATGGGTCAGAGTGAGACACTGTGCTCTGCCATACGCCTGGACATGGCAAGCAGTCCGAAGTTAAGGAACAAACACTGACAGTGATTTTTCAAGCCAACGGGGAACGTCCATGAAGACATTAAGGCAGCGATTCCCAACTGGGTGCTGTTGGGGTGTGGTTCAAACCACATAGCATTTGGCCCAGGGCTTTATTTTTGTCGCCGTTATGGGTTGACTTGTGTCCCCCGTTGCCCAGATCTGTGAGTGGATGGCCTGACCTTCAGTACCTCCAAAAATGACCTTATAAGGAACGGGTTGCTGGAGATGGACTTAGTTAAGATGAGGTCGGACCTGAGCAGGGTGAGCCCTTGAAGCAATATGACAGGGTCCTTACAAAAAGTAGAAATTTGGACACAGATGCTCGTAGGCGTACGGACACAAGTAGAAGGCCACGTGAAGGTTAGACTGGCTGCCATGAGCCAAAGAAACACGAGAAGTTAAGAGAAAGGCGTGGAATGAATCGTTCCCTGGAGGCCTCAGCAGGAGCACGGCCTTCTTGACACCGTGTTCTAGGACCCCAGCCTCTAGAATTATGACAGTCACTTTCTGTTGTCTCAGCCACCTAGCTTGTGGTCCTTCCTTAGAGCAGCCTGAGGAAACTTGGTCACTATGTCGCCTTTTGAATTTTAAATAATATGAAGAATGCTGTGACGTTGTGGTTTATAAGGGATATATATCTGGTAATTCAGGTGACCAAAATAGATTTCTCACGTGTTTGGTTTTCTTCCACTGGTTTCTGGCTTGAACCCCTTGAAATTTCCTGTGATGTTGATGTTGTGGTGGAGGTGTCTTCTGTGACGTTCATGAGGGGACTTGTTTGGAAAGTCCTGAAGTAACCTAAGGGTAGGGGGCAGGTCGCCAGTGGCAGCAGCCTGTGAACGGAGGGTTGGAACTTCCAACGTCCCCCTCCGTCCAGAAGGGGTGAGGTGCTGCAGGTTGACTCAGTCACCCGTGGCCAACGATTTAATCAGTCATGCCTGTGTCATGAAGCCGCCAGAGAAACCCAACAGAGGAGGGTGTAGAGAGCTCCTGGGCTGCTGAGCTCAGAGCAGTGAGAAGCCTGGGGAGGGCCTCAAAGCTTGATCCTTTTCCCCGTATCTTGACCGAAGTATCTCTTCTATCTAGTTATTCTGACAGTACAACCTTTTATTCAAAATCAGTCGCCTAGTAAAATGTTTCTCGGAGTTCCGTGAGCTACTCTAGAAAATCAGTCAAACCCAAGGAGGGGTTTGTTGGAACCTTGGGTGTTTGGCCTGGTGGTCAGAAGCACGGGTGGGGCGACTGGTGGGCTGGGTGCGGTGTGAGACAGTCCTGGAGGCCTGAGCCCTTTGCCTGTGGAATCTGAATTGAGTTAAATTCTCCCACACCCTCCCCTCCTGAGGTCTGAGAGCTGCTTGGTGGGGTGTAGGGAATCCCACAGCCCATCCTCCATTGGAACTGGGTGCAGGAATCCAAAAGAAATAGTCTTTGATGTTATTGGATTCATGACCCCTGAAAGGGGGTTATGGGTTATGGGTTATGAATTCAGATTAGTGCAGCCCCGTGTTAAAGAACTATACTGTCTTCATGCTTTATGTGGATGCAGTGCCGTTGGAAAGTCTTGAAACAACCAAATGATGTAGAAATTCATAAGATTGATCTTCCCCATAAGCAATGGAAAACCATTTTTTTCCTTATTATATCAGAACTTCTTAAGGGCTCTTGGAATTCTGACTTCTCCACAGTTAATTGCATGAGCCACCCAACACTCTAGACCTCTCGGAGACCTTCTACATTATTAACGGTCACCTTTTATGTGCAAATCATTCATCTTGATGGATTCTGCCTCTTGCCAGCTTGACTACCGCTTTGACGTGAAATGATCACAGATGGTCTTCATAAATATCCGTGTCCGCCTTACAAAAATACTCTTCTTGTCGTTTTAGAAAAGAAGAAATGGATTTTTTTTTTTTTCGAACGCTTGCATTTTTGTGATAAGGGACCTGGTTCTGGTGACTCCAAGTTGAGGCATGCTTTCTGTCAGGATATTCTTTCTGTTTGAATCAGCCATGGGTTGCCCATTTTTAGCCTTTTGGGGCTCTAATGTCTTCATCTACACAGGGAGAACATAGGGCTCGAGTCTCTATTTAAACTCTCACAATTCTCATAATGATCTAGAATGTTCCTCCAGAGTCTTGTGTCACCAGGATTGTTGAAGGCTTTCACATGTGATTCAAAGCCACAACAGTGAGTAACCTCGTGTGTCCAGAGAGCCTGGGCGGGGTGGTTTTGAGGGTTAGCGCTCTCACGGGATGCTTAGCTCCTCCCTTCCAACGCACTCTGCACGTGCCCTTTCTCCTCAGACATTGGTGAGCATTCTTCAGAAAGGTCCCCATGTCACGTTCACCTCCAAGGTGTGGGTTGTTGGCATCATCCTCTGCGTCGTACCCCCTGAATGTTATGGAAATGAGTAATGTCTGTGTGATCTTCTTTCTTCATACTCAGTTGGGATGGACCCCATGTTGTGTCCTCATCTGGTCTGGACCTTTGGCTAAGGCATTGTACGTGTTTTGGAGAGAGCGATGAGAGCGTTTTGTTAAGCGCAGAAGAGGATATCAGTAGGCAAGAAGTCTGACCTTCAATAACTCCTCACCCCTTTGCCCCAAATGCATTTGAGAGGTTTCAACAAGAATTCAGGGATGGAAAACTCAATGAGAACAGGGGAGCATGTTACCGAGATGCTGAAACTCTTTCCCTTGGAAAGTGGCTTGTGTTATAAGACAATTACATGTCATTAACGAGTTAGATTTGTCTTGTTTTCAGCAAGAAGATGGATTACATGAACCTCCAAGGTCTTCACTGATTTGTAGTTATATGGTATCCTCTGAGTCAGAATTCTGCAGCATACAAACATTTTGAGTGGGTATTTAGAAACACATTTTGAGTCCCTTTTCTTGTCCTGGTTGCGTTTAGAGAACAGCTTGGCCATGTTTGGATAGACTTGTGGGCTCTCCCAGAGAGGAGTTGACCAAAATGCCCACTGATGGGAACGCCTTGCACAGAGGCGATGTTAGTCGCGATGTAGAAAGTCCCAGAGAGGTCTGGAATCCTACCCGGCTTAGCGGATTACCTGTGGCGGAGGCAGAATTTTCAACGCCCTCACAACGTTTTGCTAGAACCATAAATTGGTTTTGAGTTGCTATGAGTAAGGGCCGTGTTGGCGCACTACCAGGCAGCACAGGGCTGAACCCGGACGTAACTAAGAGAGCTGATGACGTCATGGTTTAAGGGGCTGGGTGCATGCTTTCCGATTTTGCTAGAATTTCTCTTGACGAATTTTTCTCTTTTGTTCCTGTTTAAGACATCCTATGATAGAAATACAGCAGCAGCAACAACAAGAAGGAGGTTTAAAGAAAGGACCAAAGGAGCCTCCTAATTCTTGCTGGTCATTAACGTATACTTTCAGCGAGTTGTACATTTGCGTCCCATCCTAGCCTTTCCAGGGAGCTCGAGCAAAGGATGTTATTAAGAATTGTTGTGTGTTTGGGGCGCCTGGGTGGCTCAGTGAGTTAAGCCGCTGCCTTCGGCTCAGGTCATGATCTCAGGGTCCTGGGATCGAGTCCCGCATCAGTCTCTCTGCTCAGCGGCGAGCCTGCTTCACTCTCTCTCTCTCTCTGCCTCTCTGCCTACTTGTGATGTCTCTCTGTCAAATAAATAAATTCTTAAAAAAAAAAAAAAAGAATTGTTGTGTGTTTACATTGTTTTTCCGCATTGTTCTTGCACTTTTCCCTGCTTTGATAATGACTTTACTTCTTCACAGGGACTTTGGAATGGTGCTGACGCTTTTTTTAAGGAAAGGATTTCTCTTGTTCTCTCAGTGGGTGGGTACACAGCCTCACAACAAAGTTGCTTTTAAATGCACAAAACACGGATAATGAGTTGAAACATTTTGAAACAACACTAGGTTTTTCTTTGGTGAACACGTTCAAGAGAATACAGTTGTCTTAGTTTCATGAATTGAATTTGTAATGCGTCCTAAGCTAGCGTGACCCACCGAGGAAGACCTCGCAGGACTTAGTGAGATCTGTCCCTGGACGAGAATGTTCCCCGGCTCACCTGCGGTTTCCCGTGGTTCCACTTCTGTCTCTGCACTGTAAGGGCGCCCTTCCGCCTGCCACCACTCGGTTCACTCCTTCAACAGCCTCACCTTTTTCAAGAGATGATCTTTCCTGTCCCCTTGGCTTTATTGTAACTTGTATTTTTCCAAAACCTTCTTGGTTGGAGAAAACGCTTTCCCCCGGATGTGTATGGGAAGGTGACTGGTTTTCACAGGTTGTGTTATTCATGGAGCATATTCTGAGCTTTCGAGACGTGAGCTCAGAACCTGGCTGGGCGACGTTCCCAGTATCAGCCCCCAAGGGGGAGTGAAGGACGCAGTGCTAGGCAGGAGTTGGGCTGGTGTGGCTCCACAGCACCATCTGGAGCTGCACCTGCAAACTTCCCCTGCCTGGGACAGGGAGCTTGGTCCTTTGTCCCACAGCATCTACCAGACTGACCCTCCATGTGGGCTTCTCCCTGAAGTCTGTGGCCTGGTTCACGATCCTCTCTTCCACTGAGTATGGTTTCCAGGTGGGGAAAGGTAGAGTTTGGCCGTGAACTGTCTGAGATCAACGCCTTCAGTAGGAAAGTCCATTTCAGCCATGGACACATGGGGACATCTGGGCGGCATGCGACAGGATTCACTACCAATCATTACTTTTTTTTTTTTTTAAGATTTTATTTATTTGACAGAGAGATCACAATCAGGCAGAGAGGCAGGCAGAGAGAGAGGGGGTAGCAGGCTCCCTACTATGCAGAGAGCCTGATGCAGCGCTCGATCCCAGGACCCTGAGATCATGACCTGAGCCGAAGGCAGAGGCTTAACCCACTGAGCCACCCAGGCGCCCCCCGACCGTCACTCTGGTGTGCCACAAAATTCTCCCTGTGGGGTGGAAACGGTTCCAACTGTTGGCACACCAGGGACCAGTCATCCACCAGAACCCTTCTCCCTCACACTTTTTAAACCACGCCTTTCCACTCTGACCGTAAACACTTAACCATTTTCATGCTTTTATTTGCTTTCTACAACCACTCTGTATCGTTGATCACTAACCCTTCACTCCGTCATCCCTCAGAGTTCAGTCTGTTGTCCCAGTTTCCCACCAGTATCACAGCGTAAGCAGCATGTAGGACATCTGTCAGTCCACAGATTCCGGGGTCAGGTCTCGACCCAGAGAACCCCAGCATCTAACAGATTCCACACGTGGTTCTTTGAACCCCCAGTGTGGGATGCACTGGTACACAGGCCCTTCCCCTTTTCATTTCCTGTGACGTCCTGTCTACAACCCATGACGTATCATTTTAGTTTTGGCTTTAGCTTCATTTGTCAATTTAGCTATTTGTCAATAGCTTCATTATTTTTGCCCTTGGGCTAATCTCTGACTGCAGATTTCTGACTCTGAATCCGTCAAGCCCTAAAGCTGCCTACTTGGGTGTGTCATTTCAGGGTGTGTTATTTCAGGGGTGGGTCCTGCTGGAGAAACTCACACGGTCTTGGGGTGCATGGGTGGCCCAGTCAGTTGGGTGTCTGACCTTGGCTCAGGTCATGATTCCCAGGTCCTGGGATCAGGCTCTGTGCTTGGTGGGGAGACAAGCTTGGTCTGTTTGTCCTCTGCCCTGCTCTCTCTCAAATAAACAAATGAAATATTTTAAAAAAATCACACAATGACATGGAACGGTGTTCCTATGACTCTGCATAGCTCACGACCTCAGGTAAACATCTGTACCTTCCACCCATCCTGCCGGTGTAGTTTACTCGCTCCAGCTCCCACGTTCCGTCAGCAGCTAACCCGGATGCTCATGCGCTCGTCCAAGCCCTCCTCCATCAGCTCACTTCTTTTGGAAAACTACTTAGTCCTAATTTCACCGAGAAAAACAAACTGCACAAGAAGCTCCTTCCGCCCCAATTCACGTCCGTAGAAGTTCTGTACGCACGTGCGACATTCGAGGCCATCGAAAGCCACACAGAGTTTACCTTTCCGTGGCCTGGACAGACCCCCGTGTAGCACTGAGAGTCCGTCCTTCACTCCTAGAACCACAGGCTCACTGTCTGTGACACACGCGTCAGTTTAAGAAGCTGCTGGTCCTTTCTTGACTGCAGGTTAGGGAACGGAGGGGCTGCCCCCGAAAGAGGAACTCTCACGATGTGTCATGGGGGAAGAGAGGGGGTCTGTCGAGAGCCAACCTGAATTTGTAGAAGAGATTTTAATGAACCTAAGACACCACAGGTGTGACATCCATTTTTATGCAACCTAAGAAATGAAAAAAAAATGACCATAAAGTCAGGACACAGGCTCAGTGATGGTCTTTCCTAGAGGAAGCATCATTTGGGGTTACCTAGAGGTCTCCGTTGGTGAAGCATCTGCCTTCGGCTTAGGTCAGGATCTCAGGGTCCTGGGAGGAAGTCCAGGCTTGGGATCCTTGCTCAGCGGAGAGCCTGCTTCTCCCTCTTAGCCTCCCCCTGCTTGTGCTCTCTCTCTCTGCTTGTCAAATAAATAAAATCTTTTTTCTTTTAAAGAAACATCATTTAATCCCACTAATATCTTCTTGTTCTGTAATGCCTTTTATTTGGTCCAGGAGTTTCGGTGATTTCTTTCGTGTTTCATCTGCATTTTGTGACTCCTTTTGTTCCTGCATCAGTCGTCACCCGCCACGGCGTCATCTGCTCTGTCCTACTGCTTGCTTACATCCTGTAGGGTATTGGCTAAATGCGAAAGTTCAGGCTTGTGGCAGGACTTGCCACACTTTTCGTTTCTTCATTTGCATGTCTGCATGCACCACAGTTTCCCCTTTCAATGCCAAATCATCGTCTAATTATATTAATCACATTTTATTTTATTAAAAATTTTTTGAAGGTTTCATTTATTTGTTAGAGACAGAGAGAGAGGAAAGGAGCAGGGGCAAGGGCAGAAGTTAGAGGGAGAAGCAGACTCTCCGCTGAGCAGGGAGCCGACGGACTCCAGGACTCTGGGATCCTGACCCAAGGCAAAGGCGGGCTGCCGACGACCGAGTCACCCAGGGGCCCCTGCACTGACCACATTTTAAATGGCGGTGAAACCCGCCCTGTGTGGAAGCAACAATGTACACACCTTAGTTTCACTGGTGAGAGCACGCACAGCGGTGACCGAGTCCTGGTGCGTGAAATGTTGGCCACTGTGACGGGCCAACAGTCATGGTGTCGCGTTCACCGCAGTCGGGGAAAGATGACGGGTGGGTTGTGTGTCTCAGTGAAGCACAGTGTCTCACAGTTTTGCCCATGGTTGCTAAAAGGACAGACTCTATATCCCAGAAGTGGATGCTGGGCATTAACTCTCGTGTCTAGAACTCCTCGCCCCTCTCATTTCCACCGTCTTTTCTTCTGTGCTTCGTCTCTAATGACTGTGGATTACAGCAGGCGTAGCTGGGATGCTCACATGTTAGTGGGGAACCCCTCCCCCAAATTGCACAGTCCTGAGGGTTGCCACGGAGATTACCTAACCCACTACCTAAGCTAACTTAACCCACCGTAGCTAGCTAGCCCACCGTGGCATCCGAGGAGCTGGATTGACGGCCAGCTCTCTGTAAGCGGGGGCTGCAGAGACCCGAAACGGTGCGGATGTCCCTGTGCCTCTCGATGTCACAAACAAAACCTGCTTTTATATTCCAATCTGCTCTTCCATTTGTATGAGTCTTTAAATCTCACGCTGCTGCCCATAGACCCGACGTGCCATTTACCCCGGACTTTGTGGACCCTTTCTGTCTTCCCTGTTCTGTCCGCTTCTCCTACTGCTCCTCCTCCTCCCTTCTTCCCAGTCTTGTCTTTGTCAACATCACTTAGAAATTATTCAGGTCAGGAAAGCGTCCAAGAAAGGCTTGGGAACAGACGTAGATGTGTCCCAACTACAGTACCCCCACTGGGGAAGCGGGTGTTGTTCCTACACAATGAACCCAAAGCCTGTGCCCTGCGGGACTGGCCGCTTGAGTCCCCAAGCATGGGTTTAGTGTAGACACGTCGAGATGGCCACTGGCGAGTGGTTTCTGCGATCAGAAGAACTCACACACAATCGACGCGTAAAGTACACATTTCAGAGTGACGAATGGGAAGCAGTGAAGGAGACTGACATTTGCAGGGACGTTTCTTTGTTGCTCAGGTTTCCTATCAGCATTTCTGTAGCCGTCCGATGTCTAGTAGGTGTTCTTCTCGCGCTTCCCCTTGTACAATGAGTCATTCACTCAATTCTAGTTATGACCTTCAGTGCTCCCACTAAACCAGCTTCAGGCTGGAATTATTTCAGCACAAATCAGGGATTCTGTCGGGAAATCGTCCAGGGTTTTATGTGATTCCGTGGGGACGGCCCACCTTTCTGGAGTTGTCTCCTGAAAATACACATCGGAATACCAAATACGGCTTAGGAAATTCGTATCCGAAGTCCTAGCTGGCAAGAGTGGATCCGGGACCAGCAGGTCCTCCTGGAGAGGGGACTGACGTGGGAGACCGTAGCTTGAGACGTCCTAAGAGAAGCTACCGCTTCTGATCCTGTGTTGGGTCCCGCCCTCCTCACAGGGACCCTGAGGAGTAAAAATTCTGTCCTGATCTAACGCTCTCCCCGATATAGAACTCATTAGAATATTCCTTGTCAAAATTCATCGTAGCATGTTAATAAAACGTAATGTTTTCCCATATGGCATAGTCTGGTACTTGCTGTGCTATAGATTTCCTTTCGAAAACTTTAATTACGTGCATCTGTAAAAAGATAATTCGCATGATCATTTCTAAAATAATTTGTATTTGATTCTGAATGCAAGTTTTTTTGTTCCGTTTTTGATATTCTGATGCTGCATCTCTTGAGCTCTATAGGAAACAAAATAATGAACCTACTTCCTAAAAGCTCCTCTCAGAGAACGTGAAGAGTTTGCGCAGCTCAGTCTATTTAACTTCATGCTCTTCAGGTCCTTATGACCTAATGATTAAAGTGTAAATTTCTCGTATGACTCCCTATTCCCTTTCATTCATTTATTTAATTAATAGTATTTCTTAAGGTGGTCAGGGAGCCCACGGTAAGCAAGAGATACAGACAGACGCTGCCTTTACCATGTTTTCAGGCACATGATCATGAAAAATAACCCATTTACAGGTGTCCACCACGGTAGAGCGTTTTGGAAGAGAAGTGCAAGGAGCTTTCTAGAGTGTGTGTCACCGGGGATCTGGGTTGTCACCAGGGACCTGGGATAGATAGGCTGCAGGGGTCATGGAAGCCTTCCCCAAAGTAGCGGCATTTTCTGTGACCTGAAGGATGCACGGAGACTGGCCTGGGGGGGCACATGTTCTGGGTGGAGGGACAGGGCTCGCACAGCTTCTTATTCCCGACGTGCTGCTGGGCACGAAGACGTGAAGCAAAGACACTGTGGCCAGGCGTGCCTCCCGGCACTGGGCACGGGGAAGGGCTGGGCGTCCGCGGAGACAGACACGTGGATGGCCAACGGTTCTAGAGAATTCAGTTCAGTGTGACGTTGGTGGAATCCAGAGAGGATTTTCTGACAGAGACTGGGGGGTAGAAGGACATTTATTTAAGGAGGGCGACCCGTAACATTTGAAAGAAGTCCTACTTACGATCAACAAATACACACACAAAGCTTACTTTCTTTCCCCTCTCGAAACTTTGATGTGGATTTTGTTTTTTAGAGTCGCTTCAGGTTCCCATCAAAACCGAGGAGGAGGTACACCGTTCTAGAGACTCCCTGTCCCCACATATGCACGCCTCCCCTGGGATGCACATCCCTCACTCACGGTCCGTGGGCTGTGTCCGTGAATCTTCCGTGACACACCGGTGTGACACACCGTTATCCCCCGAGGCCACCGTTCACGTTAGGGTTCCCTCCTGGTGCTGTACATGACAAATGGATAAGGACATGGAGCCACCATTATGCTATCAGAGGATTTTCACTGCCTTAAAAATCCCTTCTGTCGGGGCGCCTGGGTGGCTCAGTGGGTTGAGCCTCTGCCTTCAGCTCAGGTCATGATCCCAGGGTCCTGGGATGGAGCCCCACATCGGGCTCTCTGCTCAGTGGGGAGCCTGCTTCCTCCCTCTCTCTCTGTCTGCCTCTCTGCCTACTTGTGATCTCTGTCAAATAAATAAATAAAATCTTAAAAAAAAAATCCTTTCTGTCCCACCGTTTATGTTCCCCCCTCCTCTGCCCTGCCTGCCCACGATCTTTCCCCCATCTCCTTAGTTTTGCCTTTTTGGGAAGGTTGTATATTTGGAATCCTACAGCACACAGCCTTTCCGGATGCGCTTCTCTCACTTAGTGAGGTACGTAGAAGCGTCCTGAGAAATATTTTGAACAAAATCTATAGTCGAAATGATCACTTGCAAAGATTCATTAGAAAAAAAATTCCAAGCCACAGAAGTACCTTCTCATAATGTCCTTCTCCAGCACTATCTTTTAGCTGCTGTGGAATACAGGGAAAATTCCAAGTATGTTGACTGTAGACGAGCACACCCTGTTAATGATAAATGAAATTAAGTGTATTATTCCATGGTTCCAAAGTAATAGGAAATTATTAATAGGAATAGAAAATGAAATTAAGTATATTATTCTGTGGTTCCAAAGTAATAGGAAATTATTAATAGTAATAGGGAAATATTCTGCATGAAAATGAATTCCTAAATTTTAATCCATACCTTCATTTTCCTTTTTTGATTTTTTTATTTTAGTTTTGTTTATTTAGGTAATGGGGCTTGAACTCACCATCCTGAGATCAAGAGTCGTATGGTCTTGGGCTGAGCCACCCAAGTGCCCATCCATGCCTTCGTTTAAAAAAAAAACAAACCTTACATTCATTTTTATTTTTTATTTCTAAAAAGATTTTAGCTAAGATTTTTTTTTTTTAATTTATTTGACAGAGATCACAAGTAGGCAGAGAGGCAGGCAGAGAGTGAGAGGGGGAAGCAGGCTCCCTGCCGAACAGAGAGCCCGATGTGGGCCTCGATCCCAAGCTGAGCTGAGGGGGGATCGTGACCCGAGCTGAAGGCAGAGGCTTTACCGACTGAGCCACCCAGACACCCCGAAAAACTTATGTTTAATATGAGATCAGAATTGTCAACTGACAGTCAAAGCTGATGATTTGTAGCTTCACACGGTTACATGGTAAACATTTAACGGTAAACCGTGGTGGGTTTTCCGGGATAGTTTCAGTTTCAAATGTTCTGTCCTGCAGTTGGTCACAGTGTAGTGTTGGGTTTGCAGAACTGCCAATTAGCCCTGGTTGCACACCTGCACGTGCTTGTGTTAAAGAAAATGTGCGAGCTGTTCTCTCTTCTCTTTTTGCAAACGCTTCTATCTAGATAGCTAGTTCTCATTTATCCTTATCCTTTCTTTGTGGGTTGTCTTGGAGTAAATGACGTGTTTTCTTTACTCGAAGCTTTTGGAGAATCATTTTTCTTTAAGGAGGAAGGAAATCAAAAAGCGAGAAATGGAGAGACTTTGAACATGAACATGGCATTGAAATAATGTCCGGGTGCAGCTGACTGAACTTACCTAAACTCTTTGAAAGTTGGACTGACTAGCGCTCATGTTTGATCTAGTTAAACCAGTAAAATACAGGATGTAATCTTTACCCCAGCCCCCGTCTGATCCTACCTGGAGCTACAATAATGATTCAACAGGCAATCGTCCTGCGACTCTTTGTCTTTGCTGGCTTGAAGCCAGAAGGAGGCTTGATTGCAAATACTGTATTTTGTGTTCTCCAGTGGCTTCACAGGCGCAGGCTATTGTAATCTGACTGAGAATTTCCCCCAGGGGCGGGATGTTGAAATGTACTGAATTCTTGTATTTTTCCACGGCTCTTCTGCTCCCAGAGCATGACAGGTGAGCAGTGGGGCTGGACGGTTTGGTGTGTGTGCACCTGGCATTCATCGGGGGCTTTACCAGTATCCCTGATGCCATTAGGCAGGGTTCTTAGAAGTTCTTTGTGGAGGTAAATAGGAAGGCGGATGCTGATTGATAAAGGCCAAAGCAAAGAACAGCTGCAAAACCTTGCCGTGGGGTGATTGTTTTAAGAAAAACAGGAAACCTAAAATCCAAAAAGGAAATGCGGACGGACATATCTGTGGACGTGTGTGTGTGTGTGTGTGTGTGTGTGTGTATAGAAATTTCTGCACAGAGAGAAAACATGGATAAATTTAAACGGCGGATGACAATGAAAATGTTTACAACACCTGTTATGGACAAATGATTATGAAATCTAGTTGGCACCCATAGCTGCTAGAGTCGATAAGGCTAAAGAACCCAGAACAGAGATGGTGAAATGCAGACGGTTCGGGAAAGGAGATACGCGTGCCTGAAGGAAATGAAACCGAAAATAATACCTTTGCCCGTTCATATTGGCAAACGTGGCAACGCGGTTACCATCCAGGAGAAAAACGTGGGCTCCCTCTCCTGAGCCTCACTAAGAAGATTGGGCTCCATTATACATATGAACCAGGGGGTTTGAGTACAGGGTCACCCCCCTCCTGAAAACAGTCATAACGGCAAACAAAGTAATGTCGGTCGTAATGGATGTTTTTTTCTGACATCTAGCTCCGTTGCAGACATTTTGCTAAATACTTTACGAGGATTATGCGTTTAATCCTCCCGAGCATTCTGGGACGTACTGTCGTCGGTAAGAACAACAACAGAAAACCCGATTACCACCGTAATAATCTTCCTCACTCGCTTGCTATGCCCCCCAGTATTTCTCTATAATGACAGCTTCTCATTTCATGCTTAGTGGGACATTCTGCTTAGAACGAAAATGTTCTGGTCGAGGAAAAGCCCTGATGTTAATTCCGCCCCCTCCAAATGCACGCAGCTTGGCCGAGAGGCTACAGCTGTTGGTTTGATGGTCTTTGGAGCACTGGGTTTGTGCATGGCGGGGCAGTAGACGGTGCCTTTGCTGGGGCGCTGAAGGCCCTCCGTGCTCCATCCTTGGTGTTTTCTTGTCCAGCTTTGGCCGTTTTACCTACAGTCAAAGGAAGCAAGAGGGAGCTAAATCAAGGTGTGCCAGACTCTTCCTAGCCTTTCTTTCTTTCTTTTTTTTTTTTTTTCCTCTGAGATGTACATAACACATTTTATTTCTAGCAATCAGTCCAAATCGACTCTCATCTGCTCTGTCTGTGCCTGCAGCCTCCTCTCCTGGTCTCTGTTCCAGCCCATCAGTCTGATCTGCTGCTTCCTGAACCCATGACACTCCGGACCATATAAGCAACCTTGCCCCCTC
Organism: Meles meles; assembly: GCF_922984935.1. Lineage (NCBI taxonomy): Eukaryota > Metazoa > Chordata > Mammalia > Carnivora > Mustelidae > Meles > Meles meles. The sequence goes on from NC_060088.1 coordinate 14,630,462, forward strand.
CCGAGATTCTAACTCGGCAGATTCCTGCAAAGCCCACCATCGGGTTCACCCCTTGTTTCTTGCAACCCTTACTCAGGGAGGCATTCACACTATGCCTAGCCATTTGCTTCATGACTCTGGCTGTTTCACTTGGCTTCTGGGAGTCCCCGTTTCTCAGCTGTGAAACGGGTCGATGAAGTGATGTCATGGTGTGGGGTGTGCGTGTGGGCTGAATATGGGGAGCACCAAGCACAGGCCTGCTATGAAGATGTGGGCAATAATGCAACCATAATCCCGACGGATAATAATCCCGGCAAAGGCGTACCCCCACCTTCCATTCATAATACTTTATCGGCCCTCGCTCTGGTCCAGCAGCAACTGCCGTGTCCACTCGGCAGCCCCCGGGTGCCTCCCGCGGGCAGCGACGGACGCCACCTCTGTGAGAGCCGGGAGCTGGGCCGCTGTCCTGGGAGGCATTCCAGGACAGAGGGGAAAGGCACTCCCGTGGCGGAGCTGACTTGAGTAAAAGACGTCTATCCCAAGCCCACAGACTGGGGGGTGCATGTCTCCAGAGCAGCGCAGCAAGGACAGAGGCCATTAGGGCACCGTGACGTCCTCCAGAGGCCTTGTCCATCTGTCCAGGGTGGGGAGGACTGTCCATCTGTCCAGGGCAGGGAGGATGGGGAGGGAACAGGGCAGAAGCTGGGCCATGTCTAGGTTCCCTGCACAAGGAGCAGGACCTTCTGACCACGGTCCTCAGACCGTGACCCCGATAAAGAGGTTGTGTTGGTTCAGACGCTTGACCCTGACTCCAACATCCAGGCTCACTCATTTCAGCCCAGAGTCCCTTGCGAAGGGACCCCACCGCTGTCTGTCACTGGGCGCTGAGCATGGGGTGCTCGGGCTGGGGTCCGGGGTGCCCCGATGAGTGTGGTCCTGGGAAGTCCCCGCAGGAACCCGCCCCACACAGCGCTGGGAGGAAGGGCCGTCCCCGGCAGGACGGCGAGGCTGGCTTCTCGTAGGAGGCTCACCGAAGGCGCCTCGGAGGCCGCTCTCCGCTTTTCCGTGGTGCGCCTCTCGAGTCTGACCTCGGCCTTTTGCCGTGGTCACCCTTCGTCTGGGCGACCACGCTGCAGCCTGCCTGATCGCCCTGTGAACTCCAAGTGTGTCTCCGCACCCGGGGTTCCTCTGACGAGTGTCCGTCTACGCGCGGTGCGTGCTTTCCCGCGTCGTTTCTACGAACCCTTCCTTCCCGGGAATTAACACGGCCACCTTTTGTCTTGCTTTGTCCTCTACCCGGGCTCATTATTCTCCCAATGCGGACCCTGCCAGAAATCACACTTTTCCTCCTCCCCGACTGTTCCTGTCCTTGCCCAGCTCCGGTCCGGCTAGTCCGGCCAGGGAACCTTGAGAAGCAGCGAGAGATGTGGGCGCACTGAGGCCGTGCAGAGGTCGGCAGGGCATCGGGTAGGTGATACCAGATTAGCTGACATCGTGGGTCTGCCTTACGATTCCGGGGCTGCGGGGCTGCAAAGGAGAGTTACGGCCTCATGGTAGATCTCACGGTTACAGCTTTGACATGGGGCTGTGGTGCTTCAGCCCGGCCATCTCAGTCGAGCGGGGGAAACGTTCTGACTCTGTGTGGTTGAGGCTGATCCAGTGGGAATCCTGTATTAGGACGGCGTGTTATTGGAAGTGCGGTATGTTTAGGTAGATTCTTGGGAGCAGAAGAGAAAAATGGGATCTTTCCATACAACGCAATTGGACAAATCGGTAGGAGTGTTGGTTTTCGCAGCCGTAGTGGCAGAGCGAAATCCTCTACCGTTTAGCCAGCCGAGAGCCATGGTGCCGCGTGGCCGAATGTAGACACAAAAGGCCACCTGTTCTACTGTTCCATTTGCATGAAATTTCCAGAATTGGTCAACTCTACAGAGAAGGAGAGTAGGTCAGTGGTTGCCAGGGGCTCGAGGGAGGGAGTTGGGAGCGTGACTGCTGGTGGGTCCAAGTTTCATTCTGGGTTTGGTGACAGAGTTCGACGATGAGATGGGGGCGACAGTCTTGTGAGGGCACCTCTCGGTCTTCAGAACGGACTTCTGACTACAAACCGTTGGTGTGTACGCTTCGAGTGACGTACACTTCGCGTGTATGAATTGTATCTCCATGAACTTGCTGTAAACATATTTTTTAAAAGATATATTGGGTCAGTTTTCTCTTCTGTGAATGGGGAACAAATGGGGAACTGTTGTCTGGGCAGAAGATGATGTTCTCCAAATGCAAAGTTTAGAGATTCAGAGGAATAGGCCCGTACGTGTCCTACCCAACCCTGAACGTCAAGGAACGAGGAACCACAGCATCTAAACTATGGGTTGACTGCTCTTACTCTCTCTACCAACCACTGCAACCTCACACATTCAGACATAACGTATCCTAGCCACAGGAGAAATCACGACCAAGACGTTGGTCATGGGGGAATGAGAGGTTTCCCCGCAGAAATGTGGATGGGAGATACAGTAAACCATAGTTCTGATATTTCTTCCACGCTGAGTGAGTTATCAAGCCATGCTGCGTGGTGTAGGTGTTCTACTTCCTTATGCCGGCAACATCATGCATGAGATAGTGTTCCCTTTAACAGACGGATAAACTCCAGGTACAAGGGTAGCAAGTCCCTTGTCCACACACACACATCCACCCGGTGACTTTCCAGTAACAGCAGACTCCCAGGCTCCAACTCTATGACTGTGAATGGGTTGAGATGAAAACCCCTGACTTCTAAATTTACCAAAACTGCTTACTACTGGAGAGATGCCTAGTGTTCATTTTCCCACTGGTCTGCATTTCATGGCTCAGCACGGCAGGAGAGGTGGCTCGGACCCTTTTCGTCTCAGGCAACTTAAAATCTTTCTTACTTTGTACATCTGTGTTTCTATCATGAGGTCAGGGATGAAACTGGAACTTACGTTAGAAACACGTTTTCTGTTTGGGGAAGAGAGAACATCGGGGTGGCGAAATTGCTCTTCTGTTAAGGATGATATTGAAAAATGATACTCACAGTGTCCAGTTATCAGTTAGAAAATTATTTAATGAGCCAATATTTCTTTCTCTTTTGCAGAACAATGGTTCCCTGGTTTGGTGCCGGAATCACAAGCAATGTTCTAAGGTATGTTCCCTACAACTGTGTCAATATTTCTAAAAGCCTTTAATTTGGAGATAATTCTAGAGTCGCAGGAGGTTGCAGAGACTGCAGAGAAATTACCCATATTCCCTATGCAGTTTCCACCGAAAGTTGCACGTCGCGTATTTGTAGGACAATGTTGAAAGCGGAACGCTGACATCGATGCAATGTACGTGTCATCATATGCCAGCTCATGACTTGTAGGTTCAGTTAGCCACCGCGGCAATCAAGACACACATACCAGTTTTTCTATACATTTCCTCATTTCTCTCCCTGTAATTTTTTTTTTAATCCAAAAACATTTTAAGGGGAAAACGTCTTCTGGTTGCCCCAGAAGATTCACTGCATTCTACATACACTTAAGCTATTTTGTCTGTAGTTTCGTTGGCAGGAATTTGCGCTACTGTGGTTTGTGGGACATGTACGGTGGGTCAGTCCGATGACCGGAATATCTTCTTCGTGTATTTGATCTTCCTCCACCGTTCTCGGCTCACAGCTCCCCAAACCCTTGGGACTTTCTGAGCAATAAGAACACGGGGACCATCTTCTGGGCTACTTGGTCTCTTGTCCTCGGTTTCTAAAATCCCTCTGGAGCCCCAGAGGTAAATCAGGGTCTTGTTATTCATAACAAGCCCCTCTCCACCGCCAAGGGGTTTAGTGAACGAGGTGACTTTTGGAACACGGCTAAGGAAGGGGGCTCTTGCTAGGCAAACCAACCCCGAGTCGAGGGTTGGAACTTTCAGGTCTGCTCCCTGATTTCCAGCACAGGAGAGAGAGCGGGAGGTGGATTCAATCACCAACACCCAATGATTTGATCAGTCGTGCCTAGATAACGAAGCCTCCATTTAAAGCAGAACAAAAAGGAGGGGTTTGGAGAGCTCCCACGTGTGATACGTGCGCAGACGCAGACCTGGGGACAGGTGGCGTCCTTGGAAGCTCCCGCCACTTCCCTGTGCCTGGCCCTGTGCGTCTCTCCCGCCTGTCTTCTCCTGAGCTAATATCCTCTCAGAATAAACCCGTCGAACGTGAGCGGCTCATAAAGTGTTGCTCACGTGTGCTGCTGAGCTGCCCTAGCAAATGAGTGGAAGCCAGCGAGGGGGTCAGTGGGACCCTGCCGTGTGCAGCAGGTCAGGCAGAGGCACAGGTGACCTCTGGGATCTGTCATGGGCACGGAGGTGGGAGTGAGGCAGGGGCGTGGGGAGCAGCCTGTGCGACCGCGCCCTTCACCCCTGAGACGGACACTGTCACCAGGTACGTAGTGTCAGAAGTGAGCTAACATGTAGGACGCTCAGCTCGTGCCCGAGGGCTGGTGGGCGTTTGTAGAAGCCGCACCCGCCCATCCCCACACAAGTTGGAATGGGGTGCGGAACTTTTAGAATTGCTGGTTAAATAATTTGACTCTTGAAAAAGCCTCCTTTCCATTTGAGTAACCCTCGTTGTGCCCACGCTTTCTAAAGTTGTCATTGTATTCATTCGTGCAGGGAATAGCATACGTTTGACCTCAGTCCCCAAACACAGCAATTTTGAAAAAAAAAAATACGTATATAACAGGTATATATTTGTAGTATGTACGTATGAATACAGTTTACTGCTGGCTGAAGATATTGGCAACTCTGGGATCCCAATAGTGTTTGAGGAGCTTTATTTCAGCCACATTACTATTAGACTTAAAATTCCAACAGTCCTTTATTTTATAACTAAAATGTTATCTGGGCAACACATAGCACTAAAGCTGCGTGTTTCTGAAGAACATTATTATTTTGAAGGGTCTTCCAAACCCGTTCTCTCCCAGTCAGTGACCGTGGGCTGATATCCCCACACCAGGAACTTCACTGCCGTGATCCATTCCAACGTCCGTGCACACATGGGGACGTCTAATACACACGGACTTTATTGAAAACAGAATTAGTAGTGAAATGTGGAATGGTGTGACGGAAGTAAGCTTTGCTTAGCTCTGACTTGCTAAGTCTTGGGCAGAAATGAAATGCCTCGTTTATGGTACTTTCACTCTTTTTATGTCATAACTTCAACCTTTGCTCTGGTGAGACCTTTCCTAGGCTCTTTCACATTGTTCTTCCACTGGCGTGTTGGGTAACTCGTTTATGTCATCATCGCAGGAAGGTGTATGTACACACACAGAGAAAATGACATGGGCTGATGAGATTCCCCGAGTAGCGTTTCTGCCCCGTTTTATATTAGTTGAGTATTACATGAAGTACCAGTGTTCTCTCTCATTAAGCAACACTCTTTCTCCTTACTCCATTAAGAAATTAATTCTTTTTTAATCCCTTTAAAAGAAGTTCAAATGGAAAAGTCTCTTGTGAACTGTGTTTTTAAGTATCCTAATTAAAGACCCCCTCCCCCCACCGCCTGTCAGAACGGTGGGTTGTTAAACCGTATCTTCTCGTGAATGATCCAGGCTGACACAAGAGACTGCATTTCACAAGAAAAGAAATCAATTCCTTTTGCCTAGAAGCAAGGAACGCATTAATAAGTTACAGCTAACCCCACCAGAAACTTTGGAATACAGTACAAAGCTGTCGTCAGTTGAAGGGTTGGCTTTAGTCTGAATCTTTGGGAACGAATCTTACGCGCTAATCCAAGTTATCTCCTTTGGATATTACCCCTACCGGCTATGTTTGCAGCTAATTACAGTTTGCATTTCTTTTCAGATCTGTGGAACCCGTAGAGTCTTTCTGCTCTTCATCTTTAGAGTGATGAGGGGAAGCGTGAGCGGTAGGGACTCCATTTCACAGGTGGGGACACTCGGGCACATGCCTAGTCGATAACAGTCCTGGAGTCAACCGGCAGAGGGTGGAGGGTGCCCGAGTGCGGAACGCGGCCTTCTCCGTCGTGCTGCCCAGAGATCAACAACTGGAAAACCTGTTGTGAGTAATACTGCGACAGCCGAGTAACAGATAAAACCTGAGAGTAATAATACTGCAACAGCCGAGTAACAGATAAAACCTGAGAGTAATAATGATGTAACTTTCTGAATGTGTTTTGAAAGATAAGGATCGTGGAATGGTTGGTAGAAGCCACGCACGCTCATCGTTTGTGAGTTTGTGGCTGCCATCGACAAACATGATCCTGCCTCCCGGCCTCCTGCACCGCCGCCCCTGCCCCTTGTCCCGCAGGCCATCGTCTGCCTGGGCCGTCCACGAGCATCCTGTGGAGTCTCCCAGCTGCGGCTTTTGCCCCAAACCGTGCAGTCCGCACAGGGCTCCTGGAATGACCATCTAGACGTAAAAGCTGAATCGTGCTGCCCGCCTTACATCTGTTGCTCTCTCTCCATCTTGCTCAGACCCAAACGCTGGCCCCGTGTCTCCCCTCTTTCTCTCTCCTACTTGATCTCCTCCTACTTTGGCCCTTGGAGGCTGCTCTTCTCTCCACCCAGAACTGGGTGTCTCTCCCCCATGCCCTCATTCCCATCCCAGCGACACGTGCACCTTCTCAGCCTCGCTTTCCTCGACCACCCCCTGCCCATCATCCCACGGTTCATTGACACCCTGACGTGCCGTTATAGAGGTCTTGTTTTATCTCTCACACTCTGTCTCCTGGACCAGAAAGTAAACTCTTGGCAGAAGCCGACTCTGCCTTCTTTGCTGACTGTGCTGTTCCCCACTGTCCTAGCGTACGATGCTGGGGGACACCTACCAGCTGCTCAACAGATATTTCTGAGGAAGGAATGAATGAATAAGACTGTATTACATTTTATCCTCCCCAAAGTGCATCTTTAGTGCATTACCTTTACCAGAAAGTAACAACACAGTCCATTTTGTATCCATGTAACTTAGCAAGATGATTCATTATTCAGAGAATCTACACCTTTGTCCTCTACTCAGTTCTCTGTCACGAGGTCAGCACCGCCAACTCAAGGGTCTTCCGCACCATTCGCCTTGTAGGTCGTGTGGAGTAGTGACTGATTGTCCTGTGTAGGTTTACGCGGTGGTTCTCAACCTGGGGTGATTTTGCTCCCAAGAGCACATGTACAATGGCTTGGGACAGTTTTGGTTGTCTCAGGTGGTGGTGGAAGGCCACAGGCAGCAGGTGGCTGGAGGTCGGGGATGCTGACGGCAACCCGCAGTGCCCAGGACGGCTCTGCACAGCAACAGTTACCTGGTCTACATGTCCGTAGTGCCGAGGTGCAGAACCCTGGTCCGTGCATTTTGGCGGCTACAAAAGAAATGAAGAACGCAGCTCTAGTCTCTCCACTTGTACTTTCTGATGTGATAGAAAAGTAAGTGTGTCATTTACTGGGCACCTGGTATGCATGGAGCGCCATCCAGGGGCTTGGTACCTGTAGGAATTCTCATTCTCCCCATATACTCTCTAATGTCTGGTGGATGGCTCTGCCTTCTCACCCAGTTTCTGCTCAAACTAAAACCTGCCTCCTCACCATCTAGAATTAGGCATCTACATTTCCCAAATCTTCTACATTTCCCAAATGCTGTTAAATATGGCCATGTAACTTATTGCTAGCCCACTGAGTGCAGTTGGAATAATTGTGAAGGACTTTGGAGATGCCTCTGTAAAAAGGCTACTGATTTAGCTAGAAAACATCCTTGTTGGCTCTTTCTTCCCCTTTTCTGTCCTCTGCTGTTTAGGATGCAGACAAACGTCAGCGGCTCCAGCAGCTGTCTCGCTCGAAGACTTAGCCTTGACGATGGAGGCAAGTGTGAGAATAACCAGAAAGATAGAAGGTGTCCAGGTCTTTCATTGCATGGAGCCCCCATTTCAAGTCTTGGACCTCTCAAATTATGTGCACACGGAAGACAGATAACTTTCTATGTTAGGTAAAGTAGCTTTTAAAAAACAACAACTTTGTTTTTGTTGTTGTATAAAGATGAACCTAATCTTGACTTTCTAATTGGCGTGACCATCTCTGTTTCACAGACGCTTGGGAGGGTTTCATGACCTTTGTGCGATGTCACTTGGCTACTAAGTGCTAGGACTTGGCAGAGACGGAATTTGTATGAGTTCTGACGGAATCTGAAGCTTGTGGTTTTCCCATTAGACACCCTACACATTTGAAAGAGAGAACCACGAGAATATTCTGAAAGATCTGCTCAGTGTAGCGGTTAACTTCCTGGTGCTCTGGGTTCTTCCCGAACCATCTTAGGGCTGCTGTGAAATGTACAACTTCCTGGAAACACTGTGGCCCAACTCTATGGAGGGAATCACATCTTCTCCTTGCTTTTCCATCTCCGTTGTCCAGTGCGGGGGTAGCAAGGAGCTCTCTCAAGGTGACCGCCTCTCCTGGTTCCGCTTCATTCAGGGATCACAGCAAGTACCTGGAGCAATGGGTGCCTTAGAAATTCCTCCATGAGGCTCATTGCTGTCTTTGAGATGAACTCCGGGCTCAGGGGAACGTGGTTTGCTGCCTTGCACTCCAACATAAACTGCAGAATTCCCATCTGAACTCAGAGTCAGTCCAGGATGATTTGGGGAGGACTTTCTAAGTATAACCAAATCTACCCCCAAATGGTTATCTTTTAGGATGACTTTTAGAACTTCACTTTTCGTAATAACTAAATCGTACGATCATCTGGGAGGCAAACCATACGAGACTCTTCATATTAGGGAACAAACTGAGGGTGCTGGAGGGAAGGGGGTGGGGGACGGGGTAAGTGGGGGATGGGCATGAAGGGGGCCTGTGCTGTGATGGGCTCTGGGTGTTACATGCAACTGATGAATCACTGAATTCTACCCCAGCAACTAATAATATGCTATGTGTTAGCTCACTTGAATTTAAATAAAATCTAAAAAAAAAAAAAAAGACCATCTGTTTCTAAATTAAGAAATTAATTTAATTTCATACATACAAACATACATACATACATACATTTCATACATACATACATACATACATACATACATTTCATACAAACATAATCTAATTTATGCCTTTGGCATAAAAGAAAGAGGCATTTTTGTATTCTATCTAAATAGTCTATGTAATCATTTTTTTTTTCTTTTTTTTGGTCATGAATTTTTATCTTAATGTTTTCACCCAAGCAATCCTAAGTACTTTTGGGGATGAAATATTACTGCGGTGCTATAAAAACCTAACAAAATATCCAAATAAAAAGTTCAGTTTTGAGAATTTAATTGTTTTAAGAACTTCTTTTAATTAATCTGTCTCTTAAATACCACATTTTTCTATACCAAATATAATTTCCTGATTTTTTTCCCCCATATACCACAATGGGATGGCCATTCAGGCCCCTCATTTATGTGTTTATTTTAACATTTTCTTGAAATATATTTCATTTACTTGTGCTAAGAGAGTTCGGTTATTTCAGTTTCAACAAATGCTCATTGACCGTGTCCTCCTGTGTCCTGGGCCCATGTGATTAAGTAATACAATAGCCTGTTTGGTCTTTGCTCTTACTTTGTACCTGGTCTGGCTTGCTGACCAAGTTCCCTTTTTAACAATCTTCATTATTCCTTTTAAAAAAATTGGCACAGGATCCCTTAAGAGTCCCCAGGATTGTGTGGACGGGCCCGTAGGCCGCCTTCTCCTTATCTCACCAGCTGTCGTATTTGTGTCTTTTTAGGATCCGTCCATCCTTTGCTCCCTGCTGGTTCCGTTTCATTCTTCCCCAATGCCAGCTCTCCTTCCTTTCTGCCACTCAGAGTTTCCTCTGAACTCATCCATTACTTAGTTCTTATGTAAGTGAGTGGGTTTCTGCCTTCTTCTTGGGGCTCTTTCATAGCCCATGACTCAGGACTCACCTGGGCGCAAATATTTGGCGACAAAGGACAGAACTGTTGGGGTGTTGGAGTGTTAGGACTTGACTTCTGGGTGTTAGGACTGTGGTAGGAGTTAGCTGGGTGGCGGGAGGGGGAAGGTGAGGGATGCCCACTGGGATGACTCTTGTAGGAAAGACAGAAGAATTCCGAAGCTAGAAGGACTTCAGGAATTCTTTCATAGTGCCCTTGGGAATCTGATCTCAAGGCAGAGATATATCTTGACAAAGGCAACTGCCACCCCAGTGGAGGGTTTTATTCTCAGAACCTACATTAGATTCAGTGTAATTTCTCTGAAGACCAGTTTGGGATAATTTTGGAGCATTTGCTGCGAGATTTAAAATGCGAGTAAGATACCCTAGTGTTTTGTCTCACTGGAAAAGTCCAGGTCATTTTTATGAACCGTTCTGTGATGTCGAGAATCTCTCTTTATCTTTTATTTTAAAGATTTTATTTATTTATTTGAGAGAGCAAGAATACCAGCACCAGTGAGAGTGGTACACCACGAGAGGGAGAGGCAGGCTCCCTGCTCAGCAGAGAGCCCAGTGCGGGGCTTGATCCCAGGATCCTGAGATCATGACCTGAGCCGAAGGCAGAGGCTTACCAATTGAGCCAGCTGGACATTCTGAGAATATAATTTTCTTAATAGCTTCTTTTTAAAAAAATGTGACCTTCCTATTTTTTTTTTTTGAAAGACTTCTATTTATTCGACAGAGACAGAGCTAGAGAGCACAAGCCTGGGGGGAAGCAGAGGGTGAGGCAGGCTCTCCGCTGAGGAGGGAGCCCCATGTGAGGCTCCATCCCAGGACCCTGGGATCATGCCCTGAGCCAAAGGCAGATGGGTCACCGACCGAGCCACCCAGGCGTCCCTCAGTGAGACACTGTTTTAAGCACTGTACTATGATACTGTGATTTGTAATACATGCATATTTGGTCTTCGTCCCCATTTCTGGCACGGAGCTCCTAAAACCCTTGAAGTTCCCTAAGTGGAGAGAACAGTAAGATGTCCTTTGTTCCGTGAATGAGGTGACATTTGGAAAGCATCCGAGAACGGAGCGTGGTTCTCAGTGCCGCCAACCACACAGTTAGAATGTTGGGACTCCCCGTTCCACCTGGGACCTCCAGGGAGGGGAGAAGGGCGGGAGTTCAGTCTTCCAGGGCCAGAGATTTCACCCATCATGCCTAGGTAATGAAGCCCCTGCAGAAACTCAGAAGGAGGGTTTAGGAAGGCTTCCAGGTTGGTCGACACGTCGGGGTGCTGGGGGAGCGGTACCCTGGAGAGGACACGGAAGTCCCACATTCCCTGCACGTCTCCTCTGCCGGGCTGTTCCCGACTTACATCCCTTATAACTACCTGGTGATCCAGGAAGTACCGTGTTTCTCTGAGTTCCGTGAGCCACTCTAGGAAATTCCTTGAACTCAAGGAGGGGGTGGTGGGCATCTCCGAGTTACAGCCGGTGATCAGAAGCACAGACGACGGGCTGAGCGGGGAGGAGGAACACAGCCTTCCAGGACGGAGCCGTCCACTGTGGGATCCGGGGCCATCTGCGGGTGGATGGTGTCGGAATGGAGCAGGTGGGCTTGCGGCGTAGGGAAGCTCATTCTCGACACACGTTGTAGTTACTGTCTCATACCTTATGCCAGGGGTCCGCACTCGGGCCAGATGGTAAATGTTTTCATCTTTTGCTGATTGTAAGATTGCTCTGGCAACCATCCATCCACTCTGCCACTGTAGCACGAAATCAGTGACCGATAATACATCAACGGATGGGTGTGGCCGTGCTCCAATGAAACTTTATTTATGGGCACGGAAATTTGAATTTCATGTCATTGCCACATGTCATGAAATTTCATTTTTTTCCCCCGAGTTAGCATTTACGAATGCAAAAACAATTCTTAGCCCACCAGCTGTACAGAAAACAGGTGCCGGGCTGGATTTGGGCATTTGCGATAACTCGCCCGTCTGTACTTTGCCGCTGCATTCACGTACGCAAAGCCACACTTACACAAAACAATGAAATGCTTTCTTCTCCCCACACAAAGACATATCTTGACGTATTCAAACTCAAACAAAAATGGACAGTTTCTCACATCACTTATGGATCATTGTTGGTTGGTGTGTGAGGAATGTTGAATGAACGCATGATAAGCAATAGTAAGACAACGTCGAAGAAATCACAGCTTTTGAAAATTCAGTGTTGAAATGGGATGATTAGACCAAGCAAAAATGGTGAAGCACTTCAGATCGAGCAAAACAGAACCAACGTGCGAATGGATGTGCTCTGTCAGACCCTTCCAGATTATCTCCTTTGTCCATTGTCTTTCAGCTATTTTCTTAGTCTGCAAAGGGTAGGAAGCTGGTAATAATGCAGATGAGTCTTGTCCATGCAAATGCAAATGGGCCGTGGCCAGAGGAATGCCATTGATGCTGGCTCCGTGAATAGGCCATTTGGCATCTATCTGTAAATCTGGTCCAGCCCGTCTTGCTGTATGGGAATATATATTTATATTTTTTTGGATTTCTCCTTTGAACCAAATGTAACCTATTCTTGGTCCTGGCAGTGTTTCATGGTGGAATCTAATCGTGGACACACGGTCATGTTATGTTTGCACGAGAGTCATGCATTCGCTTTATAAAAAATTTATCCTTTCATATTTATGCTCTGTGACCTTGTACCTGGGCACCTTGCTCTCCGCGACAAGCCGCCCATCTGTGGAAAGCGGGTTGCTTCTCCTTCTCCTTACGGGTGTTGTAACTCACTCCCTTGACTTGTTTCCCATGCGGTGCTGAGGCTGTGTGTTGAAAAGGGGTAATTTAGGGCCAGGCTCCGTGCCTTGGCATGCTGCTTTGATCTCAGTGGGAGTTCCGTTCTTCTAAGGGCTCCAACTCCAGAGTCTTAGTCATGTTCCAGCTTTATTCAGAGCCAAATTTAGAGGTGAGGAATATTGGTTTTGCTTGTACGTTTTGCTTGAACACTCGAACATCTGGACGGCTTCATTTGACATCTGTGAAATTTATTGGAGAAGGGTCAAACCTCTGAAACACCGCAGAATGCGGCCGTGGAAGGTTTTGTTCTGTGTTAGATATTTGGTGAATCCACAGACCCCAAGGAAAATGTATCTTAAGGAGGAAAATGAAAAACCTGGGCCCCCATGGAAATGTACTGTGTCCGAATATCCAAGAACGTCCTTTACTTCTTTGCACCCCTAATGAGCAGTGGATGGAAAATTTCAGATGTTTTACATGGTTTAAAACATTTAAATCCTATGATAATACTTACTGATATTCTGTCGTTTTCCCTGACTATGCAATCAGCTGCAAGGACAAAGTTGACGTATTTTGAATATCTCCTACGTAACCTACGGCTGTCTCTTGGGAATTACCCATTCTTTCTCCGGCGAAGCCACCACGGACAGTGATTATCAAAGAAGTACAGGTTTGTACCCCTAGGAGAGACAGCTTCTTCTGGAAAACGTCCCAAGTGGAATGATTCATTCCCTTTATTGTGGTCCCCATGCTGTTTCCGTAAGTGAAAATCATGACCTCATTTCTGGGGAAAATAAATGGCATCTCACGCTCTGAGAAGAGAGGCTCTTCTGTTCCTTTAACCAGTGGTGCGATTAAACTTTCGATGGGATGCATATGAGAAGGGTTTAAGGGAGACCTGGGTCCTTAAACTTCCAGTGTGAGTCTAGCGACCAGCAAGCTGGGTGAGGGCTCCTTGCACAGCATCGTTCTCAAGAACTCCGGTCTTGTGCGGGAACGTGCACAAGGATGTCCTCTGTGACGTACAGGCCGAGCTGGGGAGAAAAGACAAAAAGGAGAGAATCTGAAGCAGACAAAAGCAGAAATAACTCAGAAGTGGGCTCACGAAGCATCTGGCGGCAAAACTTCATCTCTGAAGCCGTGAGCAGCAGAGCTGAGCTGCGTGAGAAAGGCAGCGTCCCTGCAGCCGCCCCGCAGGTGGTTCGAGGCGTTAATGGCCAAAGCAATGATGAGATCCGAGCTCCCCGGGGTGCGCGCTCCCCCATCTAATGCCACCCCCAGCACGGAAGGGGCCCAAGCTGGAGCCTCCTTCCGCTTCTCCCCACGTGTCATTCTTATGGTAAGTGTTCCCTGTGCTCATGCTGGGAACTTTTATCAAACATATTAGTGGGCTTCTGGGGGATCATTAGCCCGCGGGAGCCGGAACATTCCATGCTTTTTGGACCTGGAAACTAGCCTGACAGAACACGCACCTCCTGCTGGACCCTCAGTCACCCTGTGAGCAAGGGAGCAGGTTCTCATTTAGATTCAAATCCAACACGGGACACGGGAGCGGCCCGATGTGTTTCCAATTCTCCGTGTCCGCTTTTTACGGGCGTGGACGATGCTTCCACCTGCCGGACTCGCCAAAGCAAAGACCCGCAGGAGGGAAAAGCCCGCCTCCGTGGGAGTCTTTATGCGCACCCTTGCTACTCTGACCGTTTGTTTCTCCTCCCGTCCCAAGAAGGAAGACGCCAGCAAAGTCTCCGGTTTGGTTCCCAGTTGAAGAAGGCTCCCGAGAGCCAGCATCCGAAGGCAGTGTGTGCGAACGTGGGAAGAGCATCTCGCCCAGGAGGCACGGCACGGTGACTGTGCTGTGACAGCCGTGCCGGACCTGTGACGGGTCCATCCGGAGGCGCTCGCTGCGTGGGTGAGCCCCGACAGCTTGAAGACACCGCGGTCTGATCTGGCCGCTGGCGGAACACACCGGTGCTGGGGACAGGTGGCTTTAGAAAGGAGAGGCGTGGACTTTCCGTGGCCCGGGGGGCAGATTTGGTGGCGTCACAGGCATGATTGTGCTTTGTCACCCTACTTCCCCCAAGAAGGGGCCTTGTCAAAGTAGACTCGGACAGTAGAGGGGCGGGCAAGAGCTCTCACGGGATGGAACCCACCGTTGCTTAGCTCTGTGCCTAATCTGGTCTCCATCCGTTCCGCTGACCTTGACGTGAGGATCAGGTCTCGTTCTCCTACCTATTCGTGCACAGGACTTCCTCTTAGAAATCTCATTCGTGTCCTGCCTCATCTGCCTTGGAAACATGATTTCCTTATGTTTTCAAGAGAACAATCACTACAAGAAAATAAATCTAGGTTTTATTTTGTTTCTTTTATTTATTGGTTAGTAATCTCTACGCCCAGCGTGGGGCTCGAACCCACGACCCGGAGAGTCGTGTGTTCTACCGACAGAGCCAGCCAGGCGCCTGAGATCTAGGTGTAATTTATTTTAATTGATTTATTTTGGAATCTAGGCTTGAATTCCAGCTCTGTTTCTATTAGCTGAGTGAACAAGGACACACTCTTGCTGTCTGTCTCACCTGAAAAACTACAGGCCGATTTCCGCAAACTAATTTTCCTTTCTCAAAAGATCTTACCTTTGACCTATTTGATTCGGGAGAAGTTCCATCACCCTTTAAACAATGATGTGCAACTACTTGGATTTATTCATTTTGCAGCCAGTTTAGGACAGAGAACGCCCTTGTAAGATTCATTGCTCAAAGCGTGTTGTTCTTTGGGTGATTTGAGGTGTGGGTGTGGGTGTGTGTGTGTGCCCACGTGTGTGCACGTGCTGGCTAAGCTGGACATTTGTTGTTTTAAATTCCTTTTCAGACTAAAATTGAATTATTGTGGCTGGACTCTATGGGATGTACTACTGAGGTCTACCTTCTATTTTCTTCTGGGTTGAAAGAGAAAATAATTTCTTTTAAAGGAAGATCGTTGTCGTGTGTTCCCGTTACCTCTGATGCATGCCTACACCAAGAGTGCATTGCCCGTTTACTCCAACATCTATGTTAGGCTCTTTGATTTCCACAGTTGATAACGGGCAGACAAAAGTTCTGCTGGCTATGCAATGACGGCCACACGTGAACAAAGCCGCCGTGCTCCTGGGACTCGCCAAGGACCAGGCTATCACACGCTCCGTAACCTCGTGCCGCCAGAAATCAGCAGGGAGAAACCGGCTTCAGACCTGCCCGGTGCATCCATCGCTTCCAGATTTTCTGCAGTCATGGCCTCCATTACAGACCCGAGACTTGCCACGTCCCCATCTCAACTCTGTCCTTTAACCAGTGGTTTTTATTCAGTGCATGTTGCTACAGGGTGGCAGGTGGCATATTCTCACAGACTGTCTCACTGTCCCAGCCTTTGGGACCACCCTGAGAAGCTTGGGAACATGGGACTGTCATCCCATGCCGTCCTTAGAAGGAAGCTTTTGAAGGCATTCATTCCGTTGGTATTATCAGTACTAATTATGTTTGCCCTAGAGCTTGGTAGGGTTTTGTTTTCCCCCTCCTGTGGATGCTGTGTAGTGTCTCCCCTTGCGTTGGCTGTCAGAAACCTAAAAGATCAGTAAAATGCCCTATTCCTAACACGGGTGCTGAAATGAATGTCATGTATTTTGGAAACTAGCTTTATCCTGAATCCATCTGTTTGTTCATTATCTCTGTTTTTGTCTCCCTTTCTCTTGTTCTTCCCACACACTTAAGATCTGCTTTTTGGCTCTATCCTACAGATCTTGGTCCATTGTTTCTGAACGCCTTTAAGAGTGAAAAGGTCTGTTGATAAGTCCGTAAACCCATGAAACAAGAAATAACAGAAAGTTGCCATATCGCAGCTGCGATGGGCTCGATGAGCCTGGACCGTTTCATCCACGATGTCATGGTTAGCCGAGACGAGGGCACAAGACATCTGTATTCCTACCAGCAGACTTGCTACAGGGCAGTGACGATGATGATGGCATCATACTTGGAAAGGAGAATGGCTGCCACTTGTCGATTAGGTCAGGCTGTAACTGGCCGAAAGAAACTAGAAAAAGCCGTTTGAAATGACGAAGGCGGAGGGAGAGCCGTAGGAACGTGCTCTGGTGGGAAATGACGTAAGTGGACCAAAGGTGGACGCCTTTTGTTCGTGTGCACCCTTTGGAACCAAAGGGCTGCGGCCCTGTCTTCACAGATCTTAAGTCACAAATAGCAGAGGTCAAAGAATAGTCTTTAAAAGTACACAATAAAGAAAGGCCTCCTCTCAACGGGCCCCATTCAGAGCAGAGCTGGCCCATGTGGGTGAGTTCATTTTCCGTTTGTGTGGAGGCAGAAAATGACTTAAAGTGTACACTTTGTAAAGATGTCTTTCTTTCTCGCTCGCTCACTCCTTTCCGTTAGTCATCATAGTAGTAGTCATGGTTTGTGTCGATTTCTGTGAGGATCCTTCTCCATCTGCCCTGGCTCTGGGAGGCCACACTGAAAATTTTACGCATAGAGAAATGCATGTAGATAAACAGGACTTTTGCCTTCTCGTACCTGCCGTGGAAACTCCACTCAAGCGACCATGGGAATGAGGATGTGGTCTTCATCAGAGCAAGAGTTCCGTGTGCATCTGACCGTGCATCTGACCATGCAGCTCTTCCTGTCAGGAGACAGGCTGGGGATAAGGCAGACGTGACTAGGAGGCATGAGCTGATAGTTACAAAAATGGGATCCCATGGCCTTGCCTCACCAAACAATATGCATTTCAAGTCATTGCAAGTGACTAATTCTGTGTCAAGTTGCAGAGAAGGAAGCCTTGGGTAGGAGGAACCTCTGAACGCTGCTGGGGCCGGGACGAGCCTTGCACCGTGCAAGCAGAGATCACTTCAGCCTTCCGCAGACTTTTCTCATGTGCCTTGATGGCAGCATTGTTGAGAGTGCAGGAGGGCCGCCCAGCGCCGCCCGGGGACACGGCCCGCTTGGGCCCTGCTTGCTGATGAAGGTAGGGCTTTGATGTCCGTGCACCTCCCGGTTCTCATAGCTGAAAGGTGGGACTGGGGTGCTTGCAGATCAGTGGGCTGCGTTTCCCAAGAGAAAGTGAACAATGGCTCTGGGGCCATTAACTGTGAAGATTCATGCCTTCGTGTTTGGGACTGTGTGTTCAGCAAGTTATCCTTGGGGTGGGGAGGGGGGGCTGTGAGGTTTGGCTTTTTACATCCCACTGTATGCACATTTTCCCTTTTTGTACGGGGACATAATGCCTGCACTGAGGATAGCCCTCCCGTCCTCTTAAATCCTTCCACAAAAAGATACTTATTAAGGCTGGTATTCTGAAGAACTAAATGCTTCTTTAACTTAGCTTTATCTGCTTCAATGAGGACAGTGTACCGAGTCCAGAGAATTCACATGATGGCCATGAGCGGCCCTCCCTATTCTCTGGGGCTCTTTGGGCGCAGAAATAATCCCTTCCTAGGATCTTTTGAGAAACAACTCAACTATGCATGCCAATCAACTGTAGATCGTGGCCAGCTCGAGAAGGGCTGCACAGACCAGCATTGGAAAGTGTTGTGATCGCCAGAAAGCCCTGTTGCTCTGTCTCTTTAAAAACGGACCTGCGTTCCAAGATCCGGACACGGGGGAGGTAAATGCCCTTCCTGGCTGTGTTTTAAAGCTCCAGGATGCTGCTCTGCTCCCTCCTGATCCCTTCCCCACTTTTGTGCTGAGCACTCTGGGTCTGTTTCCCTGCTTCGTTTCTTTGTCATTTTCAGACAAAAAGGCAGTGAGACCCCTTGGAACTTTTGTTTTCCGAGTGGTAATGGAGAACATATAGGGAGGCGTGAACTCGGGACGGCCTGCGACACTGTGTGCACGGGGGAGGCTTTCTAGGCTGCTGTGTCACCATTTTCTGCCCCGCCCGGGTGCAGTCTCTGGCAGGAGAAAACGATCCCTGGGCCGGGACAGTCACCTGTCCACGTGCGTGTGGGCCGCTCTGCTGGAAGCCCCCAACGCGGTACCATTCGCTGTCGCTTTCTGGAAAGGCTGTGTCTGGGTCGGGAGCCCGACGTCATCAGCTTCCCCGCGTTCTCCCTGGCTGGCCGGGTCATGTCGGTGATGCATTTAGAATTGCAGAAATCCAGTATGAAGACATGTGAAGAACAGACTAGAAGCCTCTCTTTCCGGACTCAGCAGACTCTCACAGCAATGGGACCACGGCGTGTGCTCTCTAGTACGGCGAAGGCAGCGTGGGAAGTCCGTGTTCGGCCAGCCACGTGTCCCTTCTGGCCCTGCGGTGCTCTCCCTGCCAGTCCTTCGCTGTGCAGACACAAACTGCTGCGGTATTTCTGTCTGCGGCTGTGCATACAGCTCCGTGCCACTCGTTTCCGGTTGATGGTCCCATGGACAGGCTTGCACTTCTGGTGTCTTCACTGCAACATGCTTCCTCTGCAGCTGCTGGGAGAGGCAGGGAGCGGCAAGGTCCCGGGGCCGGTCTGTGGGTCCCAGGCCTGACCGTGGGACTCGCGAGCTTGGTGACTTGGACTGAATGGTTTCTGTGCCATCCGCAGACCTCTCTCTCTCCCTGGATGCTCCGTATTCATTAAAAACATGACTATTCACTCAATCATGCTAGCTAAGAGCCTTCTTCTCCTTTACCTTTATGCTCATCCTTCACTAAAGCTTTCACATTCATCTCTCAGACTGTTTTGCCATCCCTGCTGCTGTAACTCAAGCATGCTTTGTCCCAGAAATACACTAGTTTGAACACGCTTATCGATGGAGAATGAGAAAAGTTAAAATCTTTATTTTATCTAAACATGTTCCTTCTTTAATGTTCTTCCCTTCTTCAAGATTTACTTATTCATTAGAGGGAGAGAGAGAGCAGCAGCAGAGGGGAGGGACAGAGGAGAGGGAGAAGCAGACACCTCGCTGAGCAGGGAGCCTGACGCCAGACTCGATCCCAGGACCCCGGGATCATGACCTGGGTCAAAGGCAGACGCTTAACCCACTGAGCCACCCAGACACCCCTAATGTTCTTCCCGTCTTTATGTAGATCTGAGTTCCTGATCTATATGATTTTTCTTCTCTCTAAAGAACCTTCTAACATTTCTTGCAAGGCAGGTCTTTTAGCAACAAATTCCCTCCATTTTTGTCTGAGAAAGCCTTTATTTCTCCTTCTCTTTTGAAAGATAATGTTACAGGTACAGAATTCTAGCTGGCAGTTTTTTGTATTTTTTTCCCCTCCATAGTTTAAATATTTCTGTCCCCTGTTCTTGCTGGCACAGTTTCTGAGGAGAAGTCGGATGTTAATTCTTATCTTTGTCAATCTTTAGGTAGTTTTCCCCCCTCTTGGTATTTTCAGGATATATTTTTTTTTAATCCGCGATTTTCTGTACTTTGAGGTGATATGGTAAGGTAGAGTGTTTTGTCCTGCCCTTGATCACGGAGTTCCAGGATCGGTAGTTTGGGGTCTGATACTTAGTAAGAGAGAGCATTCCTCTCTGTTACTAGGGTTTTCTTTGTCGATGTGTTGCTTGTTTGTTTTTGTTATTGTTGTTGTTGTTGTATCGCTAGCAGGATTTCTTTTTTAATTCTTTCTTGGAATATTCATCTCTCTCCTGACATCGCCCACCTTTTGCTTCTTGCATGTTGTCTACTTTTCCCAGTAGAGCCATTAGTAGGTGAATCTAGTCAATGTAATAATTCCGCATCCCTGCCATGTCTGGTTCTCACGCTTGCTTTTCCTATTTGGATTCTGTTTTTTGCCTTTCGGTATGCCTTGTAATTTTTTCTTGGTAGCTGGATCTGATCTGCCAGGTGAAAGGAACTGCTGTACACTGGCTTTCAGTAGTGTGGTGGTGAGCTGTGTGAGGGGGCTTTAGTGTTCTGTGGCTTACGATGACGTCAGTGTTTTGGTGAGCCCTGGCTCTGGGCTGTGAACTTCAAGAGTTCTCCTCCGTGAGGTGGGACAGAAAGGCTAAAGCCAGCTGGCACTGGGTGTTTCCCTGTCCCAGGTCAGTGAGGCCTTGGTGACCCTCTGGCAGGGGAGGCTCTGTTTACTTGGGTTTCCAGAACGCAGGCGCTGCCCGTAAGAACAGGCTGCTCTGGCCCGCTTCAAAGCGGCTCCTTTAGCTATCCGCCTGCCAGACTCTCGGAAGGATTTTTCTCCAGCATTCGCTGTGGTCATCTAGTTGAGCTCCTGGAGGTACACCTCACAGTATTGTGGGGTTCCCTAATCACTGGGTCCCCCTGACGTTTTTCACTCCCGGACTTGCCACACTGAGCCTCCAGGCAATTGGGCAATAATCCCAGTTCAGGCTTTCCTCCACGAGCCCTGCTTCCTGTGACGCTTCCTACCCTGGGTAAAGCATGACTCTGGGCGCGCACCTGCCCTTCTCTCCGGTCTTGGGGTCAGTGCCTCCTTCTGTGTTCCCCCTTGTGGGACGGGTCCGAAACGACTCGTGTTTCCCTCCGTTCAGCTTTTTACTTGCGGTTAAGACGGAGTGGGGACGTTCACAGTCCTTCGGGCGGAGCTGCAAGCTGGGTGTGTCCATTTCGTATGTGTCTGCTGGGAGTCTTTTCCTCTGTGGCTCAGATACAGGGTCTTTCTTCCATGCAGCCTTCCCCAACCTTCATGCTTCCTCAGTCCCAGGACGAATCCATCAGTCGGTCCTGTGGGCTAACAAGACGCTGTTTTTACATTCACACGCGTTGTCGTCTTGTAGGTTTTTGTTTCTGTGGGTTTGCATGTGGGACCTCGTCGCTGGCATCCCCCTTGATTGTGCTTTATGTTTCTTAGCTCACTTGATGTTTGTTAGCTGCTAATTACGGACCATCCATGCACCTGACCAGGACGCTTGTGGACACTTCACTAGGGTGAGGGGATGGGATGTGGGCTGGATGAAAATTTACTAGTCGGAATCTGAATTCTAAAGTTCTGTGATCTCAAGAAGGACCTTGTGATCAGGATGAGTCCCTTATATCCTCAGCTTACACGAGTGTTAATTTGACATTTTTATTGCTTCTAGATGCCTTCTGAAATGTGTTGATGGCGACTTTGACTTGATCTTCACTTACGAAGTTAATATCTTCCATTTGCTTAAGATTTATCGTTTGCAGACGTCTTCGCATAAATTAATACCGTTTGCTTTTCAAAACATCTCTCTGAGAAGGGAAGGGCAAATATTAACTTTCTTCGGCTGTTGTGCAAGACACACTGTAGAGAGTAGCCTCGTGAAAGTCCCGTGGCTAATGAGATGTGAGGACAGTGAGATGGACCCCAGCGTCCACAGTAACTGTGAAGCGAGGGGTGTGGGGGAGCCTGGAGGACAGGAACCTAACTTCATGTTAGTTGAAGAAAATGTGGAAAGAGAAAAATTAGGTTGAAGTTATGGGAGCCCCTCCTTTTGGTAGTTTGGCTGTCAAGAGAAGAGAATAAAGAGGGAGGTCAGGATTTTGAGAGGCTGGTTGAGCTCTCAAACAAAAGATTTTTGCTTTATTCTCCAGAGCGCTTAATAGATAAATATTCCTCTTCATACCGTACTAGTTAGTATTGATACTGGCTTTCATTGCCCCATAGAGAATGATGGGGAGTCGACCTGTGCAGGCAGGGAAGACTTTTCTACTTTTCTGCTCTTTAGCTTGGCCTCCTGGCTCGCACTTGGCATTTATGCTAGTTGTGAGGCTCGGCTTAACGTGACATGGATGCTAGTTGTGAGGCAGGGGTTAAAAAAAAAGGAAGACTCCTGGGATGGCTCCTAGAACTCTTGCTCCAAGCAACAATTGCCACGTCTCCGTTCACAGCCCACTGGCCAAGCAAGTCACAGTGCCCAGAGTGACATCAATGGGATAGAGAAGCATCTATGGACTGCCCTCTTCTAGAAGGGACATTTGGGATCAGCATGCAGTCTGCCTTCCCAGGAAAATCACTTAGAATGATGAAATATTCATTTTATTCATTAGGCGTTCTTCAGATCTGCACAGAAGTATTTCAGTACTAAGAAATACTTCAACTCATTTCTGTTTTCAAAATCTACAATGAAAATGTACAAGTCGGAGAAGTGATCTTTAGCATCACACCTAAGCCCTCGCTATCCTAGCTGTCAGGGAAAACGTGCCCTCTTGTACTTCCATGGCAGTGAAACTACCCTGAGAAGGGAGCTTTCAGTGCTACTCACCTGGATGAAATAGTGTAAATTTTTTAATGTGTGAAATTTCAGGTCCATGTTTTATTTAATACACACATTTGCATAATACTCTGCTGGAAATTTCTGTCAGTTAAAATTTTAAATTATTTTACACGTTTTTCTGCTTACTGCCTTGGCATTATCCCAGGGGTGCCACCAGGCAACTCTCTGGCTTGGGCTCTATCTTCTCTCCTCACCCCACTTCCTTTTCCAGTCAAGGAATCTTATAAAGATGCAAACCTGTGAGATTCGCATTTTAGAGGAATAATCTAGCATCTGCCCTCCTTTACTTATTTGACACTTAATGACTGTTCTTGCCACGAGAGCATACACATTACTGGAGCCATGTCAGGCGACATGTTATAATGCACGTTTGTGTCAAACCCCAACTTTGGGGTCACTCATCTAGACCAGGTTTTTTCAGACTTTCAAGGGCATCACCTGGAGATCTTTCCAACTATAGATCAGTATTTAGCAGGTCTGGGTGCAGCTCAAGGTTTTGCATTTCCTAGGTCCTGGGTCGTGCGGATATTGCTGGTCCATAGCCTGTGTTTTGCCTAGAGAGTGCGTAACCCACTAAACGGGGAATGCAGCAGCCTGTGGGGTAGCAGCCCATCTAGAATCATTTTCCTAATCAGTGGCAACCGTTACTACATGTGGTTGAGTGAACTTTCCATTTTACTGTGTGTTACTCTCCTTTTTATTTATTTATTTTTTTCATCCTGATGGAAATTATTGTGTGCCCCAAGCCGTTCGTTAATTTTATTTCACCACAAACTAAAATCCACTCAGACAAGCTGAGTTCCGGGAACTTTTATTGCCATTATTTTAAAAAGGAGACACTGTGCCTAAGAGACGAGTTCCTTTTATGTGGAGGGGAAAGAGCGTCTCGTTGTTAGCCGTCTGCTCATCGACCAGAAAAGCTGCTTGGACGTGAGTACAAGGCAAATGGAACACTTTACGCCGCAGGATGTGAGCGCAGGGCAGAAGGGAGTGAGTTTAAGCATGAGATCCAGAGCTATCCACAGGGAGGGAAGTGCCGGCCCTTGGCTCCTGTTCTTGCCTTAGCACGGCTTCTGCAGCTCTGCCCAAGCAGAGACGCGGGACACTGGTGCATTTCTAGGGCTGCTCGTCTTCTGTTAGTGGGGTGCACGGTGGGTGCCCTGCGGCGCCTCTCGTCTCGACACAGAGGTTTGCACAGGTGTGAAGTGTGCACGGGCAGGTGTGGGCATGCCTCGTGCCTAGCACAGCCGCATAACCGTGCTGTTCATCTGTTCTTTTTACCATGAGAAGACACACGGGAGATTCAACAGTTGCTGTTTGAGGGGTGTCCGGCTGGCTCAGCTGGTAGAGCATGTGACTCTTGATCTCAGGGTCATGAGTTTGAGCTCCGTGTTGTGCACAGAGCTCTTCTTTTCTTTTCAAGATTTTATTTATTTCTCCGACAGAGAGAGAGTGGGGGAGCATAAGCCAGGAGAGCAGCAGAAGGATAGGGAGAAGCAGGCTATTATGTTCTCTGCTGAGCAGAGCAGGGAGCCCGATGTGGGGCTTGATCCCGGGACCCTGGATTCATGACTGGAGTCGAAGGCAGATGCTCAACTGACTGAGTCACCCAGGCGCCGCCCCCCCCACCACTTTGGTTTTTTTAAAATATTTTTTTTATTGGAGAGGGAGAGCGAGCGAGAGTGCGCACAAGCAGGGTCCAGAGGGGCAGAGAGAGGGAGAGGCAGGCTCCCCACTAAGTCATGACCTTAGGTCATGACCTGAGCCGAAGGCAGACGCTTCGCCAGCCGAGCCGCCCAGGCGCCCCAGCACTGGGTCATCTTTTCAAGCCAAGTTTTTTTCAGTTAACTATTACTTTTTACTCTCAGTTGTTGAACTGAAGGCTGGTGGGCCAGTGTTGTCATGGCATCTCTGGGACTCTTGGGTGGAATAAGGATTCCGTGAATCAGTGTTTTTTGTCCATTGGAAAAGCCCTTGAACCTAACAGATGCCTGACAGTTTCTGTTTCACAATTCAAGAGAGTTGTTTGTTTTGGTCTTTTGGTCCCTGCTCACTCCGAGGGACCTTTACTCTCCAGATTTTATGACCCATGGCGTCCCAGCTGCTCCCGCGGTAAGTGCTGTGTTTCCGATGGGCACTTTCATCTGCTTTGGTGTTTATGTGTCTGTCTCCTTAGATGGATGGCCGTCTCCTTGAGAAGACTGATTGTGCTCACAGCCTCTTGGGCCAGGAGCTTCTTGAACGGTGGGAGGGGCAGCCTTATTCCAAGATTGCCGCTCCATAAAGCAGGGTAGAGGCTTAGAGAAGGTGTGTTGGGAAGCCTAGATGGGTTGGTACACTCTGAAAGATGTCCTTCCAATTTTTGCCATTAGCCAGGAAGGTCATTCTGATTTTCCTCATTTTACAGTTTAGAAAGCTAAGTTCGGGTGGAACAAGTCTTGTCCGAGATTCCTGAAATTGGCCAGTTGTGAAAAAAATGGCAGGATGCTGTCTCTGGAGCTCACGATCTTTCTTTGTACTTTAAATGACCGTTCCTGGCCCCAGAGTCTGTTCGTAGACTCCCCATGCAAGAAGTTGGAGGGGAAATATGTAATTTCAGTGTATTTCATCATCCTGAGTACTGTTTCTCTCCAGCAATAATTGTCCATTTCTTGAAACGTAGATCTGGAGAGTCAGACATGCGTGTCTCTAGGCACTTGGGGCTCTGCCGCCGTTGGGATTTCAGAAGGACCATTTCTTTTGTGCAGTATTCCCTTTGAACTTGGACTCGTTTTGGAACTCTCCAGTCATTGACAGGACTCCCTAATCTACACAGTGATGTCATTTGGAGAGAGTTGTTCTCACTCCTCAGAGGAGGGCCTAGTTTCTGAACTTTCCAGAGTACTGATAAGCCCTTGGAACCACACCTTCAAGGGCCTGGGCTTGGCGGAGCCCAGCCACAGACACGAGGGGCGAGCACCGCAGGTCCGCAGCTCCCCGTGGCTGCCCAGAACCACCGGTTCTGCTCCCGTGTGCTGTGTGTGCTCTGTGGCGCGAGGCCTGCAGGCACACGAACAGCTTGGGGTGGTTACGGCTGTTACTTCCGCCTTTGCTTCCGGACATGCTGCAGGGACAGAGCTGTCTGTCTCATTATTCCCTCCCTGGGTGGCAGGTATGGAGAGAAAACCCCTGCGGTGATTTCCTTTTTTGTCGTTGTTGTTTCCTCTCATTATCAGTTTTGTACCTTTCCTGCGCATGGCCGAGTTAGGATCGCCCCCACTGATCTGAGCTGAAGGCAGCAAACACATAACGATGCGTTAATAAATCAAAAGTTTAATCATCCCACCCATCCTTCGCCCTTGCGGGGGAAAAAACAACCCAAACTTCCCAACAGATTTGTCAACAGTCAGTCTGGATTTTTAGAATCATCTCAGAAGCTGTAAGGCCACGCAGCCCGAACACCTAGTGTTCACTCACCACACTGGCTAGTTAAATTAATGTGCATCAGATACAATTAGAAATTGAGCTCCTCAGCCACATAGCCCAGTGGTTTTCCACCAGAAATAATGTGGCCGCTCCCAGGCGACATTCAGGCACGTCCGGGGACGTGATGGGTCAGAATGTGTGTGGACGTATTTGGTGTTTGGTTGCTCCCTGTGGGATGGGAGGCGCTGGTGGGGAAGACAGTTTCTCATCGGGTCGGTTCTTTAAACGAGCATCTGCAGACTCTAGAGCCCTCCACGGGCCGTCTGTCTGCAGTTTGTTTCAGACCCTGTTCTCGCTGGGGTCACTCTGCTGGTGAGGTTATGGCGGGTGCTCTGTGGGTGTAGGGCTCCTCACGGAAGGTCTGCACACCCCTGCAATGCAGGAGCTCCCTATCTGACAGACGCAGGAGGACCAGAGGGTTGCTGGCGCGCTCGGCCTGCTCACGGTGGCAGGGAATGAGTGGCTTCCACAGGCAAGCCAGCTTCCTGGTGCCCCTGCTGCCCAAGCGCAGTCCGGGACTCTTGGCTTCGGAGCGTGAGCCCGTTCCCTCTGTCCTCCCTGCCTTCACTGGCAAAGTTGTTAAGGATTGAGGGAGTCCGTGGACAACAGCAGAATAGGCTGACTCTCAGAACCCAGAATGGGAATGCCTGGGTGGCTCAGTGGTTAAGCCTCTGCCTTCCGCTCAGGTCACGATCTTGGGGTCCTGAGACTGAGCCCTGCATCAGGCTCTCTGCTCAGCGGGGAGCCCGCTTCCCCTTCTCTCTCTGCCTGCCTCTCTCTTTTCAAATAAATACATAAAAATCTTAAGAAAAAAAAAAAAAAAAGAATCCAGAATGGTTATTACATCTCAGCTCTCCCTGCCACTCTCGACGGGAACAAGAGAGGGAGGAAACAGGGTTCTTTGTCGCTCGTCGAGCAAGTCTGAGACAGTTAAGGGTCTACCGGAGGGGACAGCTCATGTATCACTGAATGCCTTCTTCCTGGAAGATGTGATTAAAGAAGAGAAGCCTCTCCCCCCTCCCTGCCCTGCTTCGTTGGGATTGATGGGCAAGTGGTGCACCATTTTAGAAAGAGTATCTGCTCATACTATTTCTCCTATGTGCAAAGGCCATTTCTCTGAACCGATTTGTGCACACAAGGTAACGTGATGCATGTGCCTCTGGGAGCTTGCACTTGCAAAAGACAAGTCGTGTGTGTCGTTGAGCACTTACCGTTAGGTATATCTCAACCAAAGGAACCATTTTGGAGCGGAAATCCAAGTGTATTCTGCTGGGCCGCATATGTGGGACTCAGTACTCAACTTTAGCTGCTTTGACATTGGAGTTAAATTTAAAAAACAAAAAAAAACAGTCAAACAGCATTTTGGTTGCAACAGCAAGGACTATCCATTAGGACACCCAAGGACAGAGCCCTCTTAACTGTTTCCGAATGGGACTGTGGAGCTAGAAAGGTCTGATTGTAGAGACCCAGGGTCAGGCTTGCCGTGTTTGAGCATCCCAATGGTTGCGCTCTGCCAGAGGTGAAGAAGCTGGGCTGT
The DNA here is from genome assembly GCF_922984935.1 of Meles meles. Taxonomy (NCBI): domain Eukaryota; kingdom Metazoa; phylum Chordata; class Mammalia; order Carnivora; family Mustelidae; genus Meles; species Meles meles. Next base: position 14,658,312 of record NC_060088.1, read on the forward strand.
TTTGGTCTCTGCTTCCAGGCACGACTGCCGTTGTTGTTAATTGCTCAGGCTCAGCCGAGTGGGTGGACCGTCTCTGCCCAGCATCCCAGAGGGAAAGATTTCTGCCGAAGTTGGGACTGTGCCTTTCCGGGCAAGGCCGCGTCTCTGCTTCGAGACCTGCTGGCAACATACGATCAGCTTATGTATTTATGTATCACCACATGTTTTGGCCTAAAAATGCTGCCTATGAAAATGTGGAATCTATTATGCAACAAAATACTCAGCAGCTTCTCTTTGGAAAGGAAATTTGTGGGAGTCAGGGGGTGCCAAATTCACAGCTTTGGGGCTTGAACAGTTCCTTTCTTGGCTAGGAGGTGTGGCGGTCCCCGCGTGCTGGCCTCCATTTCTGAGCTTCCTCGTGGGGCCCACAGAGGCATTTCAGATCCGTCTGGGGAGGAATGACTCCGGGATTGAGAATGGGCCGAGGGAAGGATGACGTGCGTCCCGTGCCGCGAAGCTGACAGACCAGAGGGGGTCTGGCAGGGACGTTAAGTGTGCAGATACTGCACTTTGCTGGAGACGATACGGTTGGCGTTTCAGGGGCGGCCGGGGGTTTCCGTGTGTGAACAGTGACTTTCCCGTAGATGAGGCCTGTGCGTTTTACTGTGACCCTCAGGCTTAGACTGCCGCGCTCCTCATTAGATCTATGTCTCGTTTGACCTGTCTATGTCTCGAGGACCTTAAGACGTACATGAGGCCTCACCACCCCTCAGCGAGTAACATTTGTGAGTTTAAGGCAGGATTTTTGCTTTTACTGGAGAAACTTGTTGATTTTATAAGTCTGATTTTGCTGGATCACAGAAAAGCTAACATAATAAAACAGACCCAGTGGCATTTTTTTTCCTATTTCTACACAATAACAGCAAAAATTGACAAGAATAATTTTCTTTTAAATCAGAAATTGATTGAGACTTTGAGGATGTGTTTTCTTTTTCTGAGCAGATTTGTGTGTTGATCCCGGGTCTTGTTTTTCCGTCCCAGGGAAGGGAAGGGGCCTGACGGGTTCTTCCCGTGTTAGAAAGAAAATCGATCCAGACCATGAGTTTCTCATTAGAGAGTGAGGAGAGGAGCCAAAAGGTCCTTGCATGTGGTTTATGGGGCTGTTTTTGGAAGCTTGTGAAGTTTCCTGCTGGGGTTTGGGGCTTGAGGACAAAGCAAGCACACGGACCGGCTGACACGTTGGGCAGAGAGGGGGCAGGCAGATCGTGCCATGGGTGGGAAGCTGCTCCTGGTCGGGGCCGGCCTGCCCGGACGGTGTCAAGCTCATCGTAACCCACTCCGCTCTGTCTTCACCCCTCCTGGTCGCTTCTGCTCACATCTGCACATCTGGTCCTCCGGTTTCACAGACCGTTGAGCGCTCTCAGCCTGGGACGGGAATCAAGCATTGGTTCTGCAGCCATTCCGGGAAACTCACCTCCCGGTGAGCACTGAAAAGTACGAGTTCGTGGAGCTTTCCATTTTAACGCCGAATGGAACTCACTCAGCATTTCCTAAAACTTGCAGTAGCGGCGTGAGGACAGTTTGCTGGGAGGAGTTGTATGTGTCCTTCAGAGTCTCATTGTTGCCTCTGTCACCCTGGGTCCTGGGGCTGACCTGTCAACAGGTCATCCTGAGCTCTTGAAAGAATCAGGGTACTTTTTTTTTTAAGATTTTATTTATTTCTGTATTTGATGGGGGGGGGGAGAGTGAGAGAGGGAACACAAGCAGAGGGAGAGGGAGAAGCAGGCTCCTTGGTGAGGAGGGAGCCCAGGGCAGGGCTCAACCCCAGAACCCTGGGACCATGACCTGAGCTGAAGGCAGATACTCAATGACTGGGCCCTCCAAGGGCCCCCAGGGTACTGTTTTTGACAGCGTTTGGAGAGACTCTCCAGCTCTGACAGAGACTCCCCTTGTGCGTGGAGTCTGTAACAACAGCGAGCAGAAGCGGGTAGAGCTGCCAGAGTTCGTTGTTGTGAACGGTCTTGAAGCATCGTCGCACCCTATGAAAGCCCTCGTCAGTCTGTGAAGACAACAGAACGTCACTCCTGATGACATCCGTGAATGGAGCAAAGACAAGATTTGGTGTCTCATGGCAGTTTCACAAACAGAGTAGATGAGCAGGAGCTCGCCAGGCACAACGCTGTGGGTAGCGTTTTCCGGGTTAACGTCGAAAAAGTGAATCGATGGTAGGTCAGAAACAATGGTAAAACACGGGCTTTATTGGAAAATTGGGGACCACACCTTCCTGTTTTCAAGTTAAAAGACATCAAACGTAACACCTGACGACAACAGAAAACAATTGCGAGCTGTGTTCTGTGCCGTCGTCTGCCTGTGGTGGGTGCACCAGGGCCCAGAACTCCCCGTCATGCGGGATTCCCGTGTGCGACCCATACAGCCGTCTCGCTTCTTGTCTCCTGCACGGTGCCCTACGCTACTAGACCTTACTGGCCCTAGAGTGATGCAGCAGATGCCCTCCCACTCTTCTCCCCGCTCGGTGAGGCCATGTCCCCTCAGACCCATGAGCTTGCCAATGACTGGCACGACGTCACCAGCCAAGAGCCCGGCTGATGCACTAACAGCTCTGCAGATGCCTTCCGGGGCTGCTGACATGCGGAGGGTGTCTCTGGCTCCGTTCCCCGTCTGGGGACAGGAGATAAGCCCCCGGCCCGGCGCTCCTGGCTCCCACGCTCCTGTATTATGTATCACCACATGCCGCTCACACATGTATAATTAGGAAACACCTACCCACTCTTACCAAGTTACAAGTCTTACACAGGTCTCCCATTTCCACCATTCAAAATGCCCTTCTCTTTATTATTCTGTTTTTATTTCCAACTTCCCCAGCCCCCACCTTAACCCTCTGGATTATTCCCATCAGCCAGACTTGAATAGCAGGGATGAAAATCCTTCAAGGATAAAGCGTAGAGCAAAAAGGAGGATATGCAGGGCTCCTGGGTGGCTCAGTGGGTTAAGCCTCTGCTTTTGGCTCAGGTCATAATCCCAGGGTCCTGGGATCGAGTCCCGCATCGGGCTCTCTGCTCCGCAGGGAGCCTGCTTCCTCCTCTCTCTCTCTCTGCCTGCCTCTCGGCCTACTTGTGATCTCTGTCAAATAAACAAAATCTTAAAAAAAAAAAAAAAAAGAAAGAAATGCCCCTCAGGAGCCAGACCTCAGGGTCAAGACCACTAACAGTAAAGTCTGGCACCCCCAAGCTTCAGGCCAAAGCAACTGGCCACACTTAGGGCAAGGTCAGGCCTTCCCATCTGGCACCAGAACGCGAAAGTGCAGGTGAATACATCACCTGGAATTTTCTGACCTTCCCGATGCTGACAGACACCATGAGACCTGGCTCCTGCCTATGATGTCCTGGGGCTCAGAGCACTGGGTCTGGAGCTGTCCACTCAGAAAAGGCACTCCCCTCTCTGCACTGCAGCTGCCTTGTCCAGAAAACACAGGAGCCGGACAAGAATCTTAAGAGCCCTTCTCAACTCGAAAATCAGGATCCTATGAAATGTTCATTGACTCATTCTGAGTGTCTTAATTTGTAAAATGGAACTCCTACTTATCACCAGGTTCATTTCTCTACATCTGATGTGCCTTAAATTACTGTTCAAAACTGCCTTTATTACTCTATTCCATCCTCTACAGCCACATCTCCAGAGTGTTGCCCAATGCCTGGTGCACAGTTCTCAATCAGTATCTCCCAAAGGAATGAACGAATGAATGATTCTAGTGCTGCATGAGCGAAGAGCAACAGACATGCTATCATCTTCGAAATCACGAGTAAGAGAGAAGATTTTGTACAGTATGGTACTGTCACAAAAACAGATACACAGATCAATGGAACAGAATGGAAAGCCCAGAAGTGAGCCCGTGATTCTAGCCAAGTCATCTGTAACAAAGGAGGCAAGAATATGCAGTGGAAAAAGACAGTCTCTTCAAGAAATGTTGTTGGGAAAACTGAACCGCTATGTGCAAAAAAGAATGAAACTGGACCACTTTCTCACCATACACCAAAACAAACTCTAACTGGATTAAAGACCTAGATGTGAGAACCATAAAACTCTTCAAAGAAAACAGAGACAGTAATCTCTTGCACACTGGCCTTAGCAGTATTTTTCTGAATACATCTCCCCAGGCAAGGGAGATAAAAGCAAAAATAAACAATTGAGACCACATCAAACTAAAAAGCTTTTATACGGCAAAGAAAACCACCAATAAAATGATTAACAAAACCTACCAAAAGGGAGAAAATATTTGCAAGTGATATATCCAAAATGGGCTCAATCCAAAATACGTAAAAAACTCAAACAACACCAAAAAGACAAATAATCCAATTAAAAATGGGCAGACGACATGAACAGACATCTCTCCACAGCGGACATCCAGATGGCCAACAGACACGTGGAAAAATGCTCCACTTCACCGACCAAGAAAATTCAAATCAAAACCACAATGAGATCCCATCGCCTCACACAAGCTGGAATGGCTAGAATGAAAAAGACAAGAAACAGCAAGTGCTGGCGAGGATGTGGAGAAAAAGGAACCCTCGTGCACTGTGGTGGGAATGCAAACCGGTGTGACCACCTCGAGAAGCTAGAAACAGAAGTACCATGTGGTCCAGTAATTCTACTCTGGGTATTTAGCTGAAGAATCCAAAAACACTAATTCGGAAAAGATACAAGCACCCCTGTGTTTATTACAATAACCAAGATAGGAAGCAGCCCAGGGGTCCACCAACAGACAGAGAAGATGTGGGATCTGCACACGATGCAACACTACTGAGGCACAAAAGAGTGAAATCCTGACATTTGGGACAACATGGCTGGACTAAGAGCGTACTAGGTTACGTGAAATCAGCCAGTCAGAGAGACAAATACCACACGATTTCGCTTCCTTGCGGAATCTAAAAAACAAAATGAACAAACAAAAAACAGCAATAAAAAAAGAGGAGACTCACAAATACAGAGAACCAACCAGTAATCAGCCAGAGGGCAGGGGGTTGGGGGTACAGACGAAATAGGTAAAGGGGATTAAGAGCCACCAACTTCCAAAGTACAGCACGAATAAGGCACAGGGATGATCCGTGCAGCACAGGGAATACGGTCAATAACACTACAACAGCTTTGCCTGGTGACAGACCGTACCTACACTGATCGCAGTAGTTCCTAACGTGTGGAACTGCTGATCGCTATGGTGTACACCTGAAACTAATATATGTCAACCACACTTGAATTAGCAATAAAACTTTTAAAGAATTTTCGGAAGAGATAAAATTCCGTAAACTTTGGGAACGTTTGGGGGGCAAACAAAATTTCATGAACTTTCTTTCATTAACTCTGCATGAAGACAGCAAGGAAGATAATTCAATTTCAGTGTCTTGAAAGCGAAAGATCAACATTCCTAAATGTCCTGGGGCAGCAAGAGCATGTGGACGGGCAGCAATCCTGACAGCAACTGGAAGACTAACAGGGACACACAGTGAAGATGGGCACTGACAAGGCTCACTCAACAAATGCTTCCATTCGACTGGAGGGAAAAAGATTTGTCTCTCCAAGAATACAATTAAGAGCACAAAATAAGCACACAGTCATTGTTCTTTAACGGACTGCCATGTAGTAAAGTGAGAGTCTTTATAAGGTTCTAATGGTTCCAAAGCTCATGCCATGGGCATGGCTAAATAGAAAAAGATTTATTTATTTATCGGGGGTGGGGTGGCAGAGGGAGAGAGAAAGAGAATCTCCAGCAGACTCCCCACTGAGCGCAAAACCCAGCGGGGGACTCGATTCCACAACCCTGAGATCATGACCGAGCTAAAATCAAGTCTGACACTTACCCAACTGAGCCACGCAGGTACCCCTCCAGAATTTTCTGATAATCTGTGATGTACTCAAAGGAGTCATCTCTAACCAAGACGCCAATTTATGGTATAAAAGGCAGAGTGCTGTGGTAGGCAGCCTCGTCGATGGCACCCAATGTGCCGACCTCCTGGTATTCAAATCCTGGCCTATCCCAACCCACACCTGGCAAGGTGGGTCCGCGTGACCAACAGAATGCGGCGGAATTGATGATATGTATATCGCTTCTGCAATTAGGTATGAAATGACTATGGTTTTCAGCACTTTCTTTATCTCTTTCTCCCCAATCCCTCTTCCCCACTCTGTCCATTTTTCTCATATGGATCACTCACTCTGGGCGGAAGCCAGGAAATGAGTGGCCCTACAGAGGAACGGAAGCTTCCTGCCAACTTGCACATCCAGGAATGAGCTTGGAGTGGATCCTCCAGCTGGGAGAATTTTCACAGATCACAGCCAGAGCTGACAATGGGACTACAACTCATGAGACACCCTGGACCATGAGACTTGGATTCCTGACTCTCAGAACCAGTACCAGATACTAAGTGTTGGTAACTTTCAGCTGCTGACCACGGGATTATTTGTTACACAGCAACTGATAATGAATGCAGGGGCTGAAACCCAGTATACTAGGAGAAATGAACAAACATGGCCTAGAAACTAACCCCACCAATCCACTCCCTATCCACCCGCTCCGAGCCAATAATTACTATTTAATTCTACTTGTTTGCCTTCAGGAAAGCATAAAAAGACCCATACTAAATGGATCTATCTTGCCGCCATCAAGTAGTTTTGTTTTTTTTTTGTTGTTGTTGTTTTTTTTTTTTTTTGAGACTGAGAGACAGCAGGGAGTGGGGGGGTGGGGGACGCCGTGTGATACAGAAGGAGAGGGGGAAAGAGAATCTCAAGCAGGCTCCACACCCAGTGCGGAGCCGAAGATGGGCATCCGTCTCATGACCTAAGCCAAGATCAAGACCGGACGCTTAACCCACTGAGCCACTCAGGCACCCCTCCAACAGCTCTCTTTTAAGAGTAAATTCTACGCCTATTGGGTAAGTCACTTCCCTCCCAGATGCATGCAGCCTTAGAAACCAGGCAGATACTTCCTCCCCCTAAGTCCCCAGTGAATATCTTGCTCCCCTCAGCTCAGCATCCCCACGTCCAAACGGTACAAGCAGTAGTTCTTCTCCTCAGATCCGAGGACAAGTTCCTGCTGCAAGTTCTCGGTTTCCTAGGAGCTAAATCCTAAACTCGGCTGATTTAGTTGAGCAGATTCCTGACAGGAAGACTCAAGCAGCTGGGCTGCATTTTGCAGCAGCACAGAACAGCACCTTTACCCGAAAGAGTCCCTTCGTGGCTTTAAGCTACTAATGTTACCTTGTGTAACAGAATTGAGACTTTTTACCTCCAGAGCAGAACTCTAGTTTGTTTGGCTGCCTTTTCCATGAGTCTGACACTAATGGCCGGAATGGACAGAATGGACAGATGCATACGCGCTCTAACTGGGACTCTAATTACGAAGCGGGACCTTGTCTGGGGAGCGTTAATTATGATGCGGAATCGTATTCCCTGCTGAGAAAACTGCTACTGGAAGCCGATCCTCCAGGGCCCCTGTCCGTCTCCCAGGGCTGAATTTGGGGACAGATCACCCGGGTCACCTCCTCTTTACTATCTGAAGCCACCAACGCTGCAGAGAGGGGGAAATTCCCAGGTCCAGGTTTCACCTTCCATGCTCTGAAACTTGCAAACACAGAGCATTCTTGAGCAGACGTGTCGTTCAACACGCTTCCCTCAGAAGAGCCAGGGAGTCCTCAAAGATGTCTGACTCCACATCCAAGACTCACCCACCGTGTCATTTCTTTCAGAGAAAACTGGCCGAGACGCCACGGACATGCTTCCGGATCACAGCCACCAAGACCCCATGGGCACACCTGTCCCTCTTCCTGCCCCCCTCTGGCTAGAACAGGAGGAGCGGGGGGCTGCGCTCAGAACTCCCAGGCTCTGTCCCCCACCCTCCCAGCGGCCAGGGACCTTGAACAGTTCTTGCTGTGTGGCTGGATCATGCAGTATTCCAAGGGACAAGGCGAGTGGGCCCGCCAAGGACAGTCACCAGGACCCGGGCTCATTCCTCCTGTTTGGTCATCCGAAGAAGATGCGTCACGCAGCGTGACTGAGCGGGTTCCCAGGCTGAAGGTCCGAGTCAGTGTGCGCAGCCGCGAAGCGCACACACCAGAAACGCCACCCCGCGCCTCTGGGGACGCTGATCATCCAAACCTCCCCTCCTGAGGGACAGACTGCTGGAGTCTGCGGACCCCTGGCAGAGAAACACAAAATAAAAAGTCCCCGGAGTCCATTCTAGCCTCGGCCTGGCTTTTGACCTCATCGCTTGACTATGCTCCTGGGTACAAAGACTGAGCGGTCTTGACCCTTCAGGGAACACTGCACTTGGAGCGCTGTCGGATTGACAGGCTGATTTTATTAAAGACAAAGAATTTTTAACTGGACCTCTTCTCTTGCCTTGTAAAAACGTCCAATGGCCGCGGGCATGCATCAGGTGTGGCTGGGTGGCCAGCTGAGGGTGGGGGTGGGGAGGGGGTCCGGGAGAGGAAGGGCGTGGTGGGCTGAGGTGTGGGGGGGTGACCACTACTGCGGGTCGAACTGTGTCTTCCCCCAGAGGTTGCAGTCTCAACCCCCCTGCACTGCAGAATGAGATCGTATTTGGAAATGCGGTCATCGCAGATGGAATTCATCAAGATGAAGTCATACGGGAGTGGGGTGTGCCCCTGACCCACGCGACTGCTGTGAAGACAGAGACACACAGAGAAGGCAGAGGAGGGGGCGCTGTGTCTGCAAGGCCAGGAGCGCCCAGGGTTCCTGGCAGCCACGGGAAGCCAGCAGAGAGAGAAATGGAAGGATCCTCTCCCCCAGGGCCGCCTCCATTCCGAGGGTGGGTGGCCTCGGTGACACCCTGACGTCAGACTTCAGTGCTCCAGAACCGAGAGAGAGTAAGTCTCTGCTGTTTTAGGCCACGCAGCATGGCACGCTGTTACGGCAGTCCTGGGAGACGGACGCAACCACTAACCGTGGGTGTGGCTCTTACTCTCGCGGCAAACCTCTGGGAGACAAAGGCACCTCTGGCTTTGGTCCTTCATGGGACCTCGGCTGTCCCCACTCGGACAGACGCCCCAGCTCAACAGCACTGACGTGGCCCTCCACCTTTCCCCTCCTGTGCGGGGACACACCTCGGGTTCAGGTGGGTCTGGAGAGAGAGGATGTACCAGATGTCAAACGACAGACTTCATACACTAGGGCTTCCAAATGTTGTCCACAAATACACACACACAGGCATGTTTTACATGGCTGGTTTCCATATATGTGTCCACACATACAGCTTCCGCTTTTGTAAAACAGTGCGATCTCTACCATATTTATAAAAATCACCAGATAATTATTCTGAAAACAAAGATGGTGCTGTGGGTTCCAGACCAGTAAGAGAGACACACTGGAACTGCGGCTTAGCCTGGCCCCCAGGGTCTGTGACAGCAAACCACAGAACGCATGAGAAACCATTACCATAATGAGCTCTTTCTCCAGTCCCAGTAATGAGTCCCCTTGAAGAATTAATTAGAAATTCTGAAATGGCCTCCCTTCAAGGAGAAAGATTGGTTTGTCTGGAAGAACACTAAGCAGCGCGAGTCTGTAGGCACGCGTTTCCACCCGCTCACTCTCACCGCTCAGGACGGCTGAAATGAAAGGCATCTTCATTTACTCCGAGGTCTCTCCGGTGTGTCATTCCACAACTCACGCAGCGAGCCTGCTCGTTTACAGTGACTGCTGGCAGGTGCACAACAAACGTTCCAGGATCTAATCAAGAACCAAGTTTGCCTTCAGAACCTCTGAATCTACAGTTCCTCACGCAGCCAACTGCAACCGGTTATTAGGAACCGTAAGAGACGAGGGGCACCTGGCCCGCTCCATGGGTGGAGCGTGACTCTTGGTATCGGGGTTGTGAGTTCGAGCCTCATGTTGTGGGTGTAGATGTTACTTAAAAATGAAAGCTTAAAAAAAAAAGGAAGAAAGGGAAAAAAAAGACTTAAATCACCTACAGTCCTCACCTCTACAAAAGGAAAAAATAAGGTCTATTATCATTAAATGGCAGCTACCTTATAAAAACTGAAATTCAGTGAGTTTGCATATAAATGTAATCAACTCTACCGAATACTTGGCATCCATTTAGTGTGAAAGAAATCACCTTTTGACGATCCAGTTCATCCGCTGTCATTTAAAAATATGGCTGACGTCTAATTTCAGGGTGGTACATTCAAAGCAGAGGAGCCCCATGTCCAGGACCAGTCACTGCTCAGGATTCGATTTCACCACAAAGCTTCGTGAGCCAGGAATTCTCAGATCAAGAAGGGCTTGTGAGATAGACAACATGTTGCTGGAAATCGCTCCGCTTGCTCAGAGAACCAGCGGCAAGAGGGTATCCAAACACAGTAACGGAAGAGGAACTTGAAGACATATCCAGAATTTGTATTTCATGGCTATGAATACTCTGCCTCACAGTCCTGAAGTCACCTAGCGTAGCTTCAGCCCAGTATGAGGCATTCTAGAAAGTTCTATATATGGGAACCACACAGAGCACCAAATACCACTGTGCTCCCTCAGACAGGTAACACGTGTGAAATAATAAAAGGAAAAGAAGAAAATCGCCTGCTCATCATGCCTTTGACCGCCTGTACACATATTCCGTATTTCTGTCTAACACAGGCACAAACGTGGAGGCTGGGCTTCAATCCCAGTGCCCTGTTGACTGCGATTTTATCCCCGAGCTACACTTCTGGGAGCTGTGGCTATGTCTGCCTTGACCACCTGCCTCCAGAAACAAGCTCGGTCCTTACAGAGGCTGCCCAAGGCTGGACAGCTATCGCCTCACCTTTGCTATTCATGGAATGAAGGGAAAAACAAGACTCTCACGTGTACCCTGCCCGGGGAGGACATTCCCGACAACCGTTGCCCACCACACCCCCCTCCTGAACAGCTCCACAGAGACGGCTCGGGGCTGCGAATCCTGGCCCTATTTGACCCAGATGTCCACACTGGCCCAACCGAGAGCACGGAGGTTCGCTGAATGCAAATGTTTATAGCATGGTTATCGCCCTCCAGGCCCTGAACACCACCCCCCACGTTTGTGCGACAGTCATCACTAATGTGCTCTCCCAGAGACTCGGACTCATACCGCCAGAAGTAACGCCCCAAAACACAGATTTATGACATCATCCTCTACTGAGCAAAACGTCCAGCGATCCCCCATGCACAAGTAATCGAGTCCACGTGTCCTGGTTTGTTCCCTCCATCAAGAAGGAGCTTTGCTTTCTCCTCTGGAGAAAATTCCATTCTGGAAAGGTCCAGCGGGAATGCCAGCGGGTTCCTAAAGCCTGTCACCCTCTAGAGCAGACTCAGACCTCCGCTCTGCTCACACAACAGTCAGTGTTCAGGCCTGTCCTAGCCAATCCAATCCCATAAAAAACTAAGTTCCCTTTACTGGTGTGACCGTGCGTGCATGATACACACGAGAGCCTCAGCAAGTGTTGGTTGCACGGAATCAAAACCCGACGTCGTTATTTCATTACCACTCCAGGAAGAAGCATGGCTTTCCACGGATCTAAGCCCAACACAGCTGGGCTTGTGGGCCTCTTGGGTTTAAGGACTCAGTAAGTACGTGTCAAGTATTTCCATCTGGGGTCAGAAAGGATCGTCAACGTTACCTACGTGGCGAGGAGAGTCTCCTTGTGTTACAAAGGAGGATACCACTGTCTGTAGTATTTTTTCCAACGTCTTGCTCGACCTCCACCATAGGTAGTTAAAAGCATATGAAATCCTAGTGAGCTTGCCTGATCCAACTGAAAGAGACAGAGCACAGCCTGCCCTTGACTTCCTGTCACGGACAGGGTTTCGTGCATCAACCGACAGCGGAGAGTCACAGAGCGCCCTGGGGTCTCTCCTCTCCCCTGCGCTTCTCTGGGGTGCGTACGTGATCACCAGTGCTGGAGAGATGAGTGCCGCTCCTTTTAGGGATTCCCCCACAAGGGAAGCGTCAGCCATACCCCAAGAAGGCCAGCGCGCATGACCTTTCCTGAAAGGAGACCGCTCCCAGCAGCTGCTCCCGGCAGCTACTCCCGCACTCCCGCTTGCGCGGTGCTCCATGGAGCAGGTGCAGGAGAGCTGGTCCTTGCGCGCTCGTTCTTCACCCGCACTCGGGCAAAACCGGCTCTGAGCAGCTAGAGGACGGTCGGCAAACACACACTTGATTTTCCAGTAACAACTACTGCTTTCCTGGGAACCCAAGAGGGTTGAGGCTGCCCCAACAGGAAAAGGAAAGAGGAACAAGGTCTGTGCCAAGGCTCCTGCGCGTTGTCTACAGGAAGACCACTGGCCATCAACTGCACTCCTCCTAGAGACTCACGTCCTGCTCTGGTCCCATAAAACCCCAGGTTATCGGCCCACAGCATCTGTCTGTCTTCCACCTCAAATGTATGGGAGTGCATGCCAAGCACCTGGCTTGTGACAGAGAGTGACCTTTTCCCTCCCAGCGTGAGCCACTGTGCTCCCGCACTGCCAGGTTCCACTGCATCCGGATCTGCTCTGAAAGCCAGGCCACCGGCCACCCGCGTGATGTTACTGCTCCATCTCCAAATGATGAAGATGAAGAGAAAGAAAGAACCTCATTGCCTCCAGTATCTGATGTGTTTTATTTTCTTTCTTCTTATTTTTTTTAAGATTTTATTTATTTATTTGACAGAGATCACAAGTCGGCAGAGAGTGCGGGGGCGGGGGGGGGGGGGAAGCAGGCCCCCTGCTGAGCAGAGAGCCCGATGTGGGACTCATCCCATAACCCTGGGATCATGACCTGAGCCAAAGGCAGAGGCTTTAACCCGCTGAGCCACGCAGGCACCCCGATCTGTTTTATTTTCTAATCAAGATATCATTTGTCAAGATGGCGGAGAAGTAGCAGCCTGAGACGACATCAGGTAGCAAGAGATCAGCTCGATAGCTTATCTAAACATTGCAAACACCTACAAATCCAACGGGAGAGCGAAGAGAAGAAGAACAGCAACTCTAGAAACAGAAAATCAACCACTTTCTGAAAGGTAGGACTGGCGGAGAAGTGAATCTAAAACGACGGGAAGATAGACCGCGGGGGGAGGGGCCGGCTCCCGGCAAGTGGCGGAGGAACGGAGCACAAAATCAGGACTTTTAAAAGTCTGTTCCACGAGGGACATTGCTCCAGGGGCTAAACCGGGGTGAAGCCCACGCGGGGCCAGCGTGGCCCCAGGCCCCGCAGGGTCACAGAAGGATCGGGGGTGTCGGAGTGTCGGAGAGCTCGCAGGTATTAGGACGGAGAAGCCGGCTGGAGAGACAGAGCCGAGGACTAAACTCTCAGCTCGGGGTTACCTTGAACTGGTCGCGGGCTGGGTGAGCTCGGAGCGCGGCTAGAGGCTGGGGATACGGGAGTGATTGGGTGCTGTCCTCTGGGGGTGCGCTGAGGAGTGGGGCCCCAGGCTCTCGGCTCCTCCGGGCTGGAGACTGGGAGGCCGCCATTTTCATTCCCGTCCTCCGGAACTCTACGGAAAGCGTTCAGGGAACAGAAGCTCCGAAAAGTGAACCCGAGCCGATTACTTAGTCTGGCCGCCAGTAAGGGCGGTGCAATCCCGCCTCGGGCAAAGACACTTGAGAGTCACTACAACAGGCCCCTCCCCCAGAAGATCAACAAAATATCCAGCCAGGACGAAGTTCATCTATCAAGGAGAAAGCAGATTCAATTCCTAAGACAGCAGAGCAATTCCAGAGGAGGAGAAAGCAAAGCACGGAACTCATGGCTTTCTCCCCATGATTCTTTAGTCTTGCGGCTACTTCAATTTTTTTTTCTTTTTTCAATTTTTTTTCTTTTTTCTTTTTTCTTCTTATGCTAAATTTTTTTTAAACTTTTACCCTTTTCTTTTTTAACATTTTTTGACTAGTTCATCTAAATATATACATTTTTTCTTTCTTTTTTATATTTTTTATTTGTTTTATTTTTAAAATTTTTTTCTTTCTTTTTTTTTCTTTCTTTTTTTTTTTTCAGAAGCTGTTTTTATCCCCTTTCTCCCCCCCACAATTTGGGGTCTCTTCTGATTTGGTTACAGCGCATTTTTCCGGGGTCTTTGCCACCCTTTTAGTAGTTTATTTGCTCCTTCATATTCTCTTATCTGGACAAAATGACAAGGCGGGAAAAAATCACCACAAACAAAAGAACAAGAGACAGTACCGAAGGCTAGGGACCTAATCAACACAGAGATGGGTAATATGTCAGATCAAGAGTTCAGAATGACGATTCTGAACATTCTAGCCGGGCTCGAAAAAGGCATGGAAGATATTAGAGAAACCCTCTTTGGAGATATAAAAGCCCTTTCTGGAGAAATTAAAGAACTAAAATCTAACCAAGTTGAAATCAAAAAAGCTATTAATGAGGTGCAATCAAAAATGGAGGCTCTCACTGCTAGGATGAATGAGGCAGAAGAAAGAATTAGTGATATAGAAGACCAAATGACAGCGAATAAGGAAGCCGAGCAAAAGAGGGACAAACAGCTATTGGACCATGAGGGGAGAATTCGAGAGATAAGTGACACCATAAGACGAAACAACATTAGAATAATTGGGATTCCAGAAGAAGAAGAAACAGAGAGGGGAGCAGAAGGTCTATTGGAGAGAATCATTGGAGAGAATTTCCCTAATATGGCAAAGGGAACAAGCATCAAAATCCAGGAGATGCAGAGAACCCCCCTTAAAGTCAACAAGAATAGGTCCACACCCCATCACCTAATAGTAAAATTTACAAGTCTTAGTGACAAAGAGAGAATCCTGAAAGCAGCCCGAGAAAAGAAGTCTGTAACATACAATGGTAAAAATATTAGATTGGCGGCAGACTTATCCACAGAGACCTGGCAGGCCAGAAAGAGCTGGCATGATATATTCAGAGCACTCAACGAGATAACTCTATCCAGCTAGGCTATCATTGAAAATAGAAGGAGAGATCAAAAGCTTCCAGGACAAACAAAAACCGAAAGAATTTGCAAACACCAAACCAGCTCTCCAGGAAATATTGAAAGGGGTCCTCTAAGCAAAGAGAGAGCCTAAAAGTGGTAGATCAGAAAGGTACAGAGACAATATACAGTAACAGTCACCTTACAGGCTAATAATGGCACTAAATTCATATCTCTCAATAGTTACCCTGAATGTTAATGGGCTAAATGCCCCAATCAAAAGACACAGGGTATCAGAATGGATAAAAAAACAAAACCCATCAGTATGTTGCCTACAAGAAACTCATTTTAGACGCGAAGACACCTCCAGATTTAAAGTGAGGAGGTGGAAAACAATTTACCATGCTAATGGGCATCAGAAGAAAGCTGGGGTGGCAATCCTTATATCTGATCAATTAGATTTTAAGCCAAAGACTATAATAAGAGATGAGGAAGGACACTATATCCTACTCAAAGGGTCTGTCCAACAAGAAGATCTAACCATTTTAAATATCTATGCCCCTAACGTGGGAGCAGCCAACTATATCAACCAATTAATAACAAAATCAAAGAAACACATCAATAATAATACAATAATAGTAGGGGACTTGAACACTCCCCTCACTGAAATGGACAAATCATCCAAGCAAAAGATCAACAAGGAAATAAAGGCCTTAAATGACACACTGGACCAGATGGACATCACAGATATATTCAGAACATTTCATCCCAAAGCAACAGAATACACATTCTTCTCTAGTGCACATGGAACCTTCTCCAGAATAGATCACATCCTGGGTCACAAATCAGGTCTCAACCGGTATCAAAAGATTAGGATTATTCCCTGCATATTTTCAGACCACAAGCTCTAGCTCTGAAGCTAGAACTCAATCACAAGAGGAAAGCTGGAAAGAACCCAAATACATGGAGACTAAACAGCATCCTTCTAAAGAATGAATGGGTTAACCAGGAAATTAAAGAAGAATTGAAAAAATTCATGGAAACAAATGATAATGAAAACACAACAGTTCAAAATCTGTGGGACACAGCAAAGGCAGTCCTGAGAGGAAAATATATAGCAGTACAAGCCTTTCTCAAGAAACAAGAAAGGTCTCAAGTACACAACCTAACCCTACACGTAAAGGAGCTGGAGAAAGAACAAGAAAGAAACCCTAAACCCAGCAGGAGAAGAGAAATCATAAAGATCAGAGCAGAAATCAATGAAATAGAAACCAAAAAAACAATAGAAAAAATCAATGAAACTAGGAGCTGGTTCTTTGAAAGAATCAATAAGATTGATAAACCCCTGGCCAGACTCATCAAAAAGAAAAGAGAAAGGACCCAAATCAATAAAATCATGAATGAAAGAGGAGAGATCACAACTAACACCAGAGAAATACAGACAATTATAAGAACATACTATGAGCAACTCTACGCCAACAAATTGGACAATCTGGAAGAAATGGATGCATTCCTAGAGACATATAAACTACCACAACTGAACCAGGAAGAAATAGAAAACCTGAACAGGCCCATAACCAGTAAGGAGATTGAAACAGTCATCAAAAATCTCCAAACAAACAAAAGCCCAGGGCCAGACGGCTTCCCAGGGGAATTCTACCAAACATTTCAAGAAGAACTCATTCCTATTCTCCTGAAACTGTTCCAAAAAATAGAAATGGAAGGAAAACTTCCAAACTCATTCTATGAGGCCAGCATCACCTTGATCCCAAAACCAGACAAGGATCCCACCAAAAAAGAGAACTACAGACCAATATCTTTGATGAACACAGACGCAAAAATTCTCGCCAAAATACTAGCCAATAGGATCCAACAGTACATTAAAAGGATTATTCACCACGATCAAGTGGGATTTATTCCAGGGCTGCAGGGTTGGTTCAACATCCGCAAATCAATCAATGTGATAGAACACATTAATAAAAGAAAGAACAAGAACCATATGATACTCTCAATAGATGCTGAAAAAGCATTTGACAAAGTACAGCATCCCTTCCTGATCAAAACTCTTCAAAGTGTGGGGACAGAGGGCACATACCTCAATATTATCAAAGCCATCTATGAAAAACCCACCGCAAATATCATTCTCAATGGAGAAAAACTGAAAGCTTTTCCGTTAAGGTCAGGAACACGGCAGGGATGTCCATTATCACCACTGCTATTCAACATAGTACTAGAAGTCCTAGCCTCAGCAATCAGACAACAAAAAGAAATTAAAGGCATCCAAATCGGTAAAGAAGAAGTCAAACTATCACTCTTCGCAGATGATATGATACTATATGTGGAAAACACAAAAGACTCCACTCCAAAACTGCTAGAACTTGTACAGGAATTCAGTAAAGTGTCAGGATATAAAATCAATGCACAGAAATCAGTTGCATTTCTGTACACCAACAACAAGACTGAAGAAAGAGAAATTAAGGAGTCAATCCCATTTACAATTGTACCCAAAACTATAAGATACCTAGGAATAAACCTAACCAAAGAGACTAAGAATCTATACACAGAAAATTATAAAGTACTCATGAAAGAAATTGAGGAAGACACAAAAAAATGGAAAAATGTTCCATGCTCCTGGATTGGAAGAATAAATACTGTGAAAATGTCTATGCTACCTAAAGCAATCTACACATTTAATGCAATCCCTATCAACATACCATCCATTTTTTTCAAAGAAATGGAACAAATAATCCTAAAATTTATATGGAACCAGAAAAGACCTCGAATAGCCAAAGGAATATTGAAGAACAAAGCCAAAGTTGGTGGCATCACAATTCCGGACTTCAAGCTCTATTACAAAGCTGTCATCATCAAGACAGCATGGTACTGGCACAAAAACAGACACATAGATCAGTGGAACAGAATAGAGAGCCCAGAAATCGACCCTCAACTCTATGGTCAACTAATCTTCGACAAAGCAGGAAAGAATGTCCAATGGAAAAAAGACAGCCTCTTCAATAAATGGTGCTGGGAAAATTGGACAGCCACATGCAGAAAAATGAAATTGGACCACTTCCTTACACCACACACGAAAATAGACTCCAAATGGATGAAGGGCCTCAATGTGAGAAAGGAATCCATCAAAATCCTTGAGGAGAACGCAGGCAGCAACCTCTTCGACCTCAGCCGTAGCAACATCTTCCTAGGAACAACGGCAAAGGCAAGGGAAGCAAGGGCAAAAATGAACTGTTGGGATTTCATCAAGATCAAAAGCTTTTGCACAGCAAAGGAAACAGTTAACAAAACCAAAAGACAACTGACAGAATGGGAGAAGATATTTGCAAACGACATATCAGATAAAGGGCTAGTATCCAAAATCTATAAGGACCTTAGCAAACTCAACACCCAAAGAACAAACAATCCAATCAAGAAATGGGCAGAGGACATGAACAGACATTTCTGCAAAGAAGACATCCAGATGGCCAACAGACACATGAAAAAGTGCTCCACGTCACTCGGCATCAGGGAAATACAAATCAAAACCACAATGAGATATCACCTCACACCCGTCAGAATGGCTAAAATTAACAAGTCAGGAAATGACAGATGCTGGAGAGGATGTGGAGAAAGGGGAACCCTCCTCCACTGTTGGTGGGAATGCAAGCTGGTGCAACCACTCTGGAAAACAGCATGGAGGTTCCTCAAAATGTTGAAAATAGAACTACCCTATGACCCAGCAATTGCACTACTGGGTATACCCTAAAGATACAAACATAGTGATCCGAAGGGGCACGTGTACCCGAATGTGTATAGCAGCAATGTCTACAATAGCCAGACTATGGAAAGAACCTAGATGTCCATCAACAGATGAATGGATAAAGAAGATGTGGTATATATACACAATGGAATACTATGCAGCCATCAAAAGAAATGAAATCATGTCATTTGCGACGACGTGGATGGAACTAGAGGGTATCATGCTTAGTTAAATAAGTCAATCGGAGAAAGACAACTATCATATGATCTCCCTGATATGAGGACATGGAGAAGCAACATGGGGGGGTAGGGGGATAGGAGAAGAGTAAATGAAACAAGATGGGATTGGGAGGGAGACAAACCATAAATGACTCTTAATCTCACAAAACAAACTGGGGGTTGCTGGGGGGAGGTGGGATTGGGAGAGGGGGAGCGGGCTCTGGACATTGGGGAGGGGAGGCGAACCGTAAGAGACTATGTACTCTGAAAAACAACCTGAGGGTTTTGAAGGGTCAGGGGTGGGAGGTTGGGGCAACCTGAGGGTTTTGAAGGGTCAGGGGTGGGAGGTTGGGGGAACAGGTGGTGGGTAATGGGGAGGGCACGTTTTGCATGGAGCACTGGGTGTTGTGCAAAAAGAATGAATACTGTTACACTGAAAAAATAAATAAAATGAAAAGCACCTACAAAAAAAAAAAGATATCATTTGTCAATTACATATTCTTGTCTTAAATTTTTTTTTATTTATTTGGGAGTTGGAGGGGAGGGGAAGAGGTCTCAAGCAGATCTCACATCTCTGAGATCATGACCTGAAACAAAACGAAGAGTCGGGCACTAAACTGACTGAGCCACCCAGGCACCCCTCTATCACAGAGGGCGCCCCTCTTACCTGTGAGCAAGATCTGTAACGTATTCAGGGGCAGCTTGGTTTCTGGTTTTTGTTTTTCAGTTTTGGGGAAACTTACAACCAAAAATCAACTGTGAGTTACAAACAAGGCACGCAATCGGCTGCACCGCAAGTGGGAATGTGGTCAGAGCCACACATGGGAATGGGGAGAGAAGACAGACAACAGCGGAGACTTCTGAGAGAACGCTTCTGAAAATCAAGGGACCTGTCCATAAAAACTCGAAGATCCAGGGCTCACTACCTCTGACAAGGGAATACACCTGCTCTCGTGCCTCTGTGGCCCCCTGGTGCCAGATCACTGCAGTGACCCTACGGCGCTCAGAAAACCCCTGCGCCAGCCATCCCCGCCAGGCCGTTCCGCCAAACCCGGCAGCACGGCGCACAAGAAGAGAACAGAACCATCTGATGCACAATGCTACAGGCTGAATTATGTTCTCCTGAAAAGATACGCTGAAAACTGAACTCCCAGGACGTCACAGCGTCCCCTGATCTGGACATGGGGTCTCTGCAGAAAGCATCAAGCGAAGGGAAGAGCAATGTTCCTATTCCTCCCCATTGCCATAGACTAGAGGGCTGCCTCTAGTCTGGCTAGAATCCTGGCTACCCTTCATGCACTAGAAGACACGGAAAGGCTAGAACCAGTGTCCTAGTTTCACAGGGCAACCAGACCAAAGGGACACAAGCTGGGACGACGCTGAACAGAAATGTCTCCCGTCGCGTTCTGGAGTCCGGAAGTCGGAGATCGAGCTTGCGAGAATCTGCTGCAGGCCTCCCGTCTTGGCTCCTGGAGTCTGGGAGTCCAGAGATCGAGCTGTTGGCAGGGTCGGCACCCTCGGAGGGGGAGGGAGGGAGGACCCGTTGCAGGCCTTCTTCACCCGTGGACGGCTATCTCCGTAGGCACATGCACCTGTGTCCAAATGGCCTCCTTTTATAAGGCCCAGTCATACTGGATCAGGGCCCGCCCCAATGGCCTCACTAACTTGAGTCCTCCTGTAAGACCCTATCTCCAAAAAGGTGACATTCTGAGGGGCTGGCAGTTGGGACTCCAATGTATTTTCAGGGTGTGTGGGGGTGGAGGGGGAACTCAGTTCCGTCCACACTGAACGGCGACACAAACTATTTGATTTCTAGAGCCCTATTAGTGGCGATAATTAACAGCATACACCCAGGTGACCACTGTTTAGAGACAGGATTAGGGCTGCTTGTAATTCCTTCCCTGGCTTGCTCTTCAGGAAAACCTCTGGGCCTACATCTCTAGGATCCAGGCTATGCCAATGGCTATCCCACCAGACAACTCCTGAAGGACACTTTTAACTCAAGGACTGCTCGACTGAAACACTTTCCATAAATGTTGGGCATATCATGCATTTCTTTCTTTTAAAAAACGCATTCTGTCAGGGTCTGTGACTTCTGGCATTTAGAATATCTGGTGGTCTGTGGGCAGCTGAGAATGCGTGTGGGCTGGAGGACTGTGAGAGAGTGGGCCCTTGCCGTTGTTCCCAATTAACATCTTTGGGAAGAAAAATGTGTACAGTTTCATAAAGAAGTTAAAAGTGAAGAATTCCAAGGGTCTTAAGAACATCAGTGGTAGAGGCCCTTGATTCTCTGAACAGATAATAAAACTCACATTCTAAAATAATGCCTAGAGTTCAAGTCTTGGAAAAGATGGGTCTTCCTTTCCTACGGACACTGAGTCTTTCTACCTTGCTTTTCCCTGACTCTCCCGTCCACTTAGGTCTCAGCTCTCCTCCCTAACAATTACTCTCGTATGACTTTTTCCTTATGAGTATTTGAGAACCAGTGTTAAAAATTTATAGCCTCCACCCAGCTACTTATAACGAGGTACTGTGGCCCCGATTATGGTCACAGGAAACCACAGGCCACGAGGCCTCACGGTCCCGCAGCACATTCCTACATCTTCCCCAAAGGGTGGTGGGTGGGAACTGCACGAAGACAGGCGAGCATTACATCAGCTCTCCCTGCTCGCGTGGACGTCTGCACCACGTGTAGCTTTAAGTGCGAGCAAACAGGACCGCAGGACCCCTTGGGGCACGGCACGGATTATGACACATGCGTCGGAGAGAACCATCCGCACCTGGAGTTACATCAGGCAAGTTCTGGGCTGGGAGGAGTCTTTTGATGACTTTTCGTTCTTCCGCACATCTCATGGACACGTGATTCACATGACCACCAGCCTCCATGAGCGACTTCAAAGTGACACCTAAAATAATATAAAATCTACACCCCTCACTGGCCTCATCGATCCAAGAGTGTGCAGAAACGATCCACCTGTTCCAGAGACGACGACTCCAGAGACGACGACTGTCCAGGGCTGTGTCCGTAGGTGGCACTCTGGGAGAGCAAGGATGGAGAACCTCAGGATTCGACTTCTGCCCTCAGCCCCGCCATCTCTAGGAGCCATCTACGTGCCCCTGAACTCCACAGACCAAGAAGAGAGGGGAGGGCGTTCAACAGGGGAAGACCTCAGAGCCTCAGAGTTTAGGGCAATGGTTCCCAACCAGGGTGATTATGGGGCCGGAGGACGTCTGGCAATATCTGCCAACATTCTGGGTTGTCCCAAGCAGAGGGGATCAGTGCCCCCGGCACACACTGGAGGAATTTCAATCCGTGCTGAGGCTGTCATTTCCACTGGCGGGCTGAGCACCTTTCTCGGGCTCCACCCAGCAGAGGTCAGAAGCATCCTCCCTGGTCCCCTTAACAACCAAAGTCTGTCCAGAGACCACCAATCCGGCCCAAGGGGGTTCAATCCGCCCTGCTGAGAACTTAAGTCTAGGCGAATGGCTGTCTTCCTGGACCTTCTGTTTGCTTGTTTTCAAAGATTTATTGATTTGAGGGCGGGGCAGAAAAAGGGAGGAAGAGAAGCAGGCTCCATGTTCAGCACAGAGCCTGACGTGGGGCTCGATCACACGACCCTGAGATCACGACCTGAGCTGAAATCAAGAGCCCGATGCTGCCCAGCTGCCCCATGACCGGTTGTTTTCTATGGATACTCAGATTCAGAGGGTCGGCTTGTCACATAATTAATTATACAAATTTCTTGTCTTCCCTACTCATCACAAACAACTCAAGAGAAGGAAACAGTGACACCACCTCTAGTTGTTTTAAAGTTCTTGGGTTTTTCCCCCAAACGTCACATCTATTGTTCAATAACGAAGGCACACATTTGCCTGCAACACTCTCCCAGGCTGATGAATGCACAGTTTGTTCCCTTCCATAGGCTACAGTGTCTCCTTGTGGTTTTGTTCACAAAATAATTTATTTCACTTAGCGCAGGTAAATGGTTAAATGTCACCAAATCTTCAGAGGGAAAACCCCCACAGGTGCAGGGTTTCTGCATAATTTGATTTTTAGCTCTCAAGATTAAGAGAATGGCTTATGTAAACAGTTTATTTTTTTTAAAGATCTTATTTATCTGACAGAGAGAGCACAAGCAGGGACTGTGGGAGACGGAGAAGCAGAGCAAGGAGCCCGATGCGGGGCTCGATCCCAGGACCCTGGGCTCACAACCTGAGCTGAAGGCAGATGCTTAACTGAGCCCCCCCCCCCGGTGCCCCGATGCAAACAGTTTCAAAATTAAAACAAAACTCCCTAGAACTCCAGGCACCACATGTTGCACACGTCCTGCATGACCTCTTGGTGCATTCTTTCCAACCGCGTCACACGTCCTCAGCTGTGAGGTGGCCATCGGCATGCACGGGCCACCACAGCTGAACATCAGCTGTGAGACTCTGGCGCCCCTGCAAACACGTACGTGCTGGTAACCACCCACCGGGAGGCCGCTGCGCGCACAAAGAAAAGTAACCTTAATTTATAAGCTGTGCTCGTTTGCACCGAGGACTTTCAATTCTTAAAATGCCCTAGGGATCCAAGTCGTGATTAAGAATTTTCTTTCATCTGCAACTCCCTCTTCCTAAAAGCCGGCAGGACCGTGAACAGAAGGACACCTCACTCGTCATGGTGAGGAGCGATGCAATCAGGGACTCTATTAAGGGAATTATTTATAATATGAACCCTCTAAATTGAAAAACTGAAACAAGATTAACATTTGGGCAAAAAGGTATTTACATTTCAAACACGAAATAATGAGTTCCCTCTTATCAGCACAGCTGTTAGGCACCATGCGGTCACCAAATGGAATCACCACGTAATTCAGTGGCTTCACCTTATTACTGACGAGCAAACGGTCACCATGGGAGTCACTGGATCATCTGCCCGGCCAACACGGCCTTGGGCGAGCCGCCTGTGGGAGCGAGTCAGGCCGGGATGAGAATCGGTGCGGATGTCACAGGCCGGTCACAGGCCGGAGGAGGGGCAAACCCAGCTCACTGCCAGGAGACCTTGCCGACAGCACATGCACAAGGCCCCCTCGCATTCGGGGGCTCCCAGAGTGATTCTGATGCTTGCTCCAAAGCACAATTTCTATAGCCTCCTTCACAGAAGAGCACAGCTCTGCAAATACCGAGGAGAGAAGAGAAAGGTAAACAACTCAGAGGTGAGACACAGATCAAAGAGGGGGAATTCCCCTTGGTTCTGTCTGCTCTTGAGGTGTCTCCATCTTACAATCGCCAAATGGATTTGATGGGGTGGTAACTTTGCTCTGGAAACCTTTGAAGCCAGGACCCTGCCATTCTGGTAGCCAACACTGTGGTCAGAAAAAAGTCCAAGTTTTGAAACCTCTTGGATTACTACTTAAAGGTGAGCCCTCAGATGGATTAAAAGCCAATCAGGGCACCTGGAGGGATAGAAGAAAGCCTGGAAGGAGGCCAGGAGATGCTAATAATTGGAAGCGGGAAAATAAAATCACCCCAGCAAGCACAACTTAGTGATTCTGAGGAAAGATCTTTTCTGTCCTAAATCAGGATGCGGGCTGACGAAAATGCTTAAGCAATAGTTTGATATACCAGCATCCTATCTTCCTTGACATATTTGGCTCCAAAACGTGCATTCTGCTGGAAGCTCTTCGCTCACAGAAGACCAATGCAAGGACCCCTCGAGGCGGAAATCTGTTTCTCATGGATTCTTAAGACATTAGCTTCCAAAACGATCCGCTCCTATCTACACACTCACCACAGAGACGGCTACGGATAAATTCCTCTAAATCCCAGAGTCGATCAGAACAGGCAGAGCAGCTTCAGTAAGAAACATGTTCATAGAGAAACTTCCCTGAGACCAAGTACCATGAGTACACCACCATCAAATCACTGCCTCTTTATCCTCCTAGGAGCCCCGAAAACTAAAATGCACCGCTCTCTGCCTAAAAACGTGGCCACACATGCCACCCTGTTCCTTTTAAAATAAAGATCCCTATGGCCGGTTATTGGAGGGTGTTTCTTGGAATCTCAGACAGGCTCCTACCGGGAACGTGTCCTGTTTCGCTAACTGTCGTCTCACTCACTCTGCAGCTTGTAGGCCCTGAATGTGCGACGCACAGTGAGGAGCGCCTTTTGGAAAGCCACACCCTAAGAAATACACTGCCTGGAGTAAGTGCACACGGATGGCCCCCTGAATCCCATTTTTGGGTTGGTTTGGGGGTTTTGTGTTTGTTTTGGAGGGAAAGTATGTTCGCATGCAAGCAGGGGATGAAGGGGGCAGAGGGAGAGAGAGAATTCCAGACAGACTCAGTGCTCAATGCGGAGCCCGCCGTGGGGCACGATCTCACGACCCTGAGATCCTGACCTGAGCTGAAACCGAGAGTGGGACGCTCAACTGACTAAGCTCATACCAAGCACACTCACCCCCGTCCCTGAAACCCTTCTGCATTTTTTAAAATTTTTAAATTTTTATTTTTTTTAAATTTCCTTTCAGTGTTCCAGAATTCATTGTTTATGCACCACACTCAGTGTTCCATGCACTACGTGCATCCTGTTTTAAAAACCACTTCCCTGCTGATCCCATCCCAGTAACATCCCAACTTGGGAGCACTTTCTGCTCCATGTGGCAAGGGCAGCCCAGGGGTTGGTGGGAAATTCCTGGGAGGAAGCCAAGGTGATGGACGGGCTTCATGCCACAGCCTGTGTCCCCCTCAGGGTGTGGGAGGGCAACGTGTATGAGGGGACAGAGGGGTGCTCTAGGCATGAGCTCCAGGTGCGGTGTGGGCAGGGGAGGAGGGGAAGCAACGATCGGGGGAGGTGGCTGGGAGATGAAGGAGGGGAAGGAGATGGGCGTAGGGCAGAAGATGGGCCTGGGCAGAGGGTGGGCTTGGGAAGGGGCTGGGTACGGTAGGGAGAGACAGGCACGGGATGCAGGAAGGGTGGAAGGGGAATGTGAGGTGGGGAATGGGTGCCATCAGGGGAGACAGGTGGCGGGCAGGGGGGCGGGGGAGGGAGTAAGCCACACTTCTGAGCCTGGATACCCAGGACTCACCCCTAGAACGGATGAGGGCGAGCCTTTCCCATGGCCCCCGCGGGGTCTTAGACCTCTTCCCACCAGATCTCACGATCTCAGCAGCAGGTCAAGGTCGGGGCTACCTGGGGTGGTCTTCAGTTCCAAAAGGTGAGCATGAGTAACCAACACCCCTCTGTCCCATCTTCCGATGGAGTGGATCTTGTATCAGAACACGAGATGCTCGAGAGGGTTTTCAAAGCCTCTGGGGAGGCAGCCATGCTAAGCCCCGAGTGCACACTGCCCAGCCCACGGAGACATCCCTGGGCCTCACAGAGGTTTGTGGCTTGGGTGTCAGACAATGAGCAGGACTGAGGACAGGGCCAAGACGGGAAGAAGGTCTGGCCCTCCTCCGGTCCGTCCCGAACCTTCACTTGTCACTGTGCGCCCTATGTCACCACCATTTCAAGTGTGACAATGTGCCCCATTTGTCTACGACACAGAGCACAGAAAAATCACAGCCTCCTCTGCCCCCCAACCTTCACGCCCACGTGCCCGGATTTCCTAGTGATACGTAAACACCAACTGAGGCGGCTATGGATCCCTTAACCCGGCAGGTCCCCATCCACTCTCTCAGCGGACTCATGCAGACTCTTTTTCCCCTCAAGGCCAGGAAATTCCGGCTGCTGCGTGACAACCAGCAGAGAACAACCAGAGAACCAGAAACACCGTCCCTGAAAACCAGGTACAAACGGTCACAGAGACTCACTCTCAAATTCATTCTTTTTCATGGCAGGGGAGTTCTCATGCAAAAGAGAAACGGGTTTAAAAGGCATTGGATCATATATACGGAGGCAGTATGAACCCCTTTTCCTGAAGTTACAAAGTATGAACTCCTTGAGAAGAAAAGGTAATGACGGATGGAGGGAAGGGACGTCGCTGAGTCCGGCACGTGCTGACGCTCACAAACTCCCACCAGAAGGCGGTTCCAGGAGGCTCGGTCGGCTAGCTGGCACCCGGGCTGCCACGACGCCCAACCTGTAGTACAAGTTCAGTGAACGCTGGCTGCGTGAACGAATGAATGAATGTCTTTGGTTGGTCTGACTTAGACAAGAGCAATTCCATAACCAGAACTTCCTACATTTATTTCAGAGAGAGTGTGTGCACGTGTGTGCGTGGGAGGGGGGTCAGAGTGAGAGAGAGAGAGAGTGAGAATCTCAAGCAGACTCCACACTGAGCACAGTACCTGAGGACATGGGACCTCGATCCCAGGACCTGAGATCATGACCTGAGCCAAAATCAAGACTCAGATGCTCAACCCACTGACCCATCCCAGGAGCGCCCCCATTACCAGAATTTCAAAGAGATGATGGACCACATCCCCCCATTGACCTGTTCAGAGGTTGGGCGTGAAAACAAGCCCCCGACACTGAAACTTGGGAAACGTCTTTCCCACGAAGCATGAGACAAGACATAAATCGGACAGGCCCGTGAGCACTGTGCTCGCGCCCCCACACCCCGGACCCTAAGGTGGGCAGTGTGCCAACCGTTCTTCTAAATGCAAGGTGCCCATACGGCGGCATCTTCGCCGTATTAAGGACTGAAATGTTGATATGAGCTCTAACGCAGACAGACCTTAAAAACGTTACACTCTGAGAGACACACCAACCACAGGACAAATATTGCAGGATTTCACTTAGATGAGGGACCTCAAAGAGGCAAGCTCATGGAGATTCTGAGGGCTGTGGGGAGGGAGACACGGGAAGGGTGAGGGGTTGCACAGTGAGTCCAGTGTTCTGGGAGGAAGCTGCAACACTCTCAGGTCGAGATGGTGGACTGCACAAGAACACGAGCAGACGTGAGTGCCACTGAACTACATGCTTATGGATAATGAAAATGACATTACAGGCGCCTGGCTGCCTCAGTAGGTTAAGCGTCTGCCTCTGGCTCTGGCCATGATCCGGGAGTGCCAGGATCGAGCCCCACGTGGGGCTCCCTGCTCCAGAAGGAGCTTCTCCCTCTGCCCTTCACCCAACTCGTGCTCTCTCTCCGTTACACCACTAGGAGCTGTGACATCACGTTGCTTCTTTAAATGCCATTTAGTAAGCGCTGGGCAAAAAAGGCCAACAACTCGGGCAGTAAACAAAGTGGACACAAGGAAATAAATGAAGGAAGGAGGAGGCTATGGAGCCAGCGGTAATAGTAAACGTCTGCATCAACAGACAGAAACTTTAAAGATCTTTAAGGGAATGAACAGTTAAAAAACACATTCGGTTCATGGAAAATTTATTTTATACTCCTATCCAAGAGACTTTAGAATTCCAGGATAAACTCAAAGCTGTTCCTCTGGTGAGCAAGAGGTTTGGTTTAGTCATTCATAACTGAGCGGGCAGATTCCCAGCCCCTGGCCCCGCGGCATTTCCCCGAGTCCCACCTGCACCAAAGGACCCATTTCCCACACAAGCCCTAGGAGGTCACGCTATCCTCTTCCTGAAAGATGTCTTCGTCTGGATTCCAGCAACATCGTCCTGGTCACCCCCGGCCTCACTCCGCTGCCCCTCTCTACCCTCCCGCGGGCAAGGGCAGCCCCACAGACACACCGTTGCGGAGCCGGACGATGCCCCATCATGGCCCTCCCCGGAGGCGGAAGGCGCAGCTTTGCTTCCCAACCGGCGCTCTGCACTCCCGAAGATGTTTGATGATCAGCTGCTCTGTGCACCCCCCGCGACTTAACTGCCCCCCACCACTTCACGGCAACCAGCACAGAGCAAGCAGTGAGTTTCCTTGGGTGAAAACGTTCAGAATAACAAAGATCTTAAACATATTAAGTATGTCAACACGAAGAGACAGCTTCAATTAGCTGAGACAAGGGAAAGCAGTCAATTCGGGCACAGAGCACGGCATCTGAGGAGAGACAGACAGACAGCAGACCGAGCAAGTCCACAGTGTCTTCCGCATTAGAACACGACGACAGAAGAGAGCACCGTCAGCCGGGCCCGGCGTTCGCAGCACCAGGGGCTGGTACCGTGCTGACTGCTTTCCACGGAGAACTCCACTTAATGCCGATACGTCAGGGGAAAGATTATTCTTTGGCAGAGCACAGAAATGAGGCTTAAAACTTGGATGAGCCTCGGGTCAAGGGCACAGGGAGTGAGCAGGAGTCCCCAGCAGCAGAGTCCTAGCAGGGACGGCAGACCCCAGGCTGGACCCATTCCCGCCTCTGCCATCTGTCCCGGGTCTTCCGTGCCGGGTCACTGGGGGCCCCGATCCAGCTTTCCCACCACGCCCCTCCTCCAACCCCCAACACACACACACACACACGCGCGCACGCGCGCACGTACACCCACCCACCCATCCCATCATAACTAGGGGGCAGCCGCCTAGTCTCTGAGGGGGGCACAGCCTCTCTTGCCCTGCGGGTTATGCCAACCAACATTCAAAAGCTCCATCTTCTCATTGGTGTCTTTCAGATTTCTAAGAATGGCAAAGAGGGGCCCCTTCAGTGAGGTTGAAGACAACACTACAGATCAAACAGAACGGTACAAGGGCAGTGATTTAAAGCCTAGATTCAGATTACCCCCAAACAGTCCTTCTCATGAAAAAGCAAAATAGAGAGAGAGAGAAAGGAAAAAAAGAAAAATCTAAAATTCAAATGTCTTTAGAAGATCCTGTGTTTTGAACACGAGTGGCCTTTCTTCTAATGAGAGAAACACAAATGAGAGATACAACAAATTTTCTTACAAAACAAGTCAATGTTCAGAATTCCAATGTGAACCCAGTCCTACAGACACAGCATTTCGTTTAAACTAAGGATGGTCTCAGCTGCTACCGTCCCAGGAAGGTAACACCGATGTACATTCTTTGGCAAGAACCGGAACTACACACAGTTATGGTGATGCCAACTAAAACGTGAGTCATATAAAAACATACCTAAAATGATTCTTTACAGCAAAAATCTCTTCACTTTGAAAGAGGTTTAGATGCACAAAAGGTTGCAAAAATAATACAACATTCGGTATACCCTTCCCCCGGCTTCCCATCGTGTTCAGATCTGATATAAACACAGCAATGATCCAAAGAGAGAATCAACACGCACAGGATACAATGAAGCAAACGACATTTAGTCCCTGAGATGCTCGGTTGTCCTTCCTTGGCCAGTCACGACCAGATACGGGGCACAAGTGCAAGAAGCGGTCTTGTGGAATGCGTCCCAATCTGGGGGTCCAGTTCCTCTCCTGGTCAGGTGCTTTTGGGGCAGGAAGACCACAGGACGGATGCCGTGTCCTTCTCTGGGCAACACGGTGTCCCGCGCCTTGCTCCTGGACAACGTGGCCCCCACGGTGCCAGCTGCTGGGTTTCTTCCCCGTTAATCAGTCACTGTCCTTGTCCCTTTAGTACCTGGTAAGTACCTGGGGAGAGCTACTTTAAGCCCATACTAAGCTTAGCTAACGATTCTTCAATGTTATGGACATGAAAATCAATATATGGCTCACTGTGTCTAGTTCAAAGGGCTCCCTCATTCGTATCCTTTTCTGAAGGAGAAACTCCCAAGAAGAAATAGTTTTAAATGCAATTTTTAAAAGAACACTCAAGCTCCATCACAGATGAGGAGTGAGACAAGAGCACAGAGAATACTTACAACGTGAAGGGATGTGTGTGCAATCAGGAGTCCAGGCAGCTCACCAGGCAGAAAGAAAACCCCAGCGACTCATCCCAAGTGGAAGGGCTCGGTCTCCTTGCCAGTGATCCAAACGATGAGCCTCGTCATGGCTTAATTCAGGGTAATTTTTATCCTGACTGTAGCAAAAGTTCTATTTCAAAATGGTACTGTCAATATAACGAAGCCGATAGCTAAGTTCATTGCCAGTAAACACATCCATTAAAAAATAAATGATTTCCGTAAACCTAAAACTGCTTCTAAAAAAAAAAGTCATTAATTAAAAGACAAAGAGCTATAATGAAAAATTTAAAAATCCAAAGGACCTGAAGTTATGAACAAACACATTCTCAACCCATCACTAAGACCTAGGCATGCTAACCCAGCAGATTCATTTACTTGCAAGCATCAGTTTGCGATCACAATGGGAGAAAAGGAAGTAGCAAGCCAGCAAAAGCCCCGTCAGAGGTTCTCAGTGGGATTAAGTCGTTCCCCCTTATCTGCAAGGAATACATTCCCAGAGCCCCAGCAGGTGCCCACAAGTGCAGAGCACCGAGCCCTGTACATACAACATGGTTTGTGCTATGCATACAGGTCAGGCAGAGGAAGAGGCTCACAACAGTTGTTTAAAAAGAACAATGACAGGTGCTTGCGTGGCTCAGTCTTTAAGCTTCTGCCTTCAGCTCAGCTCATGATCCCAGGATCCTGGGATCAAGTCCCGCATCAGGCTCCTGCTCAGCGGGAAGCCTGCTTCTCCCTCTCCCACCCCCTGCTTGTGTTGCCTCTCTCGCTGGGTCTCTATCAAATAAATAAAAAAAAATCTAAAAAAAAAAAAAAAAGATGAGAAGATACTGCGATAAAACTTATGGGAATGTGGTATCTCTCTCAGAATGCTTCACTGTATTGTACTCATCCCTCCCGTGATGACGGGAGGTGACAAAATGCCCGCAGTGACACGATGAGATGCTGAGATGGATGACGCAGCATCAGGAGACAGCTGACCTTCCGACCTACTGTCAGACCATCTGCTCTTATTTTTTTAGTTTTTTTTAAAAGATTTTATTTATTTATTTGACAGAGAGAGACCCAGCGAGAGAGGGAACACAAGCAGGGGGTTTGGAAGAGGGAGAAGCAGGCCTCCCACTGAGCAGGAAGCCTGATGCGGGGGGCTCGATCCTGGGACCCTGGATTCATGAGCTGAGCCGAAGGCAGAAACCTGACTGAGCCACCCAGACACGCAGACCATCTGCTTTTAGAGCGCAGTCGACCACGGGTAAATGCAACTGTGGAAAGCAAAATCACGAATTGGGGAGCGGGGGGCTTCTGTAATTTTTAAGCGGCAACAACTTCCTTAAGTATATATAAAGGAGTGGCTATAAGGCCTTACGAAAAGGCACAATCAGCCAGTATGTACTAAAAAACTCAAGCAAACATTTCTCATGAACCTGCAATGCAAACCACGACCAGTGTCCTTGGACTTGCAGCCAGCCAGGCCCCGCGGTTCACAAGAGTATGACCCAGAGAAAATACACTCGCTTCCCTCCCGGGCATGGGGTGGTAGTAAAAGCGCCTCTCAGAGGGAACTATCTGGGGTGGACCTACCACGCCCCCCGCGGAGATTTCGGGGAGCTGATGTCCACAAGGAACACGTCAGTGCCGGTGGGTCAGGGGAGCAAACACGACATCACCACAGTGGGCTGAACCGTGTCCCCGGAAAACTCAGATTGAGGTTTTAACCCCCAGGACTGCGAATGTGACCACAGATGGAAAGCGAGTCTTCCGCAGATGGAACTAAAAGTTAAGAGGAGGTCATCCCGGATTAGGGCGAGCCCTGAATCCAGTGACTACTGTCTTTGAAAAGAAAGAGGGCTCTGGAGACAGCCGCGGGGAAGGAGGCCACAGCAGGAGAGGAGAAGCAGAGCCTGGATGACCCGGCCATCTGCCAAGAACACGCGAAGCTACCAAAAGTGGGGAGGGGGCATGGGAGAGATTCTTCCTCGGAGCCTCCAGAAAGAACCAACTTTTCCATCACTTGATTTTGGACTTCTGACCTCCTGGGCTATGAGGGAATAAATTCCACTAGTTTAAGCCATTCAGTCTGTGGTTATCCATTATGGTGACCAGAGGAAACTCACCCAGGGTAAGAATGGTATCATGGGGAGAGAGAGAGAGAGAGTGTGTGTGTGTGTGTGTGTGTGTGTGTGTGTGTGTATGAATAACATTCTTCTGTAACAGAGGCACATTCTGATATACTGACGGGTGACGCGATGTGGTGTCTGAGATTTACTTTAAATTTCCCTACAAAAAATAACAAAACAGGGAAGGACAGGTGTTGACGGTGGCTACAACCAAGTGATAGATACATGGGAAAATACAGGAAATATTCTGTACGCTTCGAGTATGTTTGACGATTTCCACATTAATAAGCTGAGAGTGTATCCATCAGGAACTGGCAGGCAAGTATGTAAATAAACTGCCTATGCAACACCTGTCCCAATCTTTAACCAACGCAATCAACTTTTTTATCGATTTTATTCCCTACCCTCTCTGAAAGAGAAACAACAAAAGCACAGGGTCCCCATTCACTGGAGCTGCCACTGCACACTGCCGTCCAGCCATCCCGCCAAGCGACCTTCCCGCCAAGCGACCTTCCCACCAAGCGACCACCGCAACAAGCGACCTTCCCACCAAACAAACACCAAGACTCTCAAAATAAATCTTAAGTTCACAAAGGTCCCCTCCCTCTATGCTCGTTCAGATGAAGACCATCACCAGGGTGAAGGACATATACCCACATCTGTACGAAAATAAGGGACTCTTGCATGTGGTCCGCCGACAGCACTTGAACAGAAAGGAGGGAATCCACCTCTGCTACGGTGGCCACTTCAGGAATGTGACTCCCCATGGGACGCATCAGCAGGCTGCGTGCAAAGCAGCTCACAGGCCTCATTAATGTAATGTAGGCCAAGGCCAACGAGAGGACTGTAACATGGGGGGATCCCACTTAAAGCTACCACCAGCACGCTCTTTAAACACAGGCTCGTAGTTCTGAAGCAGCTTCATTAAGGACGTGTCTGGAAGGGCGGGGACCTTTGCAACACTCCAATCTCTCTAAGGGAAGCTACGGCCGTCTGCTGCCCAGCCTCCCACCCTGACCATGCTGTGGGAAATGGTCAGCCACGTTCTCATAAAGATGCCCGAGTTTCCTGATACATTTATTTAGGAAAAGGCCGGGCCTGATTCCCCTAATCCCTCCTCAGGGAACAGTCTGCTCCAGCTTCACCTAAATTGCACTGGCAAGAAATGAAATCAGAGGGGCAGCCTCGAGTCCGCAGCCTTCAGGAGAAACTTCGGCAGAATCTAAATGAACAAGGGAAGGAGAAACAGGACTCAGCTGCGCTGGGAGGCCCGCCTCCGCCAGCCCTCTGGTCCTCTCATTTGTTCTGCGGACGGTAGGTTTCCTTGGGTGTGACCCTCACATTTCCCATTTCCTTTCAGAATTCGGAGACCTGCACATCTGGACGGCACAGGGACTTGGCCCTCTCCAAGGAGACAAGCTGTGGGCGGAGAACACTTCCCGCAGTGCCGAGCAAATGAGAAGCACGCAGAGCAGGGTTTCTCCTCGGGGCACCACTGCCAGGCGGGATGGGGTCCCTCCCTGCAGTGGGGTGTCCTGGGCGTGGCAGGGTGCTGAGCAGCCTCCCTGGCCTCCACCCACGAGATGTCAGCAGCACCTCCCCAATCTGGACAACCAAAAGTATCTTCTGACACTGCCCAGTGCTACAGCAGAACGGGAAAACTCCCCTCCCGTGAAAATCCGCGATCCTGGAAAGCTCCTCCCTGGGAAGCCGAATCCCCGAAACGTTCTGGGGCAAAGCATGAATTCCGACCCTCCTGAGTTAGCCTGGGGGACAAGAAACGGTAGAACCAGGCCTCATTACCAAAGAGACCAAGAAAAAGGAACTGTGGAGATGCACGCTGAATCAGACTTACTCAGATGGCCTTCCAGAAGGTTAAAAAAATAAAATGAACATTCTTTTCAATAATTACCATGTCAGACCTCACAGGAAAGAGGGCTTTAAAATTTTAACTTAACTGTGTTGCAATTTCTAGGCACTCAAGACGGATGGTGCCATCATTTTCCCAGCACTTAGGAGAACCCTAACACCCTGAGGACAGGCGGTAGTTTGAGGACAGATGGGATGTTACCGCCCATCAGAGCCGGCTCCCAGCCCCGCCCGCTCTGGCTTCCCGAACCCAGGTAAGATAACCTCAGCCATGTCTGTCTGTGCGTGTCACGCACCTGACATTCTTGAAGACGCTCCTGATCCCACTGAGAGCCCGGCTCCATGCTCCTGCTCCGCTCTCCTCCCGGGAAAAGACCGGAGCAGGGGTACCACGCTGCAGCGACCAGGCGGGCGTGCGGCGAGAACGCAGAGCTGTACCTGAGCCTCCATTCCCAAACCGCCCGCTTCTCATCCACGCCAGTTGTGCACGTCTGTCTCCCACGGGGCTCACTGGGAACAAAGATTTTCCCCAAGACTGGCCACGTGGAGATCCCCACATCCATCCCCCGCATCCAGAATCCTCACACGCCGAGGCATCGTGGGCTGTGTCATGGGACAACCGTCTCCAGCGGTTTGCTTCCCTGTGCCTTCCTCCCGGAGCCTGGCAGGAGGGCATGCTTCCGAATGCCGCCTCGGCTCACACGTGCCAGCAGAGAGCCCATGTAACGATCCCTGTTCCGAATGCCAGTTCCATCAGGAAGCGCCCATGCGAGAAATGGGAAGGCCGGTCAGTCACACGGGTACAATCAACACCCTCGAAGCAGTGCATCTGCTTAGCCCCCTTCCCCCCAGTCAGGGGCAGAAAGTTCCCATCATAACCAGACTGAAGGTCAGGGCTCGTGGGACGCCTTGAGCGTCTGCCAGGGCCCTGGGCGGGGACGCGTCGGGCCCATTTCAGATCTGTTACAGCCGCCTGCACCACACTGTCCGGAAGGATCCTGCTCTACCAAGATGCTTCCACTCTCGACTGAAGAGGAATGTAGCCGGCACTCCCCCGCCTGTGGTTTTACTTCCGTGGTTAGCACACAGACTCATCCGCACATTCACAAATATTTGGGGGAGGGGGGGAGAAACACAATAAACTGCCTGGAACCATAACAAAATGCCTGCAGTCTTTGCTTCAAGGAATTTTACATTAAATAGGATCCAAAATGCCCCTGGGGCTTCCGTGGGAGTGCCAGAGAGCTTACTGCTCTGAGTGACTGCCATTTAACTCGGGCGACGGGCTTCCAAGCCGCTGACACATCTGTCCTACCTCCATCTCTGTGTTTTGGAAATAGGGTAAAAATCATCTTCAGGGAAGAGAAGCATCATGGGTTCACTTTCTTTTTTTTTTTTTAACCATCAATATTACCTGCTTGGCAAGCCGTCCAAGCTTCCTCAGGACGATAGATGCCGCAAGCATTTCCAGGATCCCGAAAAGAAACGGCCAATTCAAGTCCCATTATGCCCGGCGCGGTCTCGCTGCCAAGGCCGCCCCTGTATCCCATCACAGGCGACCCATCTGTACTCGGACACAGGACGGCTCCTGTGTGAACGGCAGCACCTCTGCCCACGCTGCCCCGCCAACAGAGCCCCATTTCAGCCCTCCATCTCCGGGGCTTCCTCCTGCCTGCCCCCCAGCCCGGCAGCGACTGACTTTCCACTGCAACGCTTAAACACGTGTCACTAATCACAACGCTGAGTCTCCACAGCGGGGCCACCTCTAGCTGCAGCCCTTTGGTTTGGGGGGCGGGGCCTTGGGGAGCCGGGGAAGTGGGGGACCACCTCCAAAGGTGTGTGCGCTGGGGACAGCTATACTGGGAGCACTCCCACTGATTTCATCACCCACCGAACGGGAAGTTAGAGTGGCCCTGCGATTATCCAATGAATGGTTTCGGCCTTTGCCCAACAGTGCCAAGACTGGTTTGTAAAAGAGGACCTTTCCAAATGCTTTCTGGGTCTCTCGGAGAGGTGAGTATGCGTACCCGGAAGTGAGAAGGGCGTCTTTGGGCACCGCAGCCCCCTCTCATGATGCTGGGGAGCAGGGCTGTGCGGAGCTGGGGCTCAGGGCTCCCTGTACTGGCTCTGAGGGAACACAGTGCAGAGGCAGAGAGCTCCGCCTGCCCCTCATTTAACGACTAAAGCCAGGACCCACTAAATACCTAAGACTGCCATTGTTACTGGTCTGCCTGCTAACGAACGTGGACTTTCTATTTATTCCCACACTCAATGTCCAAGCCACGCGGAGGTGGAGGCCTGGCTCACTGGCCTCGCCTCGGCCCCACCAGATCCCATGAGCAAGCCACGTCTGCACGCATGAGCCTGGGCTGCATCCCCGAGGACCACGCCGGCCCTGTGAGTCTGAAGCAGGCTTCTCCACCACGGCGCTGTAAATGCTGGGGTCCAAATCACCCTGTCGGTCACCGTCCCCCGCCCTGCAGGCTGCTGAGCACCACCCCGGCTCTCCGCTCCCTAGATGCCACGGGCACAGTCCTCAAGTCAGGACAATCACAAAGGCCTCCAGACAGTGCTAGATGTCCGGGGAGGGGGAGGAGCGGCAAATGCAAAATCACCCACGCAGAAAAGCCCTATTCTAAAGGGCTACTGGTTTCCAGGTCTCCACCTGGATGTGATCTTTAATGAGTTAAAATTAAATGAAACCTATAATTGAGTTCCTCAGGCCCACGAGGCTCATTTCAAGTGATGAAGAGACCCTTGGGGCTCGTGGCGCCCCCAACGGCAACACAGATATGAGCAGCCCCCTCTGCACACAGAAAGTCCTGCTGGAGGTGATTCCAGGTTATCCAAGGTCTTCACTGGGCTAACACCCCCGCATGCTTCCTGAAGACCTCAGCGGAAGAGTAACTACCTGGTGGGCACAAACTAACACTGGGACATCTGAGGTTCTATGCTCAGGAAAATAGGAAAAACTTCCTTTTTTTTTTTTTTTTTTAAGTGTCACGCTATTCAAAGAGTTAAACAAAACAAAACAAAAAAAACCCTGGAATTTCTACAGACTGACCACTTGACCTTAAACTTATAATTTTACTTAGTAGTTAACGTCATTTTTTTGTTTGTTTTTTTTTAGTCTAATGAATACACGATGTTAAGTCCGTTCCCGGTATATGCCTACTGAAGCGAGAAGACATTTACTCTAAATCTACATGTAATAAATGAAAAAACTACAAGCCTGGAAGGCATTCAGATTGGCCTACACTTTCAAATTTGGGTAAAAGGAAAATGGCTGACAGCCACTTCAGTTACTGATCCCAGCAAGATCCATGGAGCCCGCTAGACCGCCAGCCTCACTGATCACGGTGCCATGATACCTCACCAGGGACTCCTGGTGTCTGCCCAAATATGGAGACACAGACCATCCTGACTCGCAGAGAGCCCACTCATGCATGAGAATCTGAGCAGTTACTAACCGATGGGCTGGGGTGGGGGGGGGGCGACAAAAAGATCCAAATGCATTTAAAAGTACCCTTATCTCACCGAGAACCTATAGTAATAAAAATAATAAATCACCTTTTTTTAAAGGTTTGTTTATTTTAGAAAGAGAGCGAGCAGGGGAGAGGGACAGAGGGAGGGGGAATCCTAAGTAGACTACGTGCTGAGTGCAGAGCCCAATGCAGGACTTGGTCTCACAACCCTGAGATCATGACCTGAGCAGAAACCAAGGGTTGGCGCTAAACTGACTGGGCCACCCCGGTACTCCAGTAAATATAACTTTTAAAATGTACATTTGAGAGGACGCCTGGCTGGCTCAGTCCTTTGGTTCAGGTCATGATCCCAGGGTCCTGGGATTGAGCCCCATGTCGGGCTCCCTGCTCAGCGGGAAACCTGCTTCTCCCTCTCCCTCTGTGCTTTCTCTCTCCCCCCACCCTCAAATAAATAAATAAGCCTTTAAAAAAATGTACATCTGCATCCTAAAAACCTTCCTATATTGTCCTGATAGGCAACAGCTCATTGGGTCCGTTAGAGCTTCATTTGCAGGCATCCCCATCAACACTGGTACCGGGTTCACGGTAGCATCATTCACGTGGTCAAAGAGCAGAAACCACCCAAGTCTCTGTCAGCTGAGGAATGGGGAGACAGCAGGGGATCATTCCATACGATGGAGTAGCATCATCTGGCTGAAAAGGAACACAGCTTTGACACGTGCTACAACATGGCTGGGCCTCGAAGACACGATGCAGAGAAGCAAGTCACGAAAGGCCACATATTCTCTGCTTCCATTTAACAAAATGTCCCAAACTGGGAAATCCAGAGGGACAGTGAGCAGACTAGTAGCTGCCAGGGGCC
This sequence comes from Meles meles, assembly GCF_922984935.1. Classification (NCBI taxonomy): domain Eukaryota; kingdom Metazoa; phylum Chordata; class Mammalia; order Carnivora; family Mustelidae; genus Meles; species Meles meles. Next base: position 14,697,216 of record NC_060088.1, read on the forward strand.
GGGGAGGAAGACCGGAGAGTTGCTGTTACGGAGTGCGGCGTTTCTTTTTGGCAACTGAAATTAAGATCGTGGGGACGGTTGTGAAACTCTGTGAATATACCAAACACCATGGAATCAGATACTCTGAATGAATGAATGGATGGATGGATGGGATGGTAGGTGAATTATGTCTCCATGAAGCGGTTCAAAACATACCCTTGGTGAAAGCTACTCTCGCCCACCTAGCACGGACTGTGAATGATGTACGCGCTCAGAACACACAAGTCCTTCTCCAGGACGGTTCACACAGCCAAGCACAGGCCATTTCCACTCCGATGAAGTGAAGCGCGGGTCATGATGGTCTGGGGGTACTCACCTACTTGACTGTAGCAACCTTTTCAAAACTGCTTTTGCGGGGTGCCTGGGTGGCGGAGTTAGTTAAGCGACTGTCTTCATGACAGTCCTGGGATCAAGTCCTGCATCCCGTTCCCTGCCCAGCAGGGAGTCTGCTTCTCCTTCTGATCCTCCTTCTCAAGCTCTCTGTCTCGCATATAAATAAATAAAATCTTTAAAAACAAAACTGCTTTTGCACTCTCTACACAGGACACTTTTTCTTGCTGGAGACTCTCCGACATACGGGGCAACGAGATGCTGTCTGCTCACCTGAGCCCCCTCCTCCATAGTCCTACACAAAGTGTGTCCTAGCCACCATGCTGGAAGGCAAGTCACTGACCAGAGCGCCTCGTGTCTAAGCATCTGGCACATTCTGTGGTACGCTCCGGCCGTCACCTGTGGTCCCGCAGAACGATGTCACTGCCATTTCCCAAATCCCCGCATGGCCCAGTGCACCGACGTGCACATGCTTTTGTCCTCTTGAGGAAGTTGTACTGAAGGTTTACTAAGACGTCCGGGAAGGTCCCCTCCATGCTGGAGGTGGGCCTCTCCTACACCGGTCCCTGCCCGACACGTGTGCGGTGTGCTCTTCCCAGCCTCTGGAGACGAAAGACCCGGGAACTTGTTTTGGCCCCTGGCACCCCCAAAGCTCCCGGGATGCGGGGCAGCTCTGCCTGCAGCTCGGGAGGCTCATGTGGCGTACACGACTCGGCCCTCTTTCTTGGCCCGGAGGAAGTCCAGAGTGTGACAGGACAGCAGTAAGCCCAAACCCGAGAAGTCACAACAGCAGACGTCTCTCCCCGACAAGGTGATGGATTCTGTCCCATTGGGTCACGCCAGCCCTTGCGAGCCACGGTCCAGAATTTCTTTATTCACAGGTTAACGGCTCAGCACAGCTGCAGAGTTTAGAGGTTTCCAGAGCCATAAATCCATCTGCTCCCTGCTTACCTGAATTTCATACAAGAGTAATATCCTACCCTGCATCCTCTGACAAGGACAAACAGCTACAGAGCACGAAATGACCACATTCTTGGAGGCAAACACTGGGAAAAGGACTCAGCAGCAAACGTGCCGTCTGCAACTGAAACTTGGGGGCTTAGGGGAATCCATATTTTGTAAACCCAATCGCATGTGTTCACACAGAAAAATGTCTTTAAAGCAGATGGAGAAGGGGTGCCTGGGTGGCTCAGTGGATTAAAGCCTCTGTCTTCAGCTCAGGTCATGAACCCAGAGTCCTGGGATCGAGCCCCGCATCGGGCTCTCTGCTCCGCAGGGAGCCTGCTTCCTCCTCTCTCTCTGCCTGCCTCTCTGCCTAGTTGTGATTTCCCTCTGTCAATAAATAAAGTATTAAAAAAAAAATAAAGCAGACGGAGAAGATATTAAAGGCCAAATACGGTACTTCCGACAGGGAGGTTTTTTTTAATGAAATAATGAATGCACCCAATAATGTAATTAATTTTAAAAAGAAACCATAAATTAAAATTTAAAATCGTACTTAAAATTAATCAGCAATATATAACAGAGATTAAATGCAGCCCACCGTCTAAGCCGGAAAAATCCTCCTGCTGGGAGGACCTGCCCTACAAAGGAAGCTTTTCTTCAGATTTACAAAACGACAAGTGGGTGAGAGTGTCTTATTTCATTAGTTTGAAATAAAAAAGCAGACGTCATTTTGAGGAACTTAAAATGCCACGAGAGCACTTTGTGAAGGAAGGTAAACTGCTCCACTGGCTCTGGCTCCTGCAACAGGCTTTCAACTGCTTCAACGAGCTCTGCGCTGGCTCTCCACCTCTCTTCCCACCGGCAACCGGCAACTGCAAAGCCCATCTCAGCTGCCGCAGCCCTCTCCATGCCCCGCTCCATCCCTAGCTCCCAGTGCTCGGAAAGCACTCATTATCTGCACAAATGATCCCATAAACCCTCGTCAGTTCTGTCCTACTTCGCACCAAAACGTCAAAGAAATGCACTCTGACTGGGGCGTGTGATTAGTCAGACACCGAGGGCGGCTCCGAGACCACGCCCGTAAGGGGAGAGCACTGGGATGAGTCCTGGGGGAGTGCTGGGATAGGTAACCGGCCGGACAAAGTCAGAGCCCAGTGCTAAGCCCTGTGCCATGACAGACATCGTGTGTCAGAATAACCAAACACCTTCTCACGTAAAGATCTCAGCATGCTGGCTGCAAAGATGCCTCCACAGAGCATCCACGCACAGCCCAAGTGAGGTCCCAGGAGGTGGGAAGAAGAAAGCCCGTTCAAGGACAGGTGCGGGATGGTCCAGTCAGAGAGAGGAAGGAGGCAGGAAGGAGATCCCACTGCAAGAGCGCATGGTGGGAAGTGGGAGGCAGGGGTGCCTTTCTGGAAGCTTCTGCGCCTGCTTTCAATACTTCCACTGCTCCTGCGTTGGAAGCTAAGCAGGAGAAACATATAAAGCTCATCTCAGAAGAGTACAGTTGATTCCTGAACAATTCAGGGCCTAAGGACCCCCACGCCCCACACAGCTGAAACCCTGCGTCAAACTTCCAGCTGCCCCAGAATGACCGGGAGCCTTACAGACAACATGAACAGTCAGTTCACGCATGTGTAGCACGTGACCTGTATTACACACTGTGTTCTCATGATAAAGTCGGCTTTTATTAGTCGGAGAAAAGAAAACGCCATCAAGAAAATCGTATGGAAGGGCGCCTGGGTGGCTCAGTGGGCGAAGCGTGCGACTCTCGATTTCAGCTGGGGTCCTGACCCCAGGGTTGTGAGGTGGAGCCCTGCACTGGGTTCCGCGTTCAGCAGGGAGCCCGCCTGAGACGGTTTCCTCTCCCCGTCCACCTGCTCACACTGGCCTGTGCACGCTCTCTCGCTCTCTGAAATAAACACATCTCTTTAAAAAGAGAGAGAGAGAGAAAGGAAATCATACGGAAGAGAAAATAAATTTACAGAACTGCACTACATTTACCCAAAAACCCCTGCATCTCCATGGACAACCCCGTCAATCAAGGGCCACCTGTGGTTCCGAAGACAGCAGAAGGCTGTGTTAAGAGCACTTGAGGGCGTGCCGCAGGAACGGTCTGGCAGTTTCTGTGTGGGCACAGCACAATTTCAGCACGCGAATCCACAGTCCTTGGCTAGCTCTGTCTAAACAGCAGTGACGAGCCGGTCACAGGGGATCCCACTTGAAATTATTTCGCTGTAAACCACTCAACCATCCACCAGTGGACGAACAGATAAACTAAACGTGGTCTCTACACAGAACGGAGCATTACTCAGCGCCAAAAAGGAAGGGCATTCTGACGCATGCTACCACGGGGATGAGCTTGGGACATACGATGCTAACGGACATAAACCAGGTGCAAAAGACAAATACGGGGCTCCTGGGTGGCTCAGTTGGTTGAGCGACTGCCTAGCTCAGGTCATGGTCCTGGAGTCCGGGATCCAGTCCCGCATCGGGCTCCCTGCTCAGTGGGGACCCTGCTTCTCCCTCTCCCACTCCCCTCTCATGCTCTGTCTCTCTTGCTCTCTCTCAAGTAAATAAATAAAATCTTAAAAAAAAAAAGACAAATATTGTATGATGGCACCTATAGAGATACCTAGAACAGGCAAATCCAGAGACAGAAAGGGGAATGGTGCGTGCCAGAGGCTGGAGGACGGGAATCCATGTTAATGGGGCAGAGTTTCCACTTGGGAAGATGACAGAAAGTTGCACAAAAATGTGAACGTAATGACAGTGAGGCGAAACTCTAAAGTGTAACGTTAAGGTAGTGTATTACATGATATGTGTATTTCAGCACAATAAAAAACTATTTTTTAATACAAAGAAACACATAAATTAGGAATAGAAATCCAGGCCTAGAGCCTCATTCTTTTCCAAATTTACAGTCACACTGAGCGTTGGAGTCACTGTAGGAGGCCCAAGGCATGTAACTGGCCACCGTGGCGCTTCAGACCCATGCCAGGGCCGACAGTCAGTATTAGGACAGGGACAGAGGGCTGGAGTTTACACACGCAAAGTTGTGAGCCATGTCCCAAACCAGGTGACCTCAACACGACTGACACTTGGGCCAGGTGACTCTCGGGTGTGGGAGGGCGTGAGGGAGGCCGTCCCGGGCCCTGGCAGGTGCTTGTCAGCCTCCCGCCTCCAGGCCTAGATGTCAGTGTCCCGTCCCCACACACCCCCCGCGGCTTGAAAAGCAGGGCTCCAGACTTTGCCACGTATCCCCTGGGGGAAAAAACACCCCCGCTGACAACCATGTCCTGAACTGAGAGACACCTGGGAACCACCCCTGTTTACAAAGCAAATACTAGGGGAAACAACATCCTGGTTTATTACAAGAGACAGTACTGAAAAACGTCAGAAACCAAAGAACTGTCTCATCATGTTGAGGCCCCTTCCTGGCTGTGTCACGACCAGCACCTAAAGCCAATTTCAGGCGTTTAATTCATCAAGAACTTAATTAATGTCCGTGTGAGTCCAACTGCAACGTGAAGAAAGTCACTTGACTCTCAGTCCGTCAGGTGGGAAGAGGGCGCACTCCTCCCGGCTTGCCTGGGCTCCAGAGAAAAGCAATACCTGCTTCCCACAAGGAGTCGCTCTCCTGATCACCTGGAGGCCACGTCTGCGCGGCCCCACGTGCACGTCTGGGCCTTTGCAAAAGCGGGTGAAGCACAAACAGAGTCTGAAAGAAAACAACACCGAGTACATGCGAGCGGCACACTGACAGGGAGCGCCTTTACAAAGCTGGGTCGTGTTCTCCAACAGCACTGGCCAAGGACCTTTCACCGGCGGAGACCAAAAAAAGCAACTGTGTTCTTGGATTATCCACACGGAACTGACGCCTTTAAGTGAAGAAGCGATGGTTCCAAGGTCACCTCTGAGGCTTAACTGCTTTGGGTAAGACAGTAAGACCAGCTCAGCCACACCCCGCTCCACCCCCACCGCGCACTCTGAGCCTGCTGGAAGACCCCTCTGGGGCGCCACCTTCACTAAGTTAGAATGAAACCCCCTCAACGGGGCTGGTGTGCAACACGACGCACCAGCCAGCTGACACCTACCAGAGTCCCCGTCTTGTCCCTATTATAATGCATGGTCCTTTTCTAAGATTTTATTTTATTTATTTCACAGAGAGAGAGACACAGTGAGAGAGGGAACACAAGCAGGGGGAGTGGGAGAGGGAGAAGCAGGCTCCCCACTGAGCAGAGAGCATGATGTGGGGCTCCATCCCAGGACCCTGGGATCATGACGTGAGCCGAAGGCAGACGCTTAACTGACTGAGCCACCCAGCGCCCCACAGTGCCCAGTCCTAATCAACTCCAACACGAACCCACCCTCCAGGCTCCACTGCACCACTGCTCTGAGCCACGGCTCCCTCTGATCACAAGCACCTGGGTCTTTCATGCCCTTCCTGGACTGTACGAATGAAGAGGAACCGGTAAGAAGTGGTCACCCATCCCGTGACTTAGACGGCAAGAAGGACAGCAGTGGGAGATAAATGAGAAAGCAGACGTCAAATGTTTAGAATAAGACGCACACACAAGCACACCCCCTCCACGCCGGGCAAGCAGCATACAGCCCAGAAGAAAACACTGAGTATCTCGGCGTTCTGAGTCACTTGCGGGCTGTGGGGTGGGGAGGGGAGAAAAGAAGTAGAAGAGAAGCGGGAACACACACGGACTCTAAGGGACAATCCGCAGTGTCCTGTCTTGTGCCAAAGGACTGCCAAGTAGGGATTAACCTCCCACTGTACAGAGGAGAAGACTGAGGTTCCAAGGCGCTAACCAGTTTCCAGAGGTCCCACAGGGCGTGGCTGATGAAAACAAGAGGGGAGACCAGGGCTGACGGACTCGAGGTCGGACCCACGTGTCTCTCCTTCCTCTGATCTCCCAGGAACAGCGACGGCCACGCGGAGGCAAAGGGTACCCCACGTTTTAGTGTTTCGATTCGATCAACCTGCCCCACCACCGTGGAAACGAGCAGGCCCCCCTGAAGGCAGCTCCTGGAGACAGCGCAGCTGCATGGCTAGTCCTAGAGAGCGCAGCCTGGTAGTTCTCCGCAGCAATGGGCAGAGCCCGCGGGCCTGACCCCCACAGCCTGCCGATTAACGACAGCCCCCGGGCTTCCTGCTGGCCCCGCTGCCGAAGGAACTAGAAGTTGCCTCTTTGAGCCGCTGCTTCCCCATACACAGCAGTCCCCCGACGGGGAAGAAGTTCGCCGCTGGCTGGGCTCTGCTCCTTTCGTGGCCACTGTGCCTGCCTGTGAAGGCAATCGTCCCCAGAGCCACAGCTCAGTGCCCAGTTCCCTCCGGGTGGCCAGGGGGTCTCACTCTCCAGTCAACAGGGTTCTGAAGGCAGGGAGGCCCAGCCCCACGGCCGTCCCTTTTGAACACAGCGGCTCGAGAGGGCTTCGGCCAGCTGGAGGCCAGTGCAACCGCCCGCTCCCCCACGGGACCCCGGGAGCCCCACGGTCTTGCTGTGCCATCATTTCTGTGTCTGCTCCACGGACCCCAACATGGGCACCAATCTCACAGGGCTGCCCGAGGAACAAAATGGGGACTTCAAACGCATCTGGTCCACCCCAAAACCTGTGCACAGATGTTCACAGCAGCGCTACCTGTAACAGCCCCAGCGGGAAAGACCGCAAACGCCCCGGGACGCATGGCTGGATCAATGAGCTCTGGGACACCCACACGGCGGTACAGCTCGGTGGCGGTGGACACCCACCGCCTGGACAGACCTCGAGGGCTTTAGGCCAAGGGAATCAAGGCAGTCTCCGCACAATTCCATTCATGTGACACTGTCGAGATAACGGAACTCCAGAGACGGAGACCCGGGGTGGCCAGGCCTCGGGGAGGGCGACCTAAAGCAGCGTCATGAGGAGCTCGGCTGGTCACCTAACAGCATGCGTCAGATTATGGCACTGGCTGCATGAACGTGAACGTGAGACACCTGTACACGAGTGTGCAAGCATGCACACGCAGACACACACAGTGCACGTGAATGCTGGTGAGATGCAGAGAAGGTCTGCATCTGGTCCACAGGGCCAGCTCTGTGACCCACCCATTTGTGACCAAATGCTGCCATCTACCCCTGTGAGAGCACAGGTCTCGGATGGTGATCCCCCATTACAGGAAGGTGGGGGGGAGGGCTGTTCTGTTTCTGCCTTTGTGCCCTGGCACAAACCTCCCAGCTCTGTTTCTGCCACTTCCTGTGAGTCTTACATCAATACGGAACAGCACCTTTCAAAGTGACTGTGTGACTGATGAACACATGCACAAAACGGGCCCCTACTCATACAATGGGACAGTATTTGGCAAGAAAAGGGACTGACACGCAGATGCGTCCTACCACACGGGAGGGGCCCTGACGACATTATGCTGAGAGACAGGAGCCAGCCCCAAAGAACAGAGCGAACGACACCGAAGTTTCCACAGAACGCCCGGGAACGGGCAAACCCGCAGACACGGGAAGTAGACTGGTGCTTGTCACGGACAGGGGAGGCAGGGGTGCAGGCTCTAATACGACGACAGTCCACGGATGGCTCTGGCGGAAGGACGCACACCGCGGGGGCACAGTCTGCGAACCCAGCCAAGAGCACCCCAGCACGCATCCCCTCCGCGAACTGTCTCAGGGAAGGTGTGACCAAATGCCGCCGACATCTGGCACACACGTGTTTTGGGACCATCTTGTCACAACTGCTGTTCTTTCTGCCCCGTGCGGGCTAGTTCTGAGCACCCCTCTGGTGCCCTTTCAGTCTACAGGCTGTCCCTGCGATACTGACGGGCTTGCAGTCCCCGGGGCCGTCCAGGTTGATAAGCCACGACAGCCCTAGCACTAAGAGTCAAAGTCTCCTTCGAACACGGCATAGGCACCGTCCGGTCACAGCGCTCGCCCTTCCCACGCACCCTCTCTGCTCCTCCCCCATCACCCGTCACCAACCCCCACCCCCCAGGCTGCTTTATCAACTTTCCCTATTAAACAAAAAGGAGTGGGGTGCCCGGGGAGCTCAGTCAGTGAAGCGGCTGCCTTGGGCTCAGGTCACAACCCCAGGGTTCTGAGATCGAGCCCCGCATCAGGCTCCTGCTCCACGTGGCATCTGCTTCTCCCTCTGCCTGCTGCTCCCCTCCTTGTGTTTGCTAGTTCTCCGTCAGATAAATAAAATAAAATCTTTAAAAAAAAAAAAAAAGGCTTTGCTCTTCCCGACTCCTTTCCTTTTGCCTACAACGTCAGCCCCCGCCTACCCGCCTAGAACGAACTTCCGCACATGTCTGTACTCCGCATATCCATCGGGAGTCTCGCCTCCAGGAGGAACGTCCAGCATCCTCAGTGGCTCGGCCACGTGCTGTTCAGCACCCTGCCCAGAACTCAGGGCAGTCCGGGTGGCGCAGCTGCGTAAGTGTCCGCTTCAGCTCAGGTCACCATCCCGGAATCCCAGGATCCACCCCCCCCGCCGAGCCCCACTCGGGCTCCCCGCTCCACAGGGGGTCTGCTTCTCCCTCTGCCTCGTCCCTTCCCCTGCTCCTGCACACACATGCTCTTTTGGGTAATAAATAAAACCTTTAAGGAAATAAAATAAAACTTCTGAAAAGAGCGCTACTCAGAATTCCCTCAGCACGGACCATCTACACCATGCATGGGACATCCATTCCCACCGCGGCTGTCTGCCGCACCCCCCACCTCATGGGTACACAAGGCCTCGCCCCCCCAAAACAAGACACATTTCCCACATCTCTGTATACGCCCCAGTGCTCCAGAGGCAACAGACTGAACCAATGGTCATCCCAGAGACTGAAGATCTTTCATACCAAGTGCTCTGAAAAGGACGTCCTTGATCTGAGAGGACGCCCGGCCTCTTCATAGACCGGGTGGGTACGGCAGCCACAAGAGCGCTCCAGGCCCCCAAAGGCCTGTTCTCCGGGACTCTGGACTGTTTCTGCTCTAAGGACAGCCCCGGAGGGGCTGAGAATGAGGGAAAACACAGCTGTAGGGGCCGCCGTCAAAGGCCGTGGCGACGAGGTGGTTCTGAAGGACCCTGGCTGGTCCACAAGCAGTTATATGGTGCCCGTCAGTCCGCACACACATACCGAGAAGAACAACAAAGAACGGGGCGCGTGGCGGACCAAGAGTCAGAAGCCCTTGCTGGTCACGAGTCACCTTCTAAAGACAGAGAAGGCCTCAAATGCATCTGGGAAAGAAGAGCAGGAACGATACTTCTCTGCAAAGCTGCAGATTGTGCCAGCCATCTCCATTTCTCTTTCCTGAAGTCTCGGACTTCCAGAAGCTCAACAGAAAGAAGCATGTCAGGCAGACACACAGCATTTTCTGGCTAGCAAAACTACCTGTTACAAGAAATCTTGAGAAATCACCATTTCCAGGACTTAGAGCCAATACAGTAACATTTAATTTTTAAGCCCAGAAAATATGAAGAGGTTGACAGGATATTTATTACATAATAAGAAATCCATTTTTACAATTTCACTTACTCAGAGCCAAGTGTAGGCAAATCCCTTCTTCCTTCGAGGGTTTATTTCGAGGCCTGTTTTCTGTCCTCAGTCACCTGTTGATGACAAATAACCAAGTAAGGCAAAAGCAACCATGAAAACATCTTGAAGTACACCGCTGTCCATGCCACAGGCCCGCAGATATCTGAATCAGGGAATGACAAAACCGGACGAATCCCTATGTCAGAAGTCACACAACCACCACCGCGGACTCCTCAGCGTGCTCCCCCAGTGAAGGCACACAAATCTGGTCGGTTTTATTATCGTGCGAGCAATTAGGAGCCTATTACTAGGGAATGTCGAGAACTGAAAAAATCCACTCCGCTCTTACCAGACACATCTTGTCCTACCCCTCCTAAAAAATGCTACATGAAAACACAGGTATTTCTACATTCAACCCAACTCAGCAAGTTTCTACTGACGACGGCGCATTCAGTCTTGCGGAAAATGCAAACGATGCTCGTTGCGGTTCCGGTATTAGGGACACACGGTGCCTGGCCTTGCGGAATGTTCCCATGTCGGCAGGGAGCAGCGGGGCAACCTGGTGATGGAAGAGCAGGGACGATAAACTAGAAAGCAAACGCCAAGCGAGGGCACGTTGGGTGACAGAACTGCAACTCCAGCTGGTGGGAGAAGACACAGTGACCAGGGCAAGGAGTTTACTCACTTTGGGGCCTGGGGCAGCATTCTTTGAGGAGAGAGCAAGAATGGGGGCGAGGCGCCACCATGCGGACACAGCAAGTGCAAGGGTCCTGTGGTGAGGCTCCCCGTGGCAAGAAGGAGGGAGGCAGGCTAGTGGGCTGGGCACCAGAAGTCAGTAATGGCTGGTCCGGGTCACAGAGGACCTCGCAGCCCACGGAACGGAGTCGGATCCTGCACAGGCCCCTCTACACCTTATGCTTCACCCAGCACCAGAGTTAATGAGAAAAGAAGACGTGATCGTCCGGCTATTTTAAAAAACCCTTCAGGGGCTCCTGTCGTGCTTAGAACAAAATCCAGAGAGTCTCTTGCTCAACGGAGAGCCACCAGTGACTCACAGGGTGCTGGCATGAAACGCGGTGTACAGGGTTCTAAGACCTTCTGACCTAGAGGACTTACGGGGCGGGGTGGGGGGCTGTGGGGGGAAGCACGTGTGATGGGAAGGGGAGAGGAGAACCCAGCATGACTTCTAGCTTCAGGGCTTGAGCAACAGTTTGGAAGGTGGTGCCATTTCCTGAGATGCAGGTGGACGGAAGAGAAGAACAGCAAGACTTCCTCGCGTGTTCACTCTGAAACGCCCATGCTAGCTATCAGTGGACTACTGACGAGGTCACGAAGGACCCCAGTCTGAGCCCTCAGGAGAGGGCACGGCTGCAGAGTTAATTCTGGATGTCATCCTGTAACCAGGATCTTCAAACGCTCCGCACCTGAACAGGAATGCCCAAAGCCGGGTTTCTCACCCCGGGCATGGTTGTCACCGGGGATCAGATAACTCCACTGGGGAGGGACTGCGCTGCGCACTGAGTGGCAGCCGTGGGCTCCCCCCACTAGATGCTGGTAGCAACCCACACATCCGTTCCCTTTGTTGTGATCACCCAAACTGACCCCAGACGTTACCAGCCGTCCCCTGGGGGGCACAAGCGCCCTGCAGAGAACCCCTGGTCTAAAGATGGCTAGCCGAGGATGGAACGCTGAAGGGAGGCGATGTCGATGAGAGACGGGTGTGCAGAGGGGTAGGAGGAAATCCAGGGGGTTGTGGGATCCTTGGCATCTAGGGACAGATATCTCTCAGAAATCATGGAACGATGAGCAAATAACAGCCACTGATACAGATGACGAGGACAGCAGATGACAGGATGACAAGAAACCAGTCTTCTCTGCGCATGCTCACTACAGGGAAGAAATCTAGAGAGGCTTCACAGAGGCGGCAGCATTCCCGTTGGCCCACGAAGTCAGGCGACAAGGCAGAAAAGGGGAGCTGCAGCTTGAGTGGTTCCAGAGGCAACAAAGGCAGGCAAGAGGGCACTGAGGATTCTAAAAACATCAGGTGACACTCTCGGGGTAGTCAGGAGAGGCGACGGGTGCAGCACAGTTCCAGGGCGCTGGGCAGGGGACAGCACGAGTGCCCCATCCGGCAGAGGTAAGAGGAGGCCACCCAGGCAAGTTCGCCCTGCAGACAGCCCACTCCCAGCAGGGGCGACTCCAAAACACCAGACAACCCACAGAGTTCCTCCCGAGCACGAGCCCGGGACCCCCGAGCTGAGCCAGCCGCGATCTTTCTCTTTTTCTCTAAGCTTACTCGGGCTCATGCCCCTGGCACACGACGCTCAGAGTCCCGAACTGTGTGAAAATGCTGACACAACTTGCCAGACGCCTGACCCACTGCCTGACCCCCTTCCGTCTCCATGACGCAGGAGTATTATTACTCTTAACACTGTTGTATCAAAAGAGAAAAAATAAAAGTTATACGGGGGGAAAAAAGAAGGGCAGATCTACACGCCTCACTTTGCTCCCAATTAATTATAAGAAACTCCCTCCGGACCAGAGAGTCCTCAGCTGTGAAATTGAGGGTATTAAATTATTTATGAGGTTTCATCCACATCAAAAAATCCGAGGAACCATTTTCCTGTCGACTTCCTTTGTAAATTCTAAGGGAAAACACTTGCAAAAAACTGAACCAAGAACTTGCACAAGGATGCTGGGTGGGGGAAGGGAGGAGGAATGTCTACATCTATGTGTCCCACAGCCAACCGACCACGGAAATATATCTAAAGGCTGCAGTATTTTCCCCAAGTTGCCGTAATGATTAACATTGGCACCCCAGAGAAACTCAAGTCGTACCATCATGAAAACAATGCAAAAAATCCAAAATATGTTTTCAGAAGCCACTGAGCATAACAGAGAAGCTGCAATTTCCTCCTGAGTCCTTTCTTTTTTTAGTGAGCCCTGAATTACCCGGGCCAAGAGCCAGGGGCTAAGCCACATACTGGCAAGAGGAACCAGAGAATGCTGAACACTTCATCCGCCATGAGGTTCAAGTTCTGTGTAATGAAGCCGTTGTTTCCTGCATTACACCAATACTGAATAGCATTTTTATGTATGGCAATGATTCATTCAGTAACCGATTTTAAATCCGTTAAATCAGTGGTTCTCAAATGCGGCTGTCTCCCGGGGGACAGTGGGCGATGTCTGGGGACATTTTTAGTTGTCAGGACTGGAGGAAGAACGCGGCTGGCATCTGGCAAAGCCAGGGATGCAGCCCATAGCAGAGCCCTTCTTAGGCAAAAAATTATCTGGCCCAAGTATCAATTCTGCCAAGGGCGACCACTAAAATATCAAAGTAATACACGTGCGTTGTTTTAAAAAGCAAAACAATGAGGCGAGGCAAAAGGTGAGGCAAAAGACTCCTCTTTTTACGTAGAAGCTTTTTGTAACGCCATCTATCCCCAATTCTACTTCTCAAAGCCACCATTTTTAATTTTATTTTATTTTTTAGATTTTTCTTATTTTCAAAGCAACCATTTTCAAATCCCAGAACTGTCTGTTCTACTGGCAGTGATCCCCGGTATGGCTTCCATGTTTCCGAAAAACCTCAAAATACGCCCTATCAGCTTTGGATATCACTTAGTTGATTTTCTCACACATAGGTGAGGATTTTGGTTTTTTCAATTCCATCCTCAATCCTACGCTAACCTACCGCGTTTTCCCAATAGCATAACCGTCTCTGATCAAATCGATACTTGACACATATCATTACAACAACGGCGTGGACACTGGCGAGCAAGCAATATAGTACGATGATGACTCCTTTCTTAGGCAACCTTTTTGTTTTCCTTGGGTTACTAAGTGCATCTGTTTTTACTTCCTTCATTTTCGTTTCTGGCTTTATATCCTTTGGTAATTCTTCCAGCAGGGTCCACAATCCTTTGTTTCAGTTTTTCACATGATCAGAATTCTCAGATAATCTGTCAGCTCTATGGGTTTTCCCCCGTTCACTCCTACATCTCCCAAACACACACACATCAGACCTTCCGAAATTTCTTGCCTCCGTTTTGGTCTGTACTTGACAGCATTAAGCCTGTTTAAGAGTCCATGCCGCCTTGAAACCACAACATCTTGAGAATACATTTTCTTTGTTTCTAGGATCCCAAACCTCCCCCTTTCTTGGTTTACTCTCTCATTTCAGTGGGACACTTTCCCTAGTAGATTTCTGAGAACTGATATATAAAAGCTAAATTTTACTGATATCCTGAATACGTACAAACATCTCCATTCTACTCTGAGTTAACAACTAGTCAGAAGAAAGACTTTAAGTTCCGAGGGAAGATTATCTGCACAGAATTCTATACTCAGTCTCTTTTCCAACTTCCAATGCTGCCATTAAGAAACCTGGTATCCTTCTGATTTCAGATTCTTTACGTGACTTTTAAATCCAGGATACTGCTTAGATACTGCCTTTATCTCTAATATTCGAAAATGACATGATGAGCTGTCACGTAATAATTTCCATGTGCTTTTTATCCCCTGTTCTAGTCAACCTGGTATGAGATTCCTCTCTTCTTCAGACTTAAGATTTCTTCCAGCGTCTCTTCCTTAGAATACCTATTAGGCAAAAAATCGGAATAACCATCTCTCATCTATATAGTAAAACTCTCTGCACTTCGTCTTCACTGACCACTAAGGTACCCATTAGCTGCATGTGGTTACTAAGCACTTGAAATGTCTGGCGAGGGCAACTGAGGAACTGGCTTTTAACTTCTGTTTAATTTTGTTTAATTTAAGTGTAAGCAGTCACGTGTGGCCAGCGGTTACCATATTAATGCAAATCGAAAGACTATGACTAACAGGAAAAAAGCAACAGCAAAGGAGAGGCAGCACCTATAGCACCGCTCTTACGACGATATCAAAGAGGAGAAGATGTTCAGATGCTCTGAAGAAAAAATGTTCAGAAGAAGAAATGGAAAGTAATTTCGAACTCCTCACCACTACTATTTTCAGTATGAAGTCCTGGGACTTCACTCCTTACGGCTTCCTTCCTCCTAAGAACCTGAAGACCCTCTACTTCTGTTCAGGGGGTTCTCTAGGGGGTGGACACTACAGGGGCACACCAGGGCAGTCTCTGGGTCTCCATGCACTCCTTGAAATCTCATTCAACGAACATCACGAACACAACAAATGGTTATCCAGACATTCTATGAACAATGACCATGACAGAAAACAGAACCGCAAAAACCAAAACTGCAAAAACAAACACAAAATTACAAAAGTTCTGTGCGCCCAAGCCAAAGCCAATGAGTCTAGTGTTTCATCCCAATCCCTGGGAGACACTTCCTTTAAAGCCTGGTGCCCACCATACAGCAGGCAGGTAACAGGTGTGCCCTGAAAACAAACTAAGGGCAGGCTCAAAACCAAAAGGAAGTCATTATTTTTTTTTTCGACTCAGAAAAGAAACATATCAGCACTGTGGAAACAGGGAAATAAATGTTCGGGAGAAATCATTTTTTATTTAAGGACCAATGGGAAAACACATTTTCTTCACCTATTCTTCAAGTAAGTCATTTAATTAATTAATTAATTAACTAATATCCATTCGTTCCTGCAAAACATGACATTTTATTATATACGTAGGTTTTGCAAAGTCAGCCCGAAAGTATGAACTACTCAAAAAGCAAACGGTCACCAAACAAGATCCTCATATAAACTTGATTTCTTTTTAAAACTATTATGATGCTAATAACAAGATTTCCAGGCTTCTATCACCAAACACATGCATCATTTACCGGCCACCCCACACCACTGGAGCCAACCGTACACCACTCCCAGCAAATGAAAAACGGGTCCCTGGCTCACACGATGATATACCAAACAGACTCTAGACAGAAAGACCAAGCTACGGTTTGTCACGTGAAAATCTGATGTGGGATTAAGGTAATGACATGACCCAATTGGGCTTGTAAGTACATAATCCCTCCAGATCCAACACCAATGGTTGGGGAGATGGGGGAAGAAAACAAACCCACAGCAAATTTTAATAAGCTATCTTCTGCACAATATTTGTTTCTAAGGATTTATTATTATTTAAATTAGAATGATAAATCTCATTTAAGGGCAGGAAATAATCTTTAGTGAGAAAACTAACCACATTTAAAGAAGACACATTAACGTATTAGGATAACATCTTTCTTATTCATCAAACTGTCGGTCAACAGTGAGTGGAGTCTCTGCTCACAGGTACACAAGCAGACTGGATGCAGATAATCCTCACGGGACGGTACTCAGTTCTTTGTTTACAGATGACACAGCGCACGGAGAGGTAGAACAGAATCCCAATTAATCTCTTCCTCGTCTCCCAGAGCACCGTCTCCACACTGTGTAGTGAGCATTAAGCATCATTTTATTTTTTTTAGATTTTTTAAAAAATTTATTTATTTTACAGAGAGAGATCACAAGTAGACAGAGAGGCAGGCAGAGAGGGGAAAGCAGGCTCCCTGCTGAGCAGAGAGCCTGATGCGGGACTCGATCCCAGGACCCTGAGATCATGACCTGAGCCGAAGGCAGCGGCTTAACCCACTGAGCCACCCAGGCGCCCATATTAAGCATAATTTTCAACATAATTGTCAAGCACATTGTCTATTCACGGAAATTATGATAAAAGTTTCCGAACGCCATATGGTCCTGGGGCTCACATTTCAGTTTCTATCCTTGGCCAAACACACGCCCTCCCCCGCTCACCTGGAAAGGTCAATTATATTGCCTACAGTTTCAGTTAACAGTGCTGCAAGCAAATCCCTTTTGTAAAACAATTAAATTCAATTATTTGCTTATATAAACACCTCAAAACTTGGGACACCAATGTCCATGATGAGCCAATGAAGAACTATTAAGACACACACGCGTGCACACACAGTCACACACACACCCCTCTTCCCATTCACCAAGCACAACACCTCAAGGGTCACCTCCACGCTCAGGACATCAGGAGGATGTCCTAAATAAAAACTCAAACGAAAAACTAAGACTAAAGACAGCCAACACTCTTACATAAACACACCGCAGTCTCCCCCATACTGAAAGAAGTTGAAGAACTCCTGTAAAGGCAAACCCGCAAACATCCAGCTTTCCAAACCATACCCATCTAGAAACAGACACCTTCAAAATGACTTTTAAACCCTGGGCTTTTCCAAAAATGCAATTTTTTTAAGGTCGTTGGTGTGGTTTTTGTTTGTTTTTTGTTTTTTGTTTTTAAGGTAATCCGTACTACCCCCAACAAGGGGCCTGAAGTCACGAGCCTGAGGCCGTGTTGCTAGCAAGTGGTAGGAGAGACTAGGGGTGCTGCTACACATCCCCCAAATTCCAGGTCAGCGCCTACTACAAGCACCTCAAAAAGAACACCCCACCCCAACTTCTGCCCAGGTGACGCACAACTGTTCGCATTCCCCAGCCTTGCACCCTTTCAAAGGACCCACATGTCCAAACCCTGCGTTGTTACCATCTCTGTGTCACCCGTCCACAGCCCCCTCTCCGCAAGCTCCCCATGGACCCGCGCCGGGCCACCAGAGGCGCTTCCGTCGGGCACACTGCTCTGGTTGCACAGTGAACACAGAGCCACGGCACCGACCGCACAGACGCTGGGGCCACAGGGCTCTGCGAGAAGGGCGGCCCCCCTGCCAGCCAGGTGTGTGACCCAGGCCCGCGATGCTCGGGCCTCCGGGTCCTCCTCCGGGCAGCGGGGTAACTAACCAAAGCCTCACAACGACGCGAGGAGGACACGCCACCATTCATACGTGGGCAGAGCGGAGAACGCTCCCTGGCACACAGCAGACACCGGGCAAGTGTTGCCCAAAACTGCTTCTGTCCCTGCAGTCCATCTGTGAGGCAATCACCTCACAGCCTTGTCACTAAGGACATGTGCGCTCCCGGACCTTGACCTCTGGCCCTTCACACAGAATACCCAGCCCAGCCCCGGCTGCCGGAGGCCATCAGTATTCGCGGTTAGTGACAGAGAGCAGCTGAGGCTCGGAACTGATCCCGAGACGTCGTGCCCAATCTCTCCTTCCGATAAATCAGGAAACAGCTCTAATCTCTGCACTAATTTTTTTTTTAAGACTTACTTCTTTGTGAGAGAGAGAGAGGGAGCATGCATATGAGATCATGACCTGAGCAGAAATCGGGGTCAGGCGCTTAACTGACGAAGACACCCAGGAGCCACCCCCCCCCCCCCGCTAATTCTTTACACTTGTTTAGTGGGAGACATTTAGGAACTTTGACTTCTGTAACCTCTTTTTCACTTCCTGCTTTTCAACAAGTTGGGAGCCTATTCAGGGCTCCAAGGTCCCACTTCCAGCGGAGCGTCGAGGGAACTGCTCCGCCACACTGCCCGAGACAGAAAAAGAATTTCTGCTCCATTAGATGGACCTGCAAGCCAAAGAAGGTATTTTGTACAACGGTGTGAGCTTTTTATTTTCCCCCAGGAAAATCAAGTGAGTCCAGAGCGTTGCTAACTGTTTTATCTTTCCTTCATAAACTGATATGACAGAACTTTAATTTTCAGACTGGGAAGTCCCAGAAAGCTTCACCTCGGGTCTGCGCACCAGCTGCTTTTGCCCCAGTCCCACCATGCTAAATTTAGAAACACACTCTGTCCCGAGGTACTTCAGCAGGAAGCATCAGATTAAAATAAGATGCCGCTAACACACGAGAATTCGAAAGCTGCTGTGAGCCAACAACCTGCAAGAAACCACAATGCGCTCGTTCACTAAAAGACGCCGCCGTCCTCCACCAGGAGAGAGGAAAAGGGACTTGGATGACGATTCCAGACATACACGCACGCGCACGCGCATACACACACACACACACACACGATCCACAGCGGGGAACGCAAACGGAAGGGGATGGCACCAAGGACGGGCTGGGAGATGAGGACCACAGGCAAAGCCCGGAAGCAGACACAACGTTTAGCTGCAAGGGAACCGAACTTGGATGCTGAGTTTCCTAGCCATCTAGTCAGAGAAACAAACAGGAGTAGTTGTTCGTATCTAGAAAGTGAAGCAGCTCATTAACAACACAGCTTGTGGAGCGGATACACATACATCATTTCTCCCACGGGCCCCGGAGGGGAAACTCTCCATCTCAGTAAATGGGGTCAAGGACACATTTCATGGGGCCGCTCCTTACAGTAATTCTTAACACAAGGCGACCACACAACCCCGCAGCACAGGTAAACAAATCAAGTCTGTGCGGATAAACAGCACCGCGGCAGCGTGCACGACTCCCCCAGGCCTGCGGGACTCCAAGGAGACCTCTCAGATGCGCTCAGAGTCCCAGCTGGGCTGCGGGTCTCCTGGGGTCACCGCAACACGCAGCAGTCTCTTGTAAACACACTTCAGTGCCAATAAACATACCACTTGTATAATATCATTTTAAACAGTTGCCTAGTAACTCACTCTAAGGGCTAAATAAGCTTTTGTACCACTGGACTCAGCGCCTTGCTATTTAAGCAGAGCCTCCATAAATAAGGAGAACCATCTCTTAAGGGTCAGGAAACTGCGGGCCACCACGTAGAAAGAGAAAGCTGCGCTCTCATTCCCTCACGTTTAAGTTAGAGATACCGCATGGCAAGACTACGTCGCATTCCCTCACGTTTAAGGAAGAGATACCGCACGGCAAGACTACATAAGGGCAGTAAGTGCAACGACGCCCTTCCAGTGACATGCGCGTCCATCCCTCACCATGGGGTCCGCGCACCTGCAGGCCAGCAGCGTGCATGGCACGACCGACCGCAGCCCTAACCAACACCGGGAGTGAGCATGTACGAACACACTTCCGCATGACCTGGGAAACAACTACAAAACACTGGGCATTAAAACGTTTTCACAAATTTAAGTTGAGAATTTCAGGAAATTAAATAGGACTTACTTTAGGACAGCAAAGTGACTTTAGTCACCCGTCTGTGCTCGAGACGAGGCCGGCTGATCCCTGTAGTTTCAAGGTTAACTGCGAACAGTGCTGCCTTGCGCTCTCACACACCTCCCAGTGTGGACCTTATGGGACGACCCTAGATATCAGAGGCAAGTCAGCACCGAAGATGGCTGAGGCTCCAGAATGACAAACCAGGAATGCCAAAGTCCCAGTTGTCTAAAGAAACAGAGACTTATTGGGCGCCTGGGTGGCTCAGTGCATCTCTCATTGCATCTCTCCACGGTCACTGCTGCTCTCCTACTTGATAGGCCTGAACTTGATAGGCACACAACTTCCCTCCTCTTGACCTTTCCCCCTGCAAATCCACAAAACCCCATGAATCTCCCTAAAGCAGAGGTCTGATGTATCTCATTCCTCAAAAAGACATCATGGGTGACTACAATGACTCAGAAAAGAAACCCAAGCTCATTACACCGCCTGCCGAAAGTGCTGGTTTCTCCACAGCTAGAAAGGCAGGGGCCAGGTCAAACAGCACCGTGGAGAGTCAGTTATCACCACACTGGAAGCAGACTCCACCTATGGTAAGCAGAGTAACACCCCTGTCACCCAGGCTGTGCACGTCCTGACCTCCAGAACGGTGAGCACATCAGATTACATGACATCTGGGAATCAAGGCTGCTGATGGAATTCAGGTGGCTAGTCTCACCTTAAAAAAATAAAAGACTGTACCCTGTTTTATACAGGTGCACCCAGTGCAGTCAGGGAACTCCTTGAAATGGAGAAGAGGGGACACGTGGGCGGCTCAGTGGGTTAAAGCCTCTGCCTTCAGCTCAGGTCATGATCTCAGGGTCCTGGGATAGAGCCCCGCATCGGGCTCTCTGCTCAGCAGGGAGACTGCTTCCCCCTCTCTCTCTCTGCCTGCCTCTGCCTACTTGTGATCTCTCTCTGTCAAATAAATAAATAAAATCTTTTAAAAAGTTTTAAAAGAAATGGGGAAGAGGGTTGCAAAACAAGCATCAGAGTGATGGAATGTGACAAAACCTCAACTGTTGTTGGCTCTGAAGGCGAACAAGGGAGTCATGAGCCAAGGATTGGAGGCAGCCTCTGGAAGCTGGAAAAGGCAATTAAAAACAAACAAGAACAAAAAACAAAAACTTTCCCCTAGAGGCTCCAGAAAACCACAGGGCCCTGCAGACACTTCCATTTCAGTCTGAAACCCATTTTGGACTCGCGACCTCCAGAACCGTAGGAAACTGCGTTTGTGTTGTTTCAAGCCACAACGGCTGTCACTGTTACAGCAGCAACAGGAAACTCATACACCCTTCTTCCTGCCGCCGAGATCCCACTATACAATATTCACACCGTGTTATAGCATTTAGCACCCTGTACTAGACAGCTGACTGTATACCTTGTAATCGGTGCAAGAGACAGCCCTAGGGACACCTGGGAGCTCAGTTCAGGTCATGATCTCGGGGTCCTGGGATGGAGCAGCTCGTCCACTCCGGGCTCAGCAAGGAGTCTGATTCTCCCTCTCCCTCTCATCCCTCCACTCTCAAATAAATCAATGAAATGCTCTCTTCCTCTCAAATAAATCAACAAAATCTTTAAAAAACAAAACAAAACAAAAAAAACAGAGAGAGTTCTAGGTCTCCGAGCGTTGACGTGACAACCAAGTGTGGTCTCTGTGGCGCCTCCCACCGGAGGTTGTCAGACCCACCACACTGTCACTGAACCTGTACCCCCTCCGTTAGAGCTGCCGTGTAAAAACCCGCCTTCCCTCCAAATGCTCGAAACTTCAGCCCGTCCCTGAAAAATGGAAGCACGTCTTCCAGTAACATCTTCAAAAGTACAGAGGGAAGGTTAATGACCCTGAAAAGTGCTTCACTCCGTCTGGGAATTTATCTCCTGGGACAAATGGCACAGAACCAGCACTCAACGGTCCACACTCATCTTCTGGGCCCAAGCCCTGGCTCCAAGGGCCCTTGGACAAGTGGTGCCCCACCATTCCTTTCTCTGTGGGGAACCATGCGTTAATTACTTTATTGTCTCAGCCACTGAGACCAACCTTTAGGAGAGGCTCGCCACAAGGCACAGATGCAGAGGACCAACCCGGTTCCTTCACTTTAAGAAGCCTGTGGTCCCGGAAGCATGTAATGAAAATCCCTAATTTCCTAATAACCCAACACGTGACACCGTAGGCATTCTAACAGCAGCTCAAAAATTTCTTTGAGAGGGGCGCCTGGGTGGCTCAGTGGGTTAAAGCCTCTGCCTTCGGCTCAGTCATGATCTCGGGGTCCTGGGATCGAGCCCCACATCGGGCTCTCTGCTCCGCGGGGAGCCTGCTTCCTCCTCTCTCTCTGCCTGCCTCTCTGCCTAGTTGTGATTTCTCTCTGTCAAATAAATAAAATATATATATAAAAAATTTCTTTGAGAAATGGTAACAAGCCTTGGTGAGGATACGGAGAAACTGGAATGCTCACGGAGCAGGGCTGGGATTGGAAATTATAGCAGCCATTTTGGAAAACGGTCTGGCAGTTCCTCAAAAAGTTAAACACAGAATTCATATGGCCAAGCAATTCCACTCAAATGAAAACAAAAGTTCATCCAAAAACCTGCGAACAAACTTTCACGGTAGCTTATTCATAACGGCCAAAGGGTGGAAGCAACCCACATGTCCATCAAATGATGAGCGGATATGCAAAATACGGTCTATTTGTAACAAGACCACTGTTCAACAATAAAAAAGAGGGAAATATGGACTCGTGCTACAACATGGATGAACTCTGGAAGCACTAAACTAAATGAAAGATCAGACACAACACAGATCCATACTGCACGATTCCATTTATTTGAAATGTCCAGAATAGGCAAATCCACAGAGACACAAAGATTAGCGGTTCTAGGGCCTGGCAAGGAGGGGAGCACTGTCCTTGGGCACAGGGTGTCTTTGTGGGCTGGCAAATGTTCTAGAACTATATTAAGATAATATCTGCACAACTCTGAATTTACTAAAAATCACTGAATTCTACACAGCACGTGGACTTTGTAGTTATGTAAATTATTTCTCAGTAAAACTGTTTCTTTAAAAGAACTCTGAGATCCTTGAAGCAAAGATTACCTCTGTAAGTGAGTACTAATACTAAATAAAACGTATTGCTACAATATGACCAAAAAACTAGAGACCACTTCCAGTTTTTAAAAAATGGAAACTGCATTTGCTGTGATCTTGAGGATTTTAAATAGTGCATTTCCACTAATGTCAAAAGCATAATTGCATAATTTACCTGGGTAAGAGGCATATAGAAGGGCTTTCTAATTCAAATTAAACCTGAACAATAAAATTTATTGAATCAAGTCACCTTTAGACATGATGTGATTTTCCACTGCTTTGCGATGAAAACCACAACACATAAAACGCTTCTCGTCACAGTCACAACAGAATCTGGAAGATGAAACTCACTACAATATCTGCTTATTAGAAACTCACTACAATATCAAGAACACGGACACCTGAAGCCCTAGTTTAAATGGATCTTAAATTCAGTGGAAGCAGATTAAGAAATTCAATTTTCTGTTGTGACACATGACAAAAACTTCAAGAATGACAGATGTATTTTAACAACGGCCCAACAGCTCATGAGACCGCTGTAGAATTTCCCAGGCCAATGGGAAGTTCAGCGGTGCTACAAACACGTCTGTAACTCACCCCCTTCCATTTCGTCTACTTCAGGCTGACCGAGCACTATAACATCAGCCTTGTTTACAGCCATTGTTTCCCCACGTTCTTCCAAAGAACCTGTTCCACCCTGGCCAGTCCTGGCAACGCACATCCCACCAAGGGGGCCAATGGGAAGGACAATACACAGCGGAGCCCTCTCACTGCCAGGCTGTTTTCTCACTGAAAGAGGAAGAAGAGGCCGTCGAGGAGCCCGCGGAAGGCCTGGACCCCGACCTGCTGCCCCTTCTCGGGTCCCTGGTCCCAGTGCATTCAAGTCTGGCCTGTAATCCCGGCAGACTCAGCCAGGGTCTGAGTCTTCATGTGGCTCTGGTTAACAAACCCACACAAACTAAGTAGCTTGGAGCAACACAGACTTGTTCTCTGGTTCTGGAGGCTAGATGCCTAAAGCGGGTTAGCGGGTTCCTTCTGGAGGCCCCACAGGAGAATCCATATCCTCACCGTGTCCAGCTTCTAGAGGCCGCCAGCATCCCACAGCCCATGGAAGCCCATCCCTCTGACCGCTGCTTTGGTGGACACACTTCCTCTCTGCTTCTGACACTCCCGCTGCTCCCGTCTGAGGAGAAGCACCTCTGGGAGGACTGTGACCTCATGGGACGGTCCTCCCATCTCAAGATCCTGGAGACATACTCCCAGGTTCCAGGACTAGGACGGGGACTACCCTCCGAGGACCACTGCTTTGTCTGCCACAACCATCTTAAGAAATGGGAGGAGTAGGGCGCTTGGGTGGCTCAGTGGGTTAAGCCTCTGACTTTGGCTCTGGTCATCTCAGGGTCCTGGGATCGGGTCCCACGTTGGGCTCCCTGCTCAGCAGAGAGCATGCTCCCCCCTCTCTCTGCCTGCCTCTCCGCCTACTTGTCATCTCTGTCTGTCAAATAAATAAATAATATGTTAAAAAGAAAGAAAGGAAGAAAGAAATGGGAAGAGCACCCAGAACAGGGGCTGGAGACGGGAGTGCTGGTTTTGTGACTCTGACCAGTGGTCACAGCCATTCTTTGCTAGACAGCTGTGGTCTGGGGGGTGGGCACGTGTGGGCTCTGCCTTGCACATTTAATAACTTTGGTTGGCCTGATACCAAGAAGCAGAGGCGGGTGCCAGTCTGGCCAGCTCCACTTAGGCGAGCTTGACCTCAGAAGGCACACAAACGCTGACATCTTAGTCACGGAGGCCCCACATGCACGACTGCCCCAAATCACAGATAAATGGCCTGAGGCCAGATGATTTTCCCAAGAGCACAGAGCTGCACGGCCAGGAGGCTGGCACCTGAATTCCAGACCTCTTCTTCTTCTGCTGCCCAGAAAGGCTGTCTTCCCCAAAGCCTACAGCGTAAGTTCAGTCCGCAAACACCTCCACCCCCTTCTCCCTGAAACACCAAACTAGAAAAGTATGATCTCAAAGCCAGAAGAAATGCAGCCACAGATCTAGGCCAACGCAGGCCCACTGGAGGACTTGTGGGCAAGCGGGGCCGTGCAACGCAGGACATGGTCCTGCCCACGCGGGACCGCAGCTCCTCCTGGACGCCACACGCCTCACCTCCTCCGCCTCATCTAAGGGCCTGGCACCCACAAGAACAGCAGGTCCTCACCGGGCACCCCGGGACAACCACACCTGCCTCGCAGCTCTGCCCCGGCAGTGGGGGCCACTGGTAAGCGCCAGCCCCTCTGACCAGATCAGAGGTTCTCAGGGGAGGGAGACTACGCTCTCCCCCTCCAGCAGCTGCTGATCGCCTGGCATCATGTGCTTGGGAAGCAGCTGCACCAGGAACCCATTATCCTCTTTTTCTTGACCGCCTTACCCAAAGCTCAACATAGAGAGATCCTCTCCACACACACCCTGGAAACACAAGCGCTCCCAAAACCGCCATGTGCCAATACACTTCTTCCCCCACGGTTACGGGGTTCTATGGTTGCGGAGCAGTCCCCATTTCTTTACCCATCACGCCTTCTGTAGCAGGAAGCTGTAAAGGGCAACCTCAGAACATAACCAATTTACACGCACAGAAGAAAGTTTTGTTGAAATACGCCATTCTACGGGCGGCTGGGAGCCTCGGTTAAGCATTTGCCTTCGGCTCAGGTCATAACCCTGGGGTCCTGGGATCGAGCCCCACGGCGGGCTCCCTGTTCAGCAGGGACCCTGCTTTCCGTCTGCCCCTCCTCCCTTAGCAGGAGCTAAGTCTTAAAAAAAAAAGAATTAAAAATCAGAACATTATAAACTACATCTTGAAAATATGAAATCCACTCTACTTTGGACCCTCGGGCAGAACAGAAGCTCTGTGGTCCCAATATCACTGTCACCAACGTCATCAACATGGTATACGCAACACTGCCCCCAAATTACCACACCCTGGGCAAGGGTGGGCACCAGGGGACACGCCGTCCCATGGCACACGTCACGTGTGCAGAGTCAGCAGTGTGCACAGGCACATGTGTGTATGCTTATGTGTGTCTACGTACATATTTTACATTTCAAAACTTGGGAAATGAGGCTCTAAGACACCCTCCAATCCAGAGTGTTTAAATCTCGGCACTATTTGCGTTTGGGGTGGCAGCTGTCGTGTGTACTCCAGGACCCCAGCAACATCCCTGGGTCTCTCCCCATGAGATGCCAGAAACATTGCCCCACTCTCCAGCTGCAGCAACCACAAGTGTCTCCAGACACTGCCAGATGTCCCCTGGAGAACACAATGGCCCCCCGCTGAGATGCCCCAAGTCCCAGATGGAGCGTGGCCTGACGCTGTTTAAGGCATATACAGTCCCTGACATGAGAACAATCTGCTCGCCCAGATTACTCTCAGTTACAACCAGAATTATCTTCTTTGAGAGGTCTTAAAAAAGGCAATAAATTCTGCATTACACTTTCCTGACCAACATTCCATTAAAACGACTCAACTATAAGCTCTTATGAAAAAAATCTGTTTTTCCGCGCAAAAAAATAAAAAAGTCCGTATTTCACCACAATGATTCTGAAGAGCCTAACAAAACCCAAACTTCCTTTCACTAGCTTTACACCGCAGCCCGCAAGCAGGGAGAAAAGGCTCAGGAGGTGGTTTTGCATTAACCCAGAACCCATCTTCCCAGCTGACGCACATTTTTCTAGCTTACATAAATACTGCCTGTAAATTACTGTTTATTTTCCTCCTGCTTGTGGACCAAGAATCAAATGGATTGCTGGAAACAGCGTTGACATCAAAGCTCTCATTTTCTCCTTTGCACTGCGACTCCAAAAAGGATTTTCACGCTTTCGTCTAACCGACTCTTTCTCCCTCCGACGACGAGGGCACGGCACCCCGGGGCTGAACCCCAGAGGACTATCGCTGGGACCCCAGCCCCGTTTGAAAGCGACTGCGATCAGAAGCAAAGGGGGCTCTGAGTGATTCCTGAGAGCACGAGCCTAGGCCAGGCACGGGTGAGGGAACGCGCCATGTCTGTCCCCTTTGCCCTGCCTTCTCAGAGAGCTGTTTGATCTGTTTTTGCCATCCTCCGGGGCGTTCTCCCGGGCCTGGAAGCCCCAAGAAAAATGAAAGCGTCCTTCACGCTGCTCTTAGGACCTGAGCAGAGGGGAGCCAACGCAGTGCTCTTTTTCTCCCAAACTCCCAAAGCGAACTAGCTGTTGCACATTACAAAGTCTAGACCGTGAGGTGCCTGAGTCCTGCCACACCCCACCCCCACATGCTCATGAATGACAGGCAGCTGAAGGAACCCCAAGAATTCTGCACAGCGAGTCCAAGGCACAAGACAGTGCTATGTCCAGGTGGGGCTGCGCGGTACACAAGGGAACAAACGACGCCCCTCATGTGGACTCACGGAACGTAAGAATTTGAGCATCTTTTTTTTTTTTTAAGAATTCTTTTTTTTTTTTTAAAGATTTTATTTATTTATTTGATAGACAGAGATTTCAAGTAGGCAGAGAGGCAGGCAGAGAGAGAGAGAGGAGGAAGCAGGCTCCCTGCTAAGCAGAGAATCCGATGCGGGGCTCGATCCCAGGACCCTGGCATCATGACCTGAACTGAAGGCAGAGGCTTTAACCCACTGAGCCACCCAGGCGTCCCGAATTTGAGCATCTTTTACATGAGTCTGGGAAGCACGATCACAGACATCTGTCTGGAAGGTCTCATTCTACGGAGCTGGCACTGGCGGACGATTTCTGGAAAAGGCCAGATAGGAAATACAGTAGGCTTTCAGCCAAAAGGCCAAAAGGCATCACACCTGCTCCTTGTGCAGAGATTACTTAACAAGAAAAAACTCCCTCCCCAGCTTTCATTGACAACACCCGACACCTTATGAACATGACTTCGTATTTTCCTGTGTCAGGAAACATTCATCTTTTGATGTTTTTCTCCCATTTAAAAATGCTCAAACCGTTCTCAGTGTGAAGGGTGTATAAACTCAGGCAGTGGGCAGGGTCTGGCTGGGGGGCTGCCACTGGAGACCCCTGACATGGGGGAGCAGAAGCGGCCCTCTCCTCCTGGTGGCCGAGCCTGCCCGCCCAGGTCTGGGCCTGGAGGGAAGACAGGAGTCTGCCCTGGCAGCCACAAGGCCACAGAGGATGTGAGGGAAATATACACTTGGTCATCCAGGAGGAAAAGGGTGTTTCTGAGCCCAAAACGCAGTCTTTGTGTTGTTTCTGCTAAGAAACTTGGGACAGGGGACAACTGATACCTTCAAGCATGAGAAAGGTGTGGCATTTTTCATATAAATGACAGAAGAAAGAAAATCACTTAGGAGGTGAGTAGGAATGGGACTTTGGAGAACACTTCTTAATAGAGTTTGGGCTTGTGCACCATGGAAGTGTTTTCACATTCAGAACAGTCTCACTCTCCGAAGGATGGGGGTGTGTGTATGCAAGAGACAAAAAACAGAAGGGAAAGGGACAAAATCAGCATGCGATAAAGACAAAGCCAGTTTGGCAGAATGCTAACAACCCATGAAAGCATGTGTTAATTTTTCTGTGGGCTCAAAATTTTTAAACTATCAAGTCAAGAGCACAAAAAAATGCATAAACTTTGGGCACCCCCAAGCTACTCTGCTCTCTGCCACCAGCTCCACTTCGCTATTACTTGTCTTTGACAAAACACCTCACTTGGTCTTCCTACAGAAATAGTTCAAAATGCTTGCTTAGAAAAATGAAACAAACGTACTGAGCTTACATCTAAAAATGAAACAAACGTACTGAGCTTACATCTAAAAATGAAACAAACGTACTGAGCTTACATCTGTGTTGACCTTGACGCCCACCGCACACTAACACAAGTCCGTCTGGACCTTCCCCTCCCAGGGCTGGACGGGATGACCGCCCTCCCCATCGCAG
Organism: Meles meles; assembly: GCF_922984935.1. Taxonomy (NCBI): domain Eukaryota; kingdom Metazoa; phylum Chordata; class Mammalia; order Carnivora; family Mustelidae; genus Meles; species Meles meles. The sequence continues at coordinate 14,726,009 of NC_060088.1, forward strand.
ACTCAGGAAAGCCGGGCATTGTGCGGTCGACCTCCAGAAAATCCAAACAAAAACCGGGCCAGAGCTTCCACACACAACCACACACCTGTCCACAAGCTGCCCAACCACACCACCTCCACAGAGAGCATGACAGATCCCATGGCGAGAACGTGGGATCTGTGACAGTCATACTTATGGGGCTCTCAGCTGAGCAAGTTCCTAATGATAAGCAGGAGTTTGGAATATTGTAGAAAACTCACAACAGCCTTTACGAGCATCCGTTACGCTAGGTGGTGGTACCCACATGAGTCATACGGAGAACATTTGTCCCCATCCTCGCCGGGATCTACATGCAGAGGCTGGGGGGGGGGGGGGGCGGCGGCAATTTGGATTTTTGTTGTTGTTTTTAAAAACAATAGGTTACCTTTTAAACCCCAGTGAAGTCTGCAGAGAAACTTTCTGTCTCTAGCTATTCGCAGTCAAGGTCAATGACCTGCTCCTTAGCAAAACCCTCACCGCTGGGATTTCCTGGAGGCCCCGTGAAGAGTGACTACCTGCCATTTTCCGCTCCTGAGGTACAGCCTTCCTCCAGGGCAATCCCAGTTAACACCTCGAAGTGGTGCGAGACCCACAGCCCCAAGGGAAGACGCGACTTTTGTACAGAACGCCACCCAGGCCACCCCACCCCCTCCGCACCCCGCAAGCCTCGGGCTTACTGAAAATGCCATTTTCCATGGCACGAACCCCACAGCTTCCAGGAGAGCCCCCTGGGGGCACGGAGAGCTCACTCGGCGGCTGTGCACTCCTGTGGCTTCCCTCCCGCTGCCTTCGCCCTCGCGGGGCACCTGTGCTGTTCGGGCAGCCCTACATTTCGCTCGACGAGATTTCCCTTCTCAGGCTTCACCTTCAAGGGGCTGGATGTCCCCCCAAGTACTTGGTTAAATGAGCGAGCACTTCAACGACCTTTTAGCTTGGATGTTGGGAGATCAAAAGCCGTTCCTCGGCTGTAACAGAGGAGACCGTGTGGCCATCAGTCTGAGCAATACTGGAATGTTATAACTGTGTGGGACTCCTCTCTCCCCACTGCTACATACCACACCTGGCACCTGGAAGACTTCAGGTAAGTTCCATCAAATAGGTCGTTCAGAAATACTCGCCCTTTAGACTTCATCAAGATCAAAATCTTGTGCACAGCAAAGGAAACCATCAACAAAACAAAAAGGCAACCCATGGAATGACAGAAGTTATTTGCAAATGACCTGCCAGATAAAGGACTGGTATCCAAGACCTAGAAAGAACTTAACCAAGCTCAACATCCAAAAAACAAATAATCCAATCAAGAAATGGGCAGAAGACATGAACAGACATTTCTCCAAAGAAGACATACAAATGGCCAACAGACACATGAAAAAAATGCTCCACATCAGGAGCTTGGCATCACGGAAATACAAATCAAAGCCACAATGAGACACCATGTCAGACGAAGTTGGAATGGCTAAAATGAACAAGTCAGGAAACAACAAATGTAGGCGAGGATGTGGGGAAAGGGGAGCCCTCCTACACTGTTGGTGAGAATGCAAGCTGGTGCAACCACCCTGGAAAACAGTATGGAGGTTCCTCAAGCCATTAAAAAACAGAGCTACCCTACAACCCAGTGACTACACTACTGGGTATTTACCCCAAAGATACAGACGTAGTAAAAAGAAGGGGCATCTGTATCCCAATGTTCATAGCAGAAATGGCCACGATAGCTAAACTGTGGAAGAAGCTGAGATGTCCTTCGACAGGTGAATGGGTAAAGAAGATGTGGTCCATATGTAGAATGGAGTATCACTCAGCCATCAGAAAGGATGAATATTTACCATTTACATCAACGTGGAAAGACCTGGAGAATATTATGCTTATGTGAAAGAAGTCAGAGAAAGAAACTTACCACGTGGTCTCACTCATACGGGGAACGTAACAGCACAGAGGACCTCAGGGGAAGGGAGGCAAAACCGAATGCCAAGTCCTCAGAGAGGGAGACAAACCACAAGAGACCCTCAACTGAAGGTTGCAGGAGGGGCGGGCACCGGGGGAACGGGGTCACTGGGGCGACAGGCATTAAGGATGGCACATGATGGGATGAGCACTGGATTTACATACAAGTGACAGATCACGGAGCACTATGTCTGAGACTAAGGTACTATGTGTTGCCGAACTGAATTCACATTTAAGGGAAAAAAAAAAGAAAAACAACAACAAAACAGAAACTTGCCCTTCGTAAGCACGGACACCCGGGAGAGTCGCTAGGGCTCCAGGGCAACGTGGCACAGGCAAGGCCCAGAGGCGGGCGGCACGTGTGCACACCTCGGGTCCCCCTCCACCATCCTGGCCTCCAGGGGTTTGCTTTCAATCAACAGAGAAGTCTGACTCGCCCACCCAGACCCAAGGTGCAAGCAGGTAGGTCGGAGAAAAGCAGGAGGAGTGGGAAGAGGAAGGAGCCAAGCCCGAGCTCTTACTCAAAACCAGGAAGACATGTGGTCACAGTCACCCAGCACAGCTGCCGCCCTCAGAAGGGAGACACTCAGGGGCTTACATGTGGCCAAGATCGTAGGGCAGAAGGCCACCGCGCCCAGATCCCAGAACCCCCTTCCAGCCTGCCTGCTCACTTCCTGCCCCTCCCCCACCCCCACAACACCCGCACACACTCACACGAGCACCCAGGAGCGTCAGCCAGGCAAGCCCAGGAATGCACTGGGGGCGACCCACAGGCACATTCGACCAGAACCCTCGGGTACGGACTCGGGTCCCCGTGTCACCAGGGCTGCTAACTTCATGACTCCCAGCCGCACTGCCCTTGCCCCTCAGATGGCAGGATAACGAAACCTGTCACGCCCATCGCACAAGGCCGCGTGCAGAACGGGTGAGACGCAGCCATGAGAACCGCAAAACAAACACGATGGGCAACCATGGTCTGGGAGACGGGCCGAGGGCAGGCACCACACTCCTCTTGGGTCTACACAGCGCAGCTGTCACAGCACAGGGTAAGTGACAGCTGCTGAGGACACCACCGTTTTCGGGGAGATCCCACTTATGACGTCCCTGCGACCCTGGACTCTTCCAAACACCAAAGACACAGAGTTGCATGCAGTCCCATTCCGATTCCAGCACGTCTCCTACAGTCCGGCTCAGCGAACACCGACGAGCTTTTAACCGCCCCTTGTCTGTCCCGCTTCCTACCGGCACCCCCATTCCTTTATGGGGGGCGCCTTTCCTTCTCCATGTGGCAGCCGCTCCTGAGAACAGAGGGGAATGAACGATGCATAATAAAGTCCCAGCCCCCCTTGCTCTGGCCTTAGGAACAAAGTGTTTACAAGCTCCCGTGACTACGAAAATGTGCATCAGCAATACAAGATGACAGCAGTCCGCAGTTCAGTCCACTTCCTCCACTGTGTACCCCACGGAAGGGGACAAAGGGAAACAGAGCTGTCGTGACGCACTCCATTCTGGCTTCGTGGGGTTCAGCGACGAGACCCCTCGCACCCGGTACAGCTGTGTCGTCATGAGCTGTGCGGGCCCAAGAATGCCTTCCAGGAACGCTCTCGTCCAGGACAAACCACCCAACGTCAGGACGCCATGGCCAGCGCCAGACGGCACATGAGCACGGGATATGAGCCACGTGAGGGCGAGGACAATCACGGTGAGCGATGAGCCAGGGTGTGGAAAAGCCTCCCACGGAAATGTTATCAGCTCTTAAAGCATTCGTCAATTTTCATCATTTGTCAAATAAAATACTAGAGGTTCTCCAAAATGTAACAAGCCCAAAGTCCACATGCCATTCCCCGTAACAGGTTGTAAAGCACCCTAACAACGGCAAGAAGAGGTCGCCAGGCCACGTGAAACCCTTGCTGACCCATTTCCTCCACGGAAAATGACCTCACAAAACCTCGGTCACAGAAACGGGTGACCGAAGAAGAACGGCTTAGTTGGAAAAGGGAAAAACTATGGGGGCATGCCGGGCAATTCTTTCCCTCACAAATGTTATTCTCCCAGAGTGTGAGGCTGGTGATATGTGCTTACTTTATTAAAAAATTAATTTATTTATGTCAGAGAGAGAGAGAGAGAGATTGTGAGCATGCACTTGGGGAAAGGACAGAGAGGGAGCGAATCTCCAGGCAGACTCCCCACCGAGCAAGGAGCCCAACACGGGGCTCGATCCCACAACCGACGGGGCCACCCAGGCACCCGGCTGATACCCGCTAACTTCAGAAGTTACAGCTAGCTGCTCCCTCAAAACCTGGAAACAGACACCCAGGAAGCAAACACACAGCCGGAGAGGGCCGTTCCCACAAGGAAGACACTCACCACAGTGACCAGACTCCTCTCTCGTTGGCCCCTGCTCTGGCGCACAGGTGGGCACGTGGGTTCGGTTCAGCCCAGTGGCCACACGCACCTGTCACGTGCACACACGTCTGCGCCCACTCTGAATCTCCAGGTACTGACACGAGGGCAGAGACGTAGCTGGCGTTTCCTTCAGGGTCTCGATCACACCGCTGTGACGGGATCCAGGCCACGCTCTTCCTGCCACAGTGATCGCTACTGTGCGACCTGCTTCCTGCTTCCTTGATTCCTGCTGCTCCCCAACCTCCAACCGTTCCAACGAGCTCTGTCGGCTCAAGTCAGCCAGAAACTGCTTCTGTTTACAAGCAAGAACCTGGGGCGCCTGGGGGCCTCAGTGGGTGAAGCATCTGCTTCGGCTCAAGTCATGACTCCGCGATCCTGGGATTGAGCCCCGCATTGGGCTCCCTCTCGGCGGGGCGTCTGCTTCTCCCTCTGCCCCTCCCCCAGCATGCATGCATGCAAGTGCGCTCGCTTGCTCACTCTCAAAACTAAGTAAAAATTAAAAAAATAAAGAGATTCTGATGTACCAAGAAGAGAATTATAAATAAGTAGATTAAAAAAAAAAAAAACCAAGAACCCCAACGGACACTCGCCTGATCTACACACGGATGAGCGCCTACTGGTAAACCAGTGTCCAAGACGTGTGTGTGCGCACGTGCACGGCATTGTATCTACAGCTTGCCTTCCGTTTCAGAGCCTAGCTGTACAGAACGTGCATGTGCACACGCACACGCACTCACACGCACACCCGTGCCTCCAACTGCATGTAGAACACCTGGAAAACCGCACACCAGACTCTCAACAGTGGTTACTCTGCAAGTGAACAGAGACGGAGGGCTGTGCTTCTTACTCATACCCTCTGCTACTCTCATTAAGAATTTTTTACAATCTAAACGCATGTACTACAACAAAATAAATGCACACACAGCCAAACGGAGGCTCAGACCCAGAGAACAAATGCTGCACCTCCTTCCAGACTTGTCGTCCCTCCTCCTAAGGCGACGGCCTCGCACAATACTGACCCCTGGGCGCATCTCCATCTGTGGGCCACATGCGATCTCCTCTCCAGTGAGCAAAGCGGCAGAAATCTGGCTCTCTCACCAGAGAACAAGAACTGAATTGCCAAATCCAGCCCCAGGAGCTGAAGCCCGACGCCCCGACTTTCCCACACTAGGTGCTCCCCGTCTCATGACTGAAGAATTCATGAATAGATGGGTTGCACCATACCGGCCTTCTGATCATTTGTTTCCACAATATTGAATTAATACACTTAATTATAGCTAAATTCCACCAAACACATTTTTGCTTTTGTTTGGTTTTGCTTTGTTCTTATGTTGCCTGATTCCCAGGCTCCTTCTTTACGAGGGTGAGTGGAATGCCCTTTGTTTGCCGCGAGCGTCTATAGCAAAAAGCACATTCTGCCTTTATTGGGGACTAGAGAGAAAAAACAGCATTAGAAACTGGGAAGAGACTAATGCCCCACTCACACTTAATTCAACGGATAGAAAAAGCAGGTTATGTCCTTGAACTCACAATGAGAGAGGCCTGTAGAGGAGGAGCCCAACAGCAACTCTCCCGGGGGCTTGACACTAAATCGTAGGATTTTCCAAAGAACACCCAAGCGTTCGTGAATGCAAGAGCATCTCCATCCCAACTTCGTCCTTAATAAGAAATTGTGGGAAAAACAACACGGCTTAGTCCATTAACCTAGACTCTGATTAACCCAGTCTTTGATGGTTTAATAGGAAACAGTTTGCTGTTTCTGGAAGAGCACATCTTTGAAAGGAACACAAATCGCCTTTGATGTCCCTTCCCTCTAGGGCTCCAAGCTTCTCTGAATGAGCCCCAAGTGCCACAGTCTGACCACCATGAAAGGTGCACTCCGCTTTACGAGGACGAAAACAGCAGGAAGATTTCCACCTCCAAGGCGAGAAGAGGCCAGCGCCAGAGCTGGGCCTCCCCGGCTCACCCCTGCTCTCTGGCTCACCTTCACCCTCCAGATGACTGCGTCTCTCCCGCCCAGAGAACAAATTCCAACGTGGCCCAAGGGCATCAGGAAGCCTGGTTGGCAGGACGGGGCAGGCTCCAGCACGCCTCGCTCCCATGACCCCCGGGCCAACCCGGGTACCGCTTCCTGTATGGTTCACTCCAGGCCTGGTTCTCACTCGTGCTTGTCCACCCCATACGCCAGGCCCTGTGGACCCCACGTGCTGCCTGGCACCAAGGACGCGCCCACTGCTGCTCTGACACAGTGAAGACGATGACGAGCTACCATGACCTCTGCCGGGAAGGTCACCAGGATGTCTCCGTGCCTCAGACAAGCACACGTGTGTCCAGACGCTCCTTTTCACCCCAAACAAAACTGACCCCTTTCCTCCTGGCAGTCCCTGGAACATACACCGCAGGAGAGAAGTCAGGAAGGTCGCTGCATCCTCCGAGTCTCTCAGCCCCTTGACCCTCACCTGTCAGCCACTCCTCGAGCGTCCTGGTGCCGGAGCACCGTGTTCCCCTGCGACTCTGGCTGACAACGAAGGGCTCCACTCGGGCCACTGTCCTGGCCCTGGCCTGGGGCCAAGGGCAAGTGTCCTGGCCCTGCTTCTCCCCAAGCCCAGCAACCTTTTCCCGCCATCTTTATCTACAGGCCAGTCACGTAGACCTCAGGCTCACTCGTGGCAAATAAAGGCACTCAGGGCTCTGCACATGCGACACCCTGCAAACAGAAAAACATAAACACAAATACCATACCAGAAACTGATACGAGACACAGAAGTGGAGCCTTGCTCCCATCAATGCTTTGCTGCAAGAAAAGTTACATAAACCAGGCTGAAATGATCACAACCGAGAGAGCAGCATGAACGCTGGCCCGACCTCTGAGGGAGGGGAAACCAACAACAACAAGAAATCAGATAGATTAAATCTCATCTCCAGTCTCCATGAATCATTATGTTTCAGCCATTAACGGGACCACCGGACATCAAACAGAGCAAATATCCCCAGCGGTGAACAGTTAACGAAGTCCTCGAGTCTGCATCCTGTCCCCTCCATGGGCCCCAACGCCTGTGACCCTGAACTCAGACGCACTGACCACCTCCAAACAGCATCTTGGTCATGGTCACAGAGGATCACTTTCCTTCCCAAGCCTCCAAGGCTCAACGTCCCCCCGTGCCACCCACGTCTCCCAGTGGCCTCACGAGCCGCCACCGTCCTCTGCAAACCAACGTCGGCTCCAAGCATATGTACACCCGCGTTCGCGCCGCGGCGTTATTCAGAGCCGCTGAAAGCTGCACAGAATCCAAGTGTGTTTCGAGGGATGAATGGAGACCAAGCGGCAGATACACTCAACGGAGTGGCACGTGTCCTCAAAGAGCAAGAAATTCCGACACCTGCTCCAACACAGAACGGCCCGCCGGGACGTCGCGCCAAGGGAGACAGGCCCGTCGCGAGTGCACGGCTCCTCTCCCAGGAGCCACCCGGAGTCGTCAGTCAGAGACGGCCGGAGAGATGACCGGGGGCTGGGGGAGGGGAGAGCAGGGACCGGTTTCAGTGTGGAAAGAGAAGGTTCTGGAGATGGACGGTGGTGAGGGCTGCACAGCACTGTGAAGGCACAGCGAGAGCCTTCTAGACTGAACTCTAACAATTTAAACGAGTTAAAATGGCAAACTGTTGCCTGTACATATTTTAGCACAATGAAAAAAAAAGGTGAATAAAATCTGTAATTCAGATCTTCCACCCTACGTGCCGCACCGATCTCAAGTGTTCACTGGCCACACCTGAGGCCCACCGCACTGGGTAGCACAGAAGGTCCCTACCGAAAGTCCCAGTGGACAGCGCTGGCCTGGTGGCCGCTCACGGAGGTCCCCGCGGCTGACGAACGGGGCCGCGAGGCACGGCTGGAAGGTAAGTCCCCGTGCTGAACCGGCCGACCCGGCTACCCAGTACTCACTCGTCCACTCAGCAATATTCCTCAACACCACTCGTCTCCGTGCCCGGCACTGGCTTTAGGCGAGGCACTGGCTTTTAGGCGAGGCACCCCCAGGACGGTGCAGACAAACCACAACACGGCACACGACATTCCACCCACAGAATCCAAACACTGCGCGTCCCTGGATTCTGTTCTTCACAGAACCCGCTCCAGCGTGTTCTACCCTGCTCAAGGGCGACCCCACACCCGGCGCGGAACTCTCTGGAACGGTCTCTCCTCTCCTCTTCCACCTACCGGCTAGTTTCCTATGCCTGTTTTCCTCCTCATCACCTCGAAGGAAGAAATGGCCTTTTTGTTACCTTCCCGAAGTCAATCCCGCCGACATCTTTTCTCTGTCCCGTCCTCTCTCCCGCCTGTTCTGGGCTCTGCATCATGCGGCCTGTCATCCTCCTCTCGCCTCTCACGCCTGTAACCGGAGCGTCCTCACTCTGCAAACGGAGAGCTCCCTCGCCCCTGCCACCGCATGAGGACACAAGCAGAAGACGGTCGTCTATGACCCAGGAAGCCGGCGCAGCAGACCCTGAAATCTGCCTGTGCCACGAGACTGGGCGTCGGGACTCCAGAAATGGGAGAAAATACCTTCTCTTGCTCCTAAGCCCTCTCCCGCCCATGCCAGTTTCTGGTTCTTCGTCTCAGCAGCCCAAACCCATGAAGACGACCACTCCTAAAAGGACTCCAAACGCCTCGGTATTTGGGAAATCGTCACCGGCCGCCCCCACTGACAAAACGTCAGGGATGAAGGATCCTCGACAGAGCCACAGCGTTTCCTGTCGCAGCCACGGATCACGGTCACGCCCGTGTCACCCCTGCACGCACTCAAGGACCTGGGAGGTGCCCGCTCTGTGCCAACACAGCACGGGGAGTGACCTGCTGGGCAAACCGAATCGACCAGTAACAGCCAGCTCTTCCAGACGCGAGCAGCGGGGCCAGGACGTATCTGTCGCTGACACGCGCAGACTCGTCCGGACAACAGGTGCCTCCGGGGGGACGACCAAGATCCCTTGGGCGCCACCCCCCCCTCAAGACATCTGCTTGAGGTAAGAACTCGGTAAACGTTAGCTACTGGAATCACGTTCCAAATGATCACACGAAGGGTCGGTGGTGACTCTGGAAGGAATTAGTGGACCAACCTCTCGGTAATTGCTTCAAGACCCAAAGAGAAACAACAGTAACTTACAGTCTCGAAACCGTCCTAGAAATATTTAAAATAACACAAAGTCTTTGCGGAACAACCTCTGCACGTCGGTTTCCGTTCGAAGGACACACGTGGCTCTTGTCCGGCCACCAGAAGAGAAAGTTAAAGTCACTGCTTCAAGCCAACGGTGGGAACATGCCGTCTGTGTCACCAAAACCCAGCCAGGAGTCGCTGACCTCCACGTCACGTCACCGTTAGCGCCGTTCCCTTTCTGGGGAGGTTAGTTAGACGCTCCGCAGCGGCGGGACAGGAGTCTGGAGGACGGGCGCGCCCTCGCCTCACGAGGATTCGCGGTGCTCGGATTTGACGGCCGAGCTCAGGACGCTGCTGGCTGACACCGACAGGCGCATTCCGTGGAAGCTCCCCGGGATCACCACCTGCGCGTACCACGTGCAACTTATTTAGCTCCACAGGGCGTTGCTGCCCGACAGAGCTGCTCTGCGCCGACGCCCGGCCAAACACAAACCATGCCCTACGCCCACGGTGCGACAGCTTGCCGCCTCGCCATCAGCGCCATAAGACTTGCTTACAAGCTGCCTGAAAAACACGAAACTGTGGACTTCGGTCCTCACAGGACAGAAGAATCCCATGACCTGTGTGCTCCGGTCACCGGTTTCTAACAGCAACATGCAACGGCGTGTTAGCGGCGGGACACATGAGCCAGCACCGCCTACGCTGCCCACGTCGGGCCGATCCCTTTCCAGCCACTGCACGGCAAGGAGGGATGCTCGGAGGAGTGCCCAGGGGACACGCTCCGTGATCTTCGATGCCCACGTGTCCCCCCCGCCCACCTCGCTCCCCTGATCTCGGTCACCAAGACTCTCCCGCCACTGTGTCCACTGGGCCTCGGACGACATAGCGATGACCCTCCGTGGCCCGAGACACCGCTCCGGACACGTTCCCTCACGGGAACCAGCACAGAGGCGCGCCTGGAGATGGAATGGTAGAGGTGGCTGTTCGCAGCCAAACAGAATACACAAAGTGCTTGACACCAAACACAAAACACGGCCTCAGCTATTAATTCTCACGAGACATCATGAGATGTCAAAATCATGAGATGTGCAAAATCGAACAATGCACGGTGACTTTCCCAAAACCGGAACCATTTCTCAGAGCTGCATGCCCTGTCTCTCCGGGTCTGTGTGACTCCTGTGGGAGGGCCCTGGTGGCTTAAATACCCAAAGACCTCGCAGCAATCAGGTGCACGGGCAGCCCTGAGGCTGTGTGTGCCCACGGGGAACGCACACTTCTTCCCAAACGCCTGCAGGCACACGTGCACGTCCCTGGGCACATTCCCGGGAGGGCAGGTCGTGCACACCCTTTGCCCGCCTCCTTCGCTCTCAGAACAGAACAGAGCTCCATCGGCGTGGGGTGACCCCACTTCCTCATGGAGGAGTGGAAGCTCCTCCATCTCCCAGAGACTAACAGAACCAGCGTGGCTCGCACGGGCATGGCACCAAGCAAAGCCCTTTCACGAGTGGTGGCCTATAGCGCCGGAGACCACCAGGGTTTCGGAGGTCCCGCAGCTGGGAGCAGTGCTGAGAACTCAAGTGAGATGCTGTCTGGAGGCAGGTCGGCGTCACCAGTGAGCTGTGAAAAGACACAAACTCGTGCCCCGCCTCTGAAAAAGGGAGTCCTAGAAACAGGGGACGACAGCGTGCAAGCAAGCACCAAGCCCTCTGCCGAGCACTGAGCATGAAACAGCTTAAAATGTACAACCAAGTGCTGTGAAGGCAGGAACCGGGGACCCCACTCAGGGATGGCCGCCGGAGTTTGTGCGACACCGACTTGGGTGTCACAACGCCTCATGGACGTTAGCGACAAAGGAGAAGAAAACAAAGCAAAACGAACAAAAACATTAAAAACCGTTGAGTCGCGCACTTTAGATGAATGGACTGCACGGTCCGTGACCCCCATCTCAAAGACCTGTTTCTCTCAAAGCCCAGAAGAGCTAAGAGTAAGTGCATCTCACTGTGTGACTCATGCAACAGCGCGACCCGGACTGAAACCAACACCGTTTTGCACAAAACACGTAAGGGAACTGTGTGATAACGCGTGGCCAGTAAGTAACTGTGCTGATTAACAAAACACGTAAGTGATTTTAAACGAGAGAAGCACGACCCAACGAAGGGTGTGTGACGACCTTAGGAGGACCATGACTTCACAGACTTTGGTTCTGCTACGGGAAACCCACCGTCAGCACAAAGAACAAGAACCATCACCCGCCCTGTCTGCCTCGGCGTCTCCCAGGCCAGTGTTCAGCGCGACGAGACAGCTGAGCAGAAAAGACAGTCTGAGAAAACCCCGGCGCAGGCCACCAGGCTCCCGCACAGACCCTCCCGGTCACGTCCCCGAGACTCACTGCCGGCACCCACCGCAGTCCCCTGGCCCAGCCACACACCCCCTCTACGTCCCCAGCATGGGGCGCATCGGCACTCAGTAGAACACATGACCCGACCTGACCTGCTGGGTGCTTCTCCTGTCGAAGCGGGCCGGGCAGGACAGCCACAGGCAGAGCTACCGTCCCCATCTGAACCCCTGCCCCCTCCATCGTTCTGACCTGGTAACTCTGCATCCCTGACCTTCACGGCTCCAAACTATCATGTAAAAACCAAACTGTCACTTGTCTTTATTTTGGGTCTTCTGTGTGCGAGACTGTCCGTGTTTGCCTTAAAAATCACCCTGACCGTGGGGTGCCTGGGTGGCTCAGTGGGTTAAGCCTCTGCCTTCGGATCAGGTCATGATCTCAGGGTCGTGAGATCGAGCCCCACATCAGGCTCTCTGCTCCGCAGGGAGCCTGCTTCCTCCTCTCTCTCTCTCTCTGCCTGCCTCTCTGCCTACTTGTGATCTCTGTCTGTCAAATAAATAAATAAAATCTTAAAGAAAAAAAAAATCACCGACCTTAAGGTCTCCCCTCCCCCCAATAACTGGTTAGAAGGTCCACAGACGATCCCAGACAATCGGAGGATTCTTTGCGGTCAGAACGTGAAAGCAGCATTTTCTCAACATCTGGTAAAAGGGGAGTGTATCTTTTCATTGTAGATTTTCACTCAGAAGGAAACGAAAGGTCCCGAAAGCTGTCGTCCTAATGCATCTCCCTCATATAAGAACATCTCTAAGCTGTAGCATTTCCGTCCCTAGAAATCCATTTGTACGCACTTAAGGACCAGAGGGAAAGGTTTTCGAAACGCTGGAGGGGAGAGGAAAGACCGTAGGATGATGAAAGCAGGGAAGAAGTAAAACCACCCAAAGGCTGCGGAACAGAGACCACACTCACATATTCAACATTACTGTTAAGCGTTTTACGCTGCGAGGAGCCGCCCGTGTCCCCTCCGCTGTGGACAAGAAGCCCTGACCCCCAGGACCTCAGAGTGCGACCGTACTTAGTGCCGTCAACAGGGTAATTACGTTTAAAAGGAGGTCATCGGGGGTAGGTCCTAACCCAGCATGACCGGTGTCTTCGTTAAGTGGAGACTCCGACAAACGGAGAGAAGACACACAACCGAGGAGACAGGCCTCAACAGGAAACGCCACCACCGCCACCACCCCCGCTGACACCCGGGTCCCAGATTCCCAGCCTCCAGGGCCGTGTTTGGGCCACGCAGGCTGTGGCACACTCTCGGGCACCCCAAGCCGGTACCGCACACTCGGCCACGTTCTGTGCCTGGACCAGGACAGGGCGCGGGCATCCTTCTCTCCCGTTCCTGAACCCGAAAAGCAGAAGGCAAGGAGGCTCCTGATCGATCCTGCCCCCTCCCCTCAGAGCCTCTGGGCCCTGTTGAATGAGGAAATCGGACGTGTTTGGACACGGCGCCTCTTTTCCGTGCAGGCCTGTTTCCACGTGCATGAGGGCACCCTGCAGCACGAGCTCCCTGGGAGGCCCGGAGTGAGTGAACACGCAGCTCCCCACTCCGGCTGGCAGCCTGGTTGAGAAGTGACCCCCAGAGAGCCGTGTGCGCCCCCGAGCGAAAGAAAGGAGAGTTATGGGCCGGTCAGGTCCTGCCCTTTAACTGCTGGCGGGCGACAGGTGGGCGTGCTGATGGAGAAGCCTACAGAGGCAGGACAGCACGGTCACGATCCAGAACCCCAGTGAGGCTCAGAGCCTTGCATCCTGACCGTCTGGACGTGCCCCTGCAAAATCCGAGCTATTACTACTCCCACACCAGAGTGGCAGAGGCTACAGGTCTCGTCCTTCTGGCAGGGTACAGAAGGGAAGGGAACAGAGAACCCCTCAGGTATGCTGGGCCTACCTGGACGTTGAGGGACAGTAGGTGACACAGCCCCATGCCCTGCAGGGAGGGGAAGATTCTGAGAAGAGGACACATGACATCTGCACTCAGGACACGGCACCAGCTCAGACATGGGGATCCACGGACCTGGCGTCCGGAAGTAGGGGAAGACCAGGAAAAGGATGTCTGGCTGCCTCAGCAGGATCCTGACCCCCTCGTGGCTCTCCTGTACCTCACGTCCTCGGCCCTGACACGGGGACACGTCCCCGCACAAACACAGCCATCGCTGCTTCAGGATTACCTGCCGCTGACCTGGTAGCGCCTGACAAACAGCCCCAGGGAAACGCTTTCACCGCCAGTGACGTTCAGATCCTTACCGGGGCTCCTCCGCTCCGGAAGGAGAGCCCATTCTTACCGAACAGGTCCCAAAATGTAACGAAAGAGGGGAGTTAAAGCAAAAGATAAACTGTGTCATTCAAACGTATGTACTTGGGGGGGGGGACAGAAACGTCTTCCTCCTGTTACATTTTAAGATTCCACAGGTTCAAGTCAATCCAGACAAGTGACAATTTACAATGGAAAGACAAATGCAATTCCTTCCAGCTGACAGGCCAAAAGGATTTTCTCACCTTATTTAGAAGGAGAAATGTAAATATTTTTGAAGAGACAGGAAAAAAAAATTTAAAAAGAAACATGCAGTACTTTTAAAAAAAAAGAACCCAGTTTTTCTGTTAAAGCTGTAGATAATTTAAGAACATAAAAATGTGTGATGTGGTCTGTTCATTAAAGTGCAGGATTCGGTATAAATTAAATTTTAAACTACAAATTACCCAGACAATAATCTCGAATGTAATAACCGAATTTGCTTTAATTGCTTTCAAATTGTGCTGGCAAAATTTTAAGGAAACTCCCAATTCCTGCCAGTATCTGAGAAGCAGTCGAACTCAAGCAGAAAAAAAAAACCATCATAAAAGCAAGTCTTCCGGGCTTCGGTGTCCCGCACGAGGCCACGCAGACCCAGGGGCCGCTTCCTTCAACTGGAGGGAACGGGAAATGAGAGCAGAGCCTGCGCTCGGTGAAAATAACGTCCGGCGCATGAACACACGATCCCTGCGAAACGCGTCGCCACAACCGGACACGTGCGCCAGCGGCTCTTTAAACTGCCTTGCTCGCTGCGGAAGGAGGAAGTCATACACGCTCCCCCACACGCACGACGTCTTCTGCTGTCCGAGTTGTGCTCACTCCTCACGCGGTGCGCTGGGAGACCCGCTGCGGTCTCCCGTGCTTGGACAATTGGGCGTCCCTGGCAGGCGGATTCTCTGCCGGGTTCACACTCCGAGCCTCCTCCCCGCTTCCCGCTACTCGCGAACGGCCACAGAGGGCACAGCAGGGGGCTGCCCCGCGAACCAGGGGGGGCTCTGGCGGAGGCACACGGAGACCTGGCTAGAACCGCGGGGCAGCACCGCGCCGCCGACCTGCAGGCCTCCGGCCAGCCTCTCCGACAGGGTCCCTACGCCGCGCACTCCCCTATGGGCGTCCCGCCAGGGTCCCACGTACTGTCACATGCAGTGACCCCACTCCCCACCTGCCACCTGCACACGTCACAAGCAGCGACCCCACTCCCCACCTGTCACTCCGCACGTCACAAGCAGCGACCCCACAGGCAGGACCTGTGGACGGCACATGCAGCGACCCCATTTGCGCGAGCACCACCAGAGAACGTCACGCACAGCGTCCCCACTCCGAATGTCACACGCAGCGTTCCAACTCTGCGGGCACCACCTGCTGACATCACACGCAGCGACCCCACGGCGTGTGCGCCACCTACAGACGTCACACGCAGCGACCCTATCCAAGTGACACCTACGGACGTCAGACGCAGCGTCCCCACTCTACGGGCACCACCTGAGGATGTCACACGCAGGGACGCCTCTCCGCTTGCGCCGCCTGCGGACCTCACACGCAGCAACCCGACTCCGCATGCGCCACCTGCAGACGTCACGCACAGCGACCCACTGCACGTGCCACCTGCAGACGTCACTCCCTGCGACCCCACTCCGCGGGCACCACCTAAGAACGTCACACACAGCATCCCCACTCCGCATGCCTCACCTGCAGACGTCACACGCTGTGAACCATTCCATGTACCACGTGCTGATGTCACAGGCAGCAACCCCGCTCCACGGGGCGCCACCTAAACACGTCACACGCAGCGTCCCCACTACGCGGGCGCCACCTGCGGACTTCACACGCAGTGACACTACTCTGCATGCGCTACCTGCATACGTTAGCCGCAGTGTCCCCTCTCGCCGTGCGCCATCTGCACACATCAAAAGCAGCGACCCCACTCCGCGCGCAAGACTTGTGGACGGCACATGCAACACACCCATCTGCACGAGTGCCACCAGAGGACGTCACACGCAGCGTCCCCACTCCGAACGTCGCACGCAGCGTTCCAACTCTGCGGGCGCCGCCTACAGACGTCACACGCAGCGACCCACTCCGCGTGCCATCTGCTGACGTCAGACGCAGCGTCCCCACTCTGCGGGCGCCACCTAAGAACGTCACAAGCAGCATCCCACTCCGCAGGCGCCACCTGTGGACGTCACATGCAGCGAACCACGCCACGTATTACGTGTTGACGTCACACGCAGCGACGCCACTCTGGTTGTGCCACCTGTACACATCACAGGCAGCAACCGCACTCCCCGCGCACCACCTGTGAACATCACACACAGCGTCTCCACTCCGCATGCGCCACCTGTGGACTTCACAGGCAGTGACGCCACTCCGCATGCGCTACCTGCCTACGTTAGACGTCCCCTCTCCACGAGCGCCACCTGCAGAGTCACAGGCAGTGACGCCACTCCGCGTGCGCCACCTGCCAACATCACTCACAGGGATCCCACTACGTGGGCGCCACCCACAGACACCACACGCAGTGACCCCCAAACACGTGCCACCTGCTGACGTCAGACGCAGCGTCCCCACTCCGCGGCCACCACCTGAGGACATCACACTCAGTGACGCCACATGTGGACGTCACTCCTAGCGACACCACTACGTGGGCGCCACCCGCACACGTCACTTGGAGCGATTCGCTCCACGTCAGACACACCGTCCACACGCCATGGGCGCCCCCTCCTGACGTCAGACGCAGTGACGCCAATCCACGTGCGCCACCTGAGGACGTCACACACAGCGACCCCACTATGCAGGTGCCACCTCCAGACCTCAAACGCAGTGACGCCAATCCACGTGCGCCACCTGATGACGCCACACGAAGCGTCCCCACTGCGTGGGCGCCAGCCTAGGATGTCACACGTAGTGACGTCACTCCCCGTGTGCCACCTACAGACATCTCTCGCAGCGACCCTCCACGTGCCACCTGACATTACACTAAGCGTCCCCACTCCGCGGGTGCTACCTGCAGACGTCAGTCACAGCCACCCCACTACACAGGTGCCACCTGCAGACCGCAGACAAAGCAACCCATTCCACATGCCACCTGCTGACGTTAGATACAGCGTCCCCACTCCGCGGGCGCCACCTGAGGACATGAGACACAGTGACGCGACTCCACCTGCGCCTCCTGCAGACATCCCTCGCAGCGACCGGCTCCACGTGCCACCTACTAACGTTAACACTAAGTGTCCCCACTCCACAGGGGCCACCTGAGGACGTCAGACGCAGTGACGCCACTCCGCGCGTCACCTGTGAACGTCACACGCAGTGACGCCACTCCGCACGTGCCCCCCGAGGACGTCAGACGCAGTGCCGCCACTCCACATGCGCCACCTACAGACGTCAGTCGCAGCGACCCCATTCCGCGGGCTGCACCTGAAAACGTCAGACGCAGTGACGCCACTCTGCATGCGCCACCTGCAAACGTCACACGCAGCGTCCCTGCTCCACTGCGCGCGTCCCGCGAGCATTCCGCGCAGCGCCCGGGCCTCTACGCTCTACCTGCACGCATCCCCGAAGCATCACACGCTCGCATCCAGGAGCACGAGCTCCAGCACCGCAGTTTGGCAAACGCAGAGCAGCCGTCACCGTGAAAGGCCTCCGACGTCCGGACGCATGAAGCCTGCGGCCACCAGAGAGCGGAGGGCCTGACGCGTCGGGGAGTAAATGGCTCCGACTCTGTGGGGCGCCCCGTCTCCGACTGCCTGGCGGGGCGCGGCCGGCGCCCCGGGAGAAAACGGGGTGTGGCTGCTTCCCAACACCGGACTTTCAAAAACGGCGGCGGCAGAGCTTTGCCCCGACCCGGAGCGGGACCCAATCTTGTCCGGCGCCGCCGTGGTGACTAGTTGTAAACACTCGCACACGCACATAAACCGTGAAACCATCAGGAAACACTCCATTCTGCCGCGCCACTTTCCGGGACGGTCAGCAACCCGCTTCATCGCGGACCGTGCCGTCCTGCCCCGCCAAGACCCCTCTTCCGACCCTTCTCCCACCCCCCAAGTGCCAGAAGCTCGGTTCCCCTGAAGCGTGGCCCCAGTGGGGGTAGGGCTGAGAAAGGCCCGGAGACTTGAGTCAGGACAGCTGCGGAGCCATCCCTGGGCTCTGTCCCTTCAAGGCAGCCCGGCTTCTCCCGCCCACTCTGGCCTCCCCGCAGCCCAGCAGGTGCTGACCCCAAGAGCCGCTGCCGGCGCTTCCTGCGAGCTTCTCCTCGTTCCCAAGAGTCTCTGCGGGACCCACTCAGAACCGGGTCGGTTCCCACCGGCCAGGGCTAGGCTAGGACTGGACTGCCCAAGGCTGGAGGGGCGGCTTGCACCGTGTTCTCAAGCCTCCGTCTTCTTGCCCCGGGCAGACACCCCCCTTCGCCCAAGATGCGGACGCCCGTCCCTTTGTATTTCATGATCTCATGAAGTCCAGGCCTCAGGACAACCCCTCGCTCTTCATAAGAGAAACCCTGTGTGCCCCCAGGATGGCCTTCAACGAGGAAAACTCCTGGCCAAATAACCCAAGAAAATTTACTTTCCAAATACTTCCCCACCGGTCTCTACATGCCTCGGAGCAGGGTTCAGCCTCCGGGAGCAAGGAAGTCCCGAAACCCGCTCCAACGAGGAGGATCCTTGCCGACTCGAGGAAGAGGGAAAGAGGCCAGTCGTGAAGGCCAGACACTGTGTGGTTCCCCTCCCTGCAAGGCCCTGGAGTCATCAAAGTCACGGAGGGCAGAGTGGGGGTCGCCAGGGGCTGTAGGGAGGGACGGGGAGGATGTCGTTCGAGGTATACACAGCCTCACTGGGCAAGACCGGAAGGGCTGGGTGATCGGCGGCACAAACGTGTGAATGTATTTACACGACATCAATGACCGCTCTGCCCATACGGTGTCCACATCCCATACGGTCCTAGAAGACCAAACGACAGACCATCTCGCCCTTTATATAAAAGTTTGCTGACCCGGACAAAGATGAACCAACATATCCAAAAAAAATTTTAATGCAGAGTTAGGTTCAGCGACTAAATACGGGCTAAACGTGTCTCTGGTCCTTTTTGGTAACTAATCCCTCTCCCCCAAGAAAAATAAATGATGGTTTATCTCAGGAAAGGGACCGCGTCTTCAGAGGGGGTGCTGAACTGGTCACTCTTCAAAAACCTGAGCTTTGGCTAAGATTCCACCCGAACCATGGAGATCACACGGGGAAGCACGGGCCCCCCCACCCCTTCTCAATCAGGGACTGCCTGGGATGGCTCGCTGGCTCCTGGCCCATGATAAGCCACCCCCAATCTCCAGGTCTCAGCTCTCTGTGGGTCCATCCCCTGGAAGGGCCCTTGTAACCTGCAGAGCAGGGCAGCTCCCCCAACGCCAGGAAACCACCTGGGTCTACGAACGTTACCGGTCTGCGAACATCACAGATCTGCAAACATCCTTCAGTACCTACCGCCCACTGGTCTACCAGCTGCAGGAGGACAGGAAGCAACTCTCGTTGGTCCCAATACTCACCACCAGCAAGCAGGGGGCCTGCACAGATTTAGCTACAAAGCAGTGGTCACCGAACAAACTAACCCAAGGACCAACAGAGACACAGAACCCCACAGAAATGCCACAGCACTCCCACAACACGAGTGAAAGCAAACCCACCATCTCTGGACAAGGTCAGGGAATGCAACTCACGTCTAGAAAACACACAGAGAAAGAGAGAGAGAACGCTGTGAGAAAGAACCAGGAGCCACGTGCACTATTTTTATTATTGTTGTTATTTTTAAAGATTTTCTTTATCTACTTGACAGAGAGACGCAGCGAGACAGGGAACACAAGACAGCGGGAGAGGGGAAGCAGGCTCCCCGCTGGGCAGAGAGCCCGATACACATTGTCAGTGTAGCTTTTTAAGATTTTTTAGTTTATTTATTTGACAGAAATCACAAGTAGGCAGAGAGGCAGGCAGAGAGAGGAAGGGAAGCAGGCTCCCCACGGAGGAGAGAGCCCGATGCGGGGCTCGATCCCAGGACCGTGGGATCATGACCTGAGCCAAAGGCAGACGCTTAACAGTCTGAGCCCCCCAGACGGCCCTGCCACGTGCCCTCTCAAGAACTCGGATCTGTACAGTCCACACGCTGCAGACCAGAGGGCAGGACACTACGGCCCATGGGGCAGATCCAGCTCACGGGCTATGGTGGCTTTGTGTTGCTGTTTTGTTTTTTAGTTTTTTAAAAGGTTGGTGAGGGAACAAATCAGGAGGACTCATCTTTCAGGAGACAAGAAAATTACAGGGTATTCAAATTCCAGTGGCCGGGAGTGGAATTTTCCTGGGGCCGTGCCACGCGCTCATCTGTTGACAGAGCACCGAGGGCTGCCTTAGCACAGGGCAGGGTCCAAGGGAGGCCCCGGAACACCGTCCCGCCAGCACAGCTACTACGGCGGCTACCATCCGGCCCTCCGCATGCAAGAGCTGCCCAGCAGTGCAGACGAGTCAGCTCCGGGCTCCGAACCCCGGACTGCCATCCTGGCCACGCTCTGCGTCCAGCGACGACCCCCTCCCCCGCCGCGCTCCCTCCTGCAGTTTGCACATCAAGGAAAGGCAGAGACCTGACCCCACCGTCCGCAATATCTCCCCCAGCTCCATACTCTGATCCCTTCTGAGGCGGGCCTCCGGCGTGGGCGGGTTCAAAAACAGGAGGGAAAATGCAGACTTCAGCTCCGCGAGACACGCTGTCCACTCTGCTCTTTCTGTTTGCTTCTTTCCAGCTCCCGTCCACCTCCGGCCCCAAAATGAGCGGAGAGAAGTTCACTCCGGCACACGGAACCAGACTTCTGGCCGGGGGGTCAGCAGGTCTGCCAAAGAGACTGTGTTCGCCTGCGCGCACTCTCTCTCTCTCTCTCACACACACACACACACACACACACACACACGCACACACACACGCCGCCATTGTGAACTGTGGCCAGAGGCTGCACGCGCTAGTCTTGTCCTGACGCCGGGAACACGACCAGCAGGAAAAGGCAGGCAGGAGCATCTCCGTGTGCGTCACCAAATGCTGAAGCGTTCCATCCTCTCAGCCGAACGAGGGAAAATAAATCTAAGACACCGTGTCCTTCATTCGGTGTTAGCCTTGTTTAAACCCAAAACCTTTCTGGGAAAACTTATTTTCTCCGCACAAAAACAAGTAAAGACACAGAGAGCAAGGACCAAGGACTTGACTCGTGGCACGCGGGGGCTTCCGTCCGTGGAGCATCTCGAATCTGGCTCCAGTCACAAGCCCAGGGCGGTGGAACCCAGCCCCGCCCGGCTTCCTGTCCTCGGGGCATCCACTGGCGATTCTCTCTCTCTGCCCTGCCCCAGCCTGGCCGCAAGCATCAGTGTCTCTGCTCTGCTTTTTGCTGTCTCGGAAGTAAAGGAAGAAACCGCAGAAAGATTCACGTAACGACGTGTTTGCAGCCCAAGCGGGTCTGGTCTTATGTGTCACGTACACTTTTGCCACCAAACACATGCTTTTCTCACAGACAAAACAGGATTTTCTCCAGTTCCCAATCGCCTCTTCAACGGGACAGAACCGGAGGCCAAATCCCACTCGGGAGTCGCTACGACTTTTCCACGAAAATGCAGAGAATTTCCTTTTTAAAAGCGAAACCCCGTAATGTCAAGCTCAGCAAAACAGTCGCCTTCTTGAGCCATCGCGCACTGTCTGGGGACGCGAGGGAAGGCCCAGGAACGGCGGCAGGCGGTGGGGACGGTCCCGCACGGCATCCGCGGTCACGACACAGACGTGTGCTTACGGGGACAAGTACCGCGCAAGCCGCTCCCACACCTCACAGCGCAGGATACAACATACACAGGCTCATGTCGGCAGTCTGGGGGAATGTTTTAAACAGCCAAAGCAACCAAGTTCCGTTTGCGACGTCCATCTAATGGACACTCAGGAAGAGCCCAGAAACAAGTACGGGTTACGGTGGGAAGGGAAAGCTGTTACAAGGACACGCAGCGTCAGGGGTTTCCATGGAACAAGAGAGGAGGCAAGGGAAGGACCTCCCCAGTGACAGAAATCACAAAACCCCTAAACGCCCGGGGAGTTTTGTCCATAATGAACACCGTCCTCTACCAGGCTCTAACGGCCCACTGCCCTCGCCGACTCCCTCCGGGTCACCGTGCACGGAGCAGCCAGCGCCTGCCACGACGGACAGACGGGCCGTTCCCGTCTACCAATGCCACCTGCTACTGGGAGGACGAGCTCTGACTTCCGGACGGACACAGCCCAGAGACCTGGCCAAGGGGCCGTGGCCCCGATCTGTCTGCCTCTGCTCATCAACGCTGCAGCTCTGCACATGCTGGTCCTTGGCCAGGCACCCCCTCCTCCGGACCCCTCAGGTCCCGTCTCCAACATCTGGGGACACGAGTGAACTAGGAGGGCCGGCCACAACCTTACCACCACGAAGCTTTACTGCAGTCCCCGAGGAAGGCCGGGGAACAGGCCTCCGTGGAATCCGCAGACCCCGGAGATGTTCAAGTACTGCGACCCTCCCCACGAGAGCGAAGTGACAGGTGTGAAAGCCACTGCTCCACGGCGTTACTGAAAATATCTGAAAAGACCGTATTACAGAATGGCAAACGGATCTCGCAGAGACGCGGGCCCTCCCGCATGCACAGCAGCATGACAGGCGGTGGCGAAACGTAAGCAAGTCCCACGTCTCCGCACGGACGGACAGACAGACGGGATGCGGTCTGCACACACGCGCACTGTTCTCAGCTTCAGACAGGAAGGACCTGCCAACACCTGCCGTGACGTGGGTGAACCTGGAGAACGTTCTGCCCGTGAAAGCGAGGACCCATGAAAGCGAGGACAGACGCCGTCACTTCCGGGAGGAGACGTGTCCGTAGAGACAGCAGAACGGTGGGTGCCGGCAGCCAGGGAGAGGGGGGAGGGACTGCTCCTGGGGGGTGTTTCCACGGGCGAAGACACAACGTTCTGGACGTGGGCCCTGCGGAGCTTGACAACAATGAGAACGGACTTGACAACGGTGAAGACGGTCCATTCTAGTTGCTTTATAATTTACCACGATGAGAAAAGGAAGGGGGGTAAAAACACACTTTACCATTAAACGAATAAATTTTGGTTTTAATATTGTGTTGACTTTTAATCACTTCCTCTGCAAGCCGAGTTGTTTTTTTTTTTTAAAGATTTTATTTATTTATTTGACAGAGAGAGAGAGAGAGATCACAAGTAGGCAGAGAGGCAGGCAGAGAGAGAGGAGGAAGCAGGCTCCCTGCAGAGCAGAGAGCCCGATGTGGGGCTCAATCCCAGGACCCTGAGATCATGACCTGAGCCGAAGGCAGTGGCTTAATCCACTGAGCCGCCCAGGCGCCCCAAGCCGAGTTTTTGAAATGCACGTGAAAACGTGATTCCTGGGGCGCCTGGGTGGCTCAGTGGGGTAAAGCCTCTGCCTCCGGCTCAGGTCATGATCCCAGAGTCCTGGGATCGAGCCCCGCATCAGGCTCTCTGCTCAGCGGGAAGCCTGCTTGCTCCTCTCTCTCTCTGCCTGCCTCTCTGCCTACTTGTGATCTCTGTCAAATAAATAAAATCTTAAAAAAAAAAAAAAAGAAAGAAAGAAAGAAAGAAAGAAAGAAAGAAAGAAAGAAAGAAAATGTGATTCTGACAAGCGTCCGCACTGATGGACGGCTCAGGCGGGTCCAAGCGTGAAAAAGAAGGTTCAGGATCCTGGTCTACGCAAACGGGGCAAAAACTGAAGCCAGATCGTTCCGCGGGTGGGGCACGAGGAGTACAAACGTGGCGTCTCCTCGTGGGAACTCTTCAGTGTCTGTCCGCATGCCTGATGCTCAGCCACTGGCGCTTACGGGGTGTGGGGAGGATCCCCTCTGCAGCCAGATGGAGAGGGAAGGGAGTGGGGGAGACGGGGCGGGGCCAGGTGGGGCACAGGAGCTGGAAGACGTGGGGGTTGCAGGATCCCACGTCCACAGGCATCTGGGAAGGACGGCTTCTTCCAAGCGGGGGGACAGCTTCTTCCAAGGACGGGGAAGGATGGCTTCTTCCAAGGGGCCAGGCCGGACTGCAAGGGGGCCAGGCGTGCAGGGGTGAGCACGTCAAGGCAGCGAGCACGCGACTATTGTGAGGGACGGGTGATGTGCAGGGAAACGGAAACAGGCACGAGGCCAGCAGACCGAGCAAAGGGCTGTGTCGATTCTCTCCGTCAGGCTGTTTGTGTTTCCAGTGCTATGGGCGAGTGATGCGTGTGCAGCACTCAGCAGGGAGAGGGGTCTTTCCTTGCAGAACGTGCGGTATTTAACCAGTCCCACACCGTGGGAAGCCCAGCTGAGCTCCCACGATGAAAGCCACGTTTTCAGCACGTCAGGCAGGCTCGCTCACAGTGGACACTCTGAGATGACCTCTTCCCTCCTCGAGGCTGAACGTCGACACTGACAATGCAGGCGTGATGAGAATCACCGGGCAGAGACGGGCCGGGCCGTGGGATGCGGGGGAGACCATGTTTCCGCGTGGAGCCCCCCACCGCTCCCGGAACCCTTGGTCAGCCTCGCCTGCGCACTGTGCGTGTCGGGCAGACATGGCCTCCGCACAACTCCCCAGGGATGCCCGAGGTGCAGACCGGCCTCCTTGCCTTACCGCAAGGAGAAACCGCCATCCCAGACCGCCCGTCCTTCACAGCAGAACCAGCCAGCAGCAGGAAGTGGGGGCGGGTGAAACACGGGGAGCCCCACTCTGGTTCGTGGGGCCACAGGCACTGGACCATCTCTGCCCCACGCCGGTTCTCTGTGCCCATGTGGTCGTGGTCCCTTCAGCCTCACCACCCGGACCGCACCCGGAGGCCCCACGGACAGACTGTCCTCGTACGCTGTATAAGCCATGAGAAGCCCACACACTCCGTAGCCACACGTGACTCACGGGAGACCGTCCGCCAGGTGCGCAGGCCGTCCACGACATGCAGAGATGCGACATCTCCGTCGCAGAAGAGAGCTGTACCGGACAGCTGAAGAGGGTCGGCCCGGCCTCACGCGGTCCTGCTCTGTCTCCGCGTCCGCCCAGTCCCCTGGCTTTTAAGAAACAGCCCAGGTACAAAGCAAACAACCTCCTTCACACACCGCCTCATCCAAAGGGGGTTACGCGCACGACACTCAGATTCAAAGCCGCGGCGGTGATCAGAGTCGGCATGAAGCAAGAGGAGGAGAACTGGCCCCATACGGCCACCATGTGCCTCGGCGCAGCCCGTCTGTTCCCAAGTGCGGTCGGAGAGCCAAGCTGGTGTCAGGCATCAGCTTCGAGTCAGGACCGCCCCCCTCCCCCAACTTTTCAGAGGAATCAGTCTCTTGGCTCTCTCCTCCCTCGTGAGGATGCACCCCTTCCCGGCCATGCTCCCCAGCCTGGCCTCCTGCGCCAGGCCCCCTCTCCAGCACTCAGCCACCGCTCCGGAAGGCCCGGGCATGGGGTACGCTGTGCCGGAAACGACCTCACAGCCTGCGGGCCCGCTGTCCGTCTACACCGCAGACCCTCCAGGGATCGGAGCGTGTGCTCCCTACTCTACAGCCAGAGGCCCTGCGTGAATGGCTCCAGTCAAGCGGGGCGGCCCACAGCCTCAGAGCGCCACGCGTCCTGCCGGGACTGTCCGCACACACATCCCAGCCTGGACGTGCGGGAAAGAGGGCACGGGGAGAGAGAGCACTGGGAGAAGCTGAAGCAACAGAAACGAGGGACAGATCAGGCGGCTAACTGGCAAGGGGCAGTTCCAGTCATCGGCCCGCCTGTCAAGTCTACCGCCCGAAGGCTTCCGGAGGAACACCAAGTCCCTTCCAGCCTCTGCTCGACCAAGACCTCTCCCAGGCCACGGAGATCAAAGGGCCCCATGCCCGTCCCCACTGACTTATTTTTAGACCTCGCCGCAGAAGGGCAGGAGAGACCAGAGATTTTCCGTTCTGCCGCGGTCTGGCAGCACTTACAGTAGGTTAGTATGTAAAATTATCTGGGCTGTCAGGCTACTTTTCGGTTCTAGCGAACGTTTCATCCCTTCTCCTGCCACCCCTGGCGGGCGGCTCCCAGCCAGGGCAGCCGGACGCTGGAGCACAGGCCGACCAGGCTCTGAGAGGCCAAACAAGAGTCTCCAAGATCTCGCCCACAGGCCAGCCACTCGTGGAAGGTACCACAACACAGCCTCTGCCTCCCTGCGACGGGCATCACCAGCAAGTCCGACGACGAAAGCTGGAAATTCAGGCAGCCTCCCGACCACGAACGGGACAGAGTCCAAACCTTCGGGGGTTTCTCACTCAGAAACCTTTTTCTCCCAGAAACAAAGCTGGAAAAACACGGTCAAGCCGCCAGTGAGTCAACAATGGTCTCGTCAAGCCCGCGAACGTGAGTGAGACATGAATCGGCCACGAAAAACAGGCGAGTGGGACAGCTCGCCGGGACAAGTGCAGAGCGCGGGGCCGTGCGTCTCCAGTGTCCGTGGGGGCGTTTCAGGGCAACGTGGAGTCTCCCCCAAGGGCGCGAGACCAGCTGCTTCCGGCGAGACACACCGAGTGCCGCGTCCCTTGCGCCGAAGCCTTAGGAGAAGCAACCGTGCAGAACCGCGGAGGCAAAGGCAAGGAGCGGTTGTCACCCTTGCACGGAAGCCAGCACCACACAACGTACCGGAACGCAGTCACCCACGCCGGGGCTGGAAGACTGTCCCCGCCAAACGCGGACTCTGCCCCTTCCCAGCCGCGGACCTGCCTAACAACGGCACCGGGACCAGAGTTGCACCCACCTGTCACCCGGCTCCCGGAGGGGCGAGGGGAGGAGCAAGCACACCTCCAGGTGAGGTGCGTCCTGGAAGCTGGCCGTTCCCACAGAGCAGCTGGCGGAGGACTTGGCCCATCAACGCTCCCCGCTTCTGGCGCACAGAGCAAAAACGCAGAGAACGCAGGCAGCAGACGAGGTCAGTTCTGCTCCAATTCCCCTCGCCCGCTGCACACAGGGGCACCCCCTGTATCCTCATCTTCTCCATCAAGCACTGCTCCGTTCTGACAAAGCCGGCACCGGCCCTTTCCAACGCCAAAGCACCCGCATAGGTGTGAGGTGTGCCCTCGCCCAGAACTAGAAGCACTGACTGGGAGAAGGTTCACACCCAACAAGCGAGTCTCTAACTGTGGAGAACCGGGCTCCGGGAAGCAGGTGAGATGGAAACAGGCGCACATGAGGAAGGGGTCAGGAGAGAGGGGACAACGCAGGGCACAGCACGGAGGCGGGAGAAGCAGGGCCGTGTACGTGCTCCGCCAAGGGCCAGACAGCAAATGCTCCAGGCCTGCCAGGGCCAGAGGCTCTCTGCGGCCGTGCTGTTTGTAGGCACGGAGGGAACCATCCATGAACGCGCGTGGCTCTGTTCCAAGAACTCTGGGGACCAACATCCGAATTTTACATCATAGTCACGTGTCACAAACTATTATTTTTTGTGGCCGTTTAAAAATGTAAAACCAGGGGCCTCTGGGTGGCACAGTGTTAAGGTTAAAGCCTCTGCCTTCAGCTCAGGTCATGGTCTCAGGGTCCTGGGATCGAGCCCCGCATCGGGCTCTCTGCTCTGCGGGGAGCCTGCCTCCCCCTCTCTCTCTGCCTGCCCCTCTGCCGACTTGTGACCTCTGTCTCTCAAATAAATAAATAAAATCTTTTAAAAAATAAAATAAATAAAAAAGTAAAACAATTCTTAGCTCGCAGGCTGTCCAAAAGGAGGTGGTCGGCCAAACGCAGCCAGTGCCTGAGCAAGCCTGTCCCAAGCTTGACCTCAGAGAAGCTGCTGGAATCCGACGAGGTCATCTTGCACGTTCCCAGGCACCAGCCCCAGCCTCGGGGCCGGGGCCGGGGTGGGGGGGGTGTCCCTGCAGATCCTAAGACCAGGTAAGTTCCAGGAATCCGGGGAAACCCTCCAGGGTGTGGAAATGCAGGGGCGCCCCGCAGAGAACACGGGCTCTGGAAACATCGCGCCCCGGCCTGCCGCTGCCCACCACTGCTGCCCTCCCCTGTTCAGAGCTGCAGACCAGGACTGCAGCGCCCTGGGCTCAGCTTCCCCGACTGGACCACAGAGGGTCCTCCCAACCCTCTGCACCCCCCCTGCAGAAAGTGTGTACAGTGTTGAGATCACGGCCCCGTGGAGGGCAGACCCCGAACCACAGATGGGCCAGGGGCTCCCCCGAGCTCCCCTCAGGGCTCCCGGACATTCCTCCTCCCGCCCCGAAGTTCAGGCCCAGGTGTCCACCCAGGGACGGGCCCCCGGCGCTGGGAACGCAGCAGGACACATGGACCAAGCCACAGCTGAGACAGCTGAGGCCAGAGGCAGGACAGGCCACTTGGGTTTCCGCGCAGGAAGTCACCAAGAAATCTCCCTCCACAAATTGGATTCACACCCCAAGGGCAGCGGGCCCTCCTTCCCACACTCCGCAGCCGGCATCTCCATCCCCGGCCCCTCTGCTTCTGCCCGCCCTGGCAACGGTCCGTTTGTTTCCGGCTCACAGCCAAACTGTGTTCCCACGCAGGTCACGGAACACCAAAGACGGCTGTGATGCCACCTTTCTCCAGGAGACTCGACCCCTGAGAGCTGTCATTTAACCAGAGCGGCAACGGCCGTCACTGCCTTCTCAGCATAAGCAGAGCCATGAGACAGAGCTCACGGCACCGGCGCGGACCGGGTGTGACCGCTGAGTGACCACCGGGGTATGGAAGCTTGTTTTGGGAACAGATTTTCCACCAGAAGCTGCTGCTTGTTTAGCTCAGGGTACGGACGAAGAAAGAGTTTGCCGTGTTCGAGACCAGGGGCCTCCGGTCGTTTCCGACCAGAGTCACCGACAGCAACACAGAGGTCATCGCTGGGGAAGCACGTCTGCGGCGGATTTCCCGGGCAGCCTTCCTGAACCTCCTGCCTCTGTGTCATCGAAGATCCTCAGCGTGATCCGAGGTACTAGACGGGTCAAGTTTTTCCCGCACTCTGGCCTGTCCCATGGAGGCCTTACGGGGTCTGTCCGCGGCCAGGTCCACCCGAACGCTGGCTGTCAGGAAAGGGTGGGGGGCTGAGCGCGGGTCTACTTCCCTCCCGCACACGCCCGGCTCGTCTCAAAAGCCGGGGGCACCCTCAGCCGGGCTCCACGGGTGTCCTGCGTTCTCTGTTTCTCGCCAGTTCGTTGGTTTGTGGGAGGCGGCCGGGCAGAGGAGAGCAGGAAAGCAGATCGGAACAACACAGAGAAGACGGCCCCACTTTCTCTGCAACCAGCCTCGTCTTCACCACTCCCCGTGGACAGCAGGCTCTGGGAACCAGTCACTGAACACCACGTTCTCTCCACGCTGAAACCTACACCAGGGCACGAGAATGAGCTCCGGCCACAGGAGACCACAGCGGGTGTTTGAGGGGCACTATCACAAGTTCAAAAGCAGAGGACAAAAACCTCCTCCGGTTTTGTTGAGACAGGACGCACGCTCCTTGCAATCCCCTCAAGGGAAGCGCACGATTCACCTGCTTCGAGCAACCACCTCCGGGAAGTCGTCCTAGAACACGCTCACTGTTCCCAGAAGGAGCCCCACAACCCCTCTGGAAGTAACCATAGCAGGCACCGCCCCAACCCCAGTCCTAGGCAACCACTAATCCACTTTCTTTCAACAGATGAGTCTTTTTTTTTTTTTTAAGATCGATTTGAGAGAGAGAGCGCACATGCAGGGATCAGAGGCAGAGAGACGGGGACTCCCATCTCACTGGTGCGAGCCAGTAAACCAGCCTGTCGCAGGGGTCCGCCCACCACAAAGGCTCTCCCGCAAGCCCTCTGACATGCCGCACTCAGGAGAGCCTCTCCAGCCTCACACCGAAGGCTCCTGGGCTGAACTCTCGACCAGCCTGCGTCCGAACCCTGGAAGGGGGGCTTGCCGTCATGCGGCTCTTGGAGATAAAGTGCACCTGCCCCCACTTCATGGAGAGTTACTCAACTCAGGGGCGCTCGACCACAGTCAGTGACCACCTCCAATCGCACTCCCTTCACAGCACGAGAGGCAGGAAGGGAAGCCAGCCCGCCACGTTCCGCGTCACGGAGCCTGCGGTCCACTGTGCGGCTCCACTCTCCCAACAAGACCAGCGGCAATCCGCCCAAGCAGAGGAAAACAGGCACTCCGAGGTGAGGTCCCAAACCAGCGGATCATCCCCAACACCACACTGCCGTCACGGAAGTAGGGATGAGACGCCACGTCATCCCTTTACGAAGTAAGGACTCTGTGAACTCAGCCGTGAATCCACGGCCAAGGAGTCCACGTTGTGACACGTGTGTGTGACACGCTGCGTTGTCTCCTTCCCCACAGCAACAACCTCTTCCGGAGCCAGTAAGAAAGAGGGTCTCCTGCACCATTAAAATTTAATATTCCACATCCGTCTGCCTGGAGCGTAAAGGGGAAATGGTTGGTCTGATTCCAGCCCCAAAACCAAAAAGGAGGGTGCCCCACACCCAGCGCGGGCAGCCCACCACCTGGCTTTTCACCACCAGAAGCCTCTCCTGCGTCCCCGGGTGCTGTCGCCGGTCCCATCCACATGGGCCACCATCAGAGTCAACGTAACCTTTAGTGGGTACCTAGAGCCCCGAGCCATGATTCCATCCCCGTCTGCTATCACTTATCTTTAAAAGGTTAACTCTCCGGTGCCTCCACGCGAACCCAGGTGAACCCCCGTAAGTACTGAGGACGAGGGTCGTGGGTTGTGCCAGGCTGACATCCTGCTGACAGTGTCCTAAGGTCACAGAAGATGCCACCGGGGGGGGGGGGGGGAGCGCGGTGATGACACACACAGCCTCTCCCGGTTTTCCGGCTTCTTGTGAGTCTGTGATTAACCGAAATAAACCTCACATCGTCGCTGCTACTGAGGCACCCTCCTGGTGCTCAGAGAAGTAAAAATAAGCACCCAGGGGACATAAGCGAGCCCCGTAAGGGTCCTCCGAGTCAATAAAAACTAATTGCAGCGAACAAAGGCAGTGAACCAGAAAAACCTCTTCCTGTAACTCTGAAGAAAAAGGCTCTTGTACTGCATAAAAACGTAACATTCTGCAAACCCTAGAAACGAACAAGGTGGGAATGAAATTAGGGAAACGGCACTCACGAGACCACCCAGAAAGAACACATCTCACGCTCGGAAACCTGGACCGCAGAGCGGGGCCTCGCGCCCCACCGCCATCCGCGAGGTTCCGACAACCCTGAATCCCGCTCCGGCTCGCGGACCAACAGGGTCCTGCAGGAAGGAACGGCGGTTGTCCTTCAGCACCCGGACGTACAGAAGACCGCAGGACCACACCCAGCGGCTCCCAAGCGCGGTTTTAGAAAGGAATGATCATTAAGAAGTCCTTTCGGGATAGTTCCTTGCCTGCGTCTCGCGGTTAAACACACCCCCTTACCGTCCCCCACCCATGCCGTCAATCCCTTATGTAGGAACTCAACGAGAAGAGCAACTCGGTTGTGGCATCCTCCCACGGGAACATTAGCCATTTCAGAGATGACCAACATCAGAGGAGGGTCTGATTCCGTAAACCCCGCCCAGACTCCCTGCACTCAAGACCAGATCTTTTAAGGTCTTTCTAACACGCTCTTACCGAGATACCCCACGGCCCCCTCGCTGCGGGCGGTCAGCAACCCGCACCTGGTTCCCACACCTCGTCCAACCACAGCATGTGCATTCCTGCCGGTCACTGCCTGAAGGCCTGGACCAAATGCCTTTCCAGACATGAGCCTCGCAATGTGTGTCACAGGAAACAGAAAACGATCCGAGCGCTTCCAGAACTTCTCTCTACCAACAGCAGATAACAAAGCCCTTCCCTTCCAATTTTTTAAAATAGACTTCATTACCACTGGAAACCACTCATCCTTGATCAGTGCGTATTTCGGATGAGATGAACCGTATCTACTTGGTTTTAGGGCCAACTCGAGAAGCTTTTTACCTCATACCCTGCTACGTGACGTGTTCAACCAAACAGTATCTAATATTCCCATCACTTCGGAAGGGGCTGTCGTAAGCGCTCGTCGTCCGTCCTTAGAACGTCTATTCGGTAACGGCATTCTAGTATGGGACTTCAGTGTTCGACACCCACAAAACCTGAAGGAAAAGGAGGGGCTGCCCACAAAGGACCTCATGTTCCCAGACTACGACCTCCTTCAATACACACCAACAGCACTTACTCACAGACCCCATGGGTTTTGTAATACCTCACTTCCCTTTCCACTGGAAGGTGGAGGAAGGGGTCGTCCTGATGAAACCCGCCGTGCAAGAATCATCGGGAGGCCCCAAAGCCACTGACTGCGGTCCCCCGGGGATGGAATCATGGTTCAGACGAGGCACGCCGGCGTCTCCCACTCCCGTACGACGTCCGTGCCCCCTTCTTTCAAACAGCGTCGTCGCACCTTACAAAGACTCTACTGACCTATCCCATTAGACATGCCAATCCTGGACAACTTTTGCTCAAAAACAGCAAATTGTTCGGTTCCACCTCACGTCGGTGCAAAATAATTGCTTACACATAAAATCACCGTCAAAAGTTTGGTTTTGGGGGCGCCTGGGTGGCTCAGTGAGTTAAAGCCTCTGCCTTCGGCTCAGGTCATGATCCCAGGGTCCTGGAATCGAGCCCCGCATCGGGTTCTCTGCTCAGCAGGGAGCCTGCTTCCTCCTCTCTCTCTCTGCCTGCCTCTCTGCCTACTTGAAATCTCTGTCAAATAAATAAATAAAATCTTAAAAAAAAAAAAAAAAGTTTGGTTTCGGAGTAACCGTGGGAATAACCGTGGAAATGGGATTGTTGAAACTACAGAAATGCCAACCTCGTACCTCCTTTCACAAAAGACTCTGCCAGTCCGCCCGAACTTTGCTCTTCTCAGGCGACCCCTACCCCGAGGGACTGAGGCCGTTTCTCTCCAACTAAGGGGCGTCTGTGTTCTGGAGCCACCCGGCTGGTCCAAACTGCATCACACAGGCTCTGTGCTCCCGACGCTTTCTACTCCATCCTGCCGGCCGCCCCCTCCCCGCCATATGCCTTTCCCATGCCTTCTGGAACATCTGTTAACGACACCGGCAGCTCCAAGTCCATCTCCAGAGGGTCGAAGAGACACCGTGTGACATGCTGATGGTTTTCGGGCTGTGAAAATCTCATTCCAAGCATGAATACGTTTCTGTGTGGCTGTAAGGCACAGGGATATATATATATATATAGGATGAGTATATTTGCCTCTGCCGATCCAGCACAATTTACCTGTAGCCCTGAAATCAATACCCACAGTGCTTCACGGTCACCCAAGGACACTCGCGAGCAGGGGAAAAGGTCCAGGGACACGTGTGTCCATCTGAGGGCGAACAAGGCAAAGTTCGACCTTCTCGTTTCAACCCTGATGGTCAACAAGTAGTTAGTGCCCAAGTTTTTCACCTTTCTGTGCACATTTCCCCCTTTCTCTGATTTTGTTCCGTCTTTCACTGTCTCTGTCAAATAAATAAAATGTTTAAGGGGACAAAAAGGCTTCTAGAGAGAGTTCCAGTAGCTTCAGAGAATGTAACTACCGTGACTAAGGAGCATCTCCCGGCATCAAGACAGAGCCACTGGCATCCTCTCTGCTCCACCTAACACCAACCTCACACCATCTGACCGTGTTTTCCCATTGCACAGACCTCCCTCCGTGAGACACGGGGTGTCCCCTGGTCCCCACTCCTCCCTCCTCTGGCCTCTCCACACACAAGAGCTGGCTAAGCGAACCCAGCCACAGCCCTCTGCGGAGGTGAGACACGGTTCACATGAACACCGAGGGCAGCTATGGAAGGAAAAAGCCAGGGCCAAAGAGAACGGAATGACAGAGCACGGGCACAGCAATGTCCCTCTGCTGGCGGATGTCTCTCGAGTTCATCTGTCACAGCAGGTGCCCACCCCTGAACATCCCCCCTTCCTGGAGACCATCGTGACCTCAATTCTGAAAGGACCAAGCACATCAAGCAGGAAAGGATCCTCCTAAAACGTACCAAAGGGCACGTACACTGGCAAATGATTACCAAGATTTGATAAAGGCTCTCAAGCTAAATGTTTAAATACCAAAAAATTCCCTTTTTGTTTGTTTGTTTTGCACTTCTTCCTTCTCTTAAAAAGTTGAGGAGTCCCTAAGCGGACTCTCCAAGGACTTTTCAGGAGCCGGCGTCCATCAGCTGCTGACGTCGTCTGTGATCTACGGCATTTGCTCCCAGAAGAACCATGTCGTTGACAAAAGGAAGAAAGTCCCTCCGTGTGTCATGTCTGCTACCAGGGGACAAGCTTCTGTGTGTTCCAAACAGCAGATGATGGGAAAAGTTAGCCGTCTTCCTTACTTCTACAACGTGCCTGATTTTTATTTTCTCGGAGAGTCCAAAGCAGCCTCTAATTCTGTCACATCTGCTCGGCCAGATCATCAAGCAGTGCTCTCAGACCTCGGTGTCTGACAGCCCTACCAAGACGCAACTCGCTGGAAGGCAGCCCCTTCCCGGCTCCGGCTCAAGGCAGTCCTGTCTGCACAAGTTCCAGTAAAGATCATTACTACTACGGAGCACTCCTGATCAGGAGGATCAGAACCTGAAGACAGCTTTCTAACCACTGGGTTCCTCCATATGCAATTTTGACCATGAGCGGCAGAGCGATGACCTACAATTGCACTAACTCCAACGACGGGCCGCAAACACTCTTGAGATCGATCATGCTGTGACACCAGATGACCTCAGGGACACGTGGCCCGAGCCCTCCGTTGGCAGGGGCAATGTGACAATTCCTTTATCTTCTTGGGGATAATAGTGTCATGTCAGTGCTGAATGAGCACAACAGGCCTAAAATGCAGTCATTCTGTTCCCACGTCGGGGCTCTTCGCAGGGAAACGTTACTCTGTATACTGGACTGGAAAACTCGTAGAATCCACAACTACATGGTTCTTCTTGGACTCAATGCAGTAAACCATGGACAGAGTCCGGGACTGACTCTCATGGCTCCCATCACCCCGGTCTCCACACTGGAGAGTCAACCTGGCTGCAGAAGCCGCTTCCCAGCGTACACGCTGCGCAGGTGGGCTGCGAGGACAGGAACGCCGCGAGAACTCACAGCCGGTGCGAGGACTCACAGTTCCTGGTTCCCTCAAAACACAGGAAGCAAGGGGAAAACACCATCTCCATAGAGCACTGTGGGAGGAGAAACCCAGACCCTGCCCTGTGGCCCCGATAAGCAGCAGGAAGGGGTCAATGACCAGTGGAACCTCCCTCGATCACACACAGTCTGAATCGCGGGTCAGGAACCCAGACTACTGCCAGAATTTCCGTTTGTCCTCGAAAGCGTGTCTTCTAATGTATTCCCTGCACTCCCAACAGCTTTGTCATTGCGTTCCTTTCTCTGCGTCATGCCCACGTGCACGCACACACACACACACACCCCGACTCCCAACCTCAGCAACACTCCACTCTCCCTGTCCCACAACAGGAAGCCTCTTCTGCTGGGCACGAGACAGGTATTAACACCCAAGACGTCTTGATGCAAGCACGAAGACTGGAAAGACAAGGTCTGTTTCCCCCCAACACGCCAGACAGCTACTCTCTTTCAGCACAAGTGAGGTTCCGGTGTCTCAAAGAGGGTCGGGCCTTTCACAGTGGGAGGTCTTTCCCCAAAACAGACACAGCTTTTCTAACAGCTAAATTTCAACTTTCAAGAGGTCAGCTCGGTTTAATGGAAATTTTGTTTTGTTTTAAAGATTTTATTTATTTGTTGACAGAGAAACAGTGAGACCGAAAGAGACATGCCTGGGGGGTCGAGGGGGGGGAGAAGCAGACTCTCACCAAGCAGGGAGCCCGATGCAGGACTCGATCCCAGGACCCCGGGATCATGACCCGAGCCGAAGGCAGACGCTTAACCCACTGAGCCTCCCAGGCGTCCCTGGAAATTTCAATTTAGGCAAAAGCACAGGCAGAAATGACCAAGATCAGAGGCATAACAACATGTGACTCAGAATGTGGCTGTTACGGGTCTTTCTTGTGTTTTAACGCAGCCAAGCCCGTTCACGTACCTCTGCTTTCACCTCCTCTCCTACCCATGTGCAGGTCTAGGTCATCTGCTTGTCAGACACAGCAACCTGGTGCCCCAGCAGTCCAGGAGAGGAGAGGCAATGAGAGGAGGTAAAAAATGGAAGCATCGGACACTCACAGGATGGGGGGTGGGGGGGTGGGAGGGAGGGCAGGAAAACGCTGAAGGGCATCAGAAGGTGCAAACTCCCGGCCGTACGACGCGTAAGCCCGGGGACAGGAGGCAAGCACGGCCTCGAGAGACAGCAGCATCACGTGCTGTATCCGAACGCTGCCAATATGATCCATCCCAGATGAGAAAAAAAAAAAAAAAAGAAAATACGCAACAGAAACAGTTGACAAAGGGCCACCGGGACAAATAAACAACAACAACAAAAATACTAGGCTCACAGTGGAAATCTCCTAATAAAAAACAGATTTTTCAACACCAAATAAACGTCCGTTTATTCGCTGCACAACAGTAAAGAACTAACACAACGTAAAGGACGAATACGGCACGAAGCGAATGGTCCAACGTCACAGATATCACAGAGACCCAGTAGAGACCCGTGAGCCTTCATCTGCTTCTGCACAGCCGTCGGTGAGAGCTCAAACACCGCACGTGGCTCCTGGGGAGGTCTTTCTATGGGAAGGATCGCCAATTCCCTTCCTGGTGGGGACAGTCCTGCAAGACAAGGCACGCAACCTCCCCAGTGCACGAGAATCGCCAGGAAGACACCTGTCTGTGCTCTGAACGTGGACCATCCGGGCCCAGGGGACACGATGCCTCGCAGGAGGCGGTCTTGTTCATTACCACGTAGTGTGGCCCCATCGCTGGCCTCCACCCACTGGGTGCCAGGAGCACCCTCTCCCCTAGTCACTCTCCACAGCCCAGCATGCCTGCAGACACTGCCAGATGTTCCCTGGGGGCCCAAGGGTGCTCCCCCACTCCCGTCCAAGCGGCTCTAAGACAGACCCAAAGAATCACCACGACAACATGCCCTAGGGATCCAGTGGCCAACCTACACGAGCTTGTCCCCAAGCTGCTCCCACAATCCGGGTTCTTGTCCAAAATGGAAAACAACCCCTCCTCGTGCTCTAAGCGAAACCAAGGCTGAGCGAGTGGGCTGCAGGCAAGCAAACGGTTTCGTGCTACCCTGTTTGTCGAGAAACAAACAGCAGGTACGGAACAAACACGTGACTCCTGCAGGCTTCAGAGGAAAAAACTGAGACAGAAACCAAGGGCATCAGCAAAGTGGGGAGGAGGAGGACCACACCCTGACCCGTGACACGTCTGGCACGGAAAACGAGCCCTGCGGATGCGGTCCAACGGAGGACCGTGGGACAGACGGGGAGGCGAGCTGGATGATCCAGGTGGCCCAAGGTCGCCACACGTGGAGAACCTGTCCATGCCGTGGAGAGAGGGGGATGTAACTATGGAAAAACACAGAGACACTGCTCTGCTCCGTGGCTCGGACGACAAAGACACCACCGCCAGGGAACGCAGCGGGCCTCCAGAAGCTGGAGAGCCAAGGAAATGGACCTTCTCAAGGGCTTCTGGAAAAGCAGGCAGGCCTGTCAACATCTTCATCCTCACACAGAGAGAGTCCTGTCAGACTTCTCACACCTCTCCAACTGTTAAGATGGTACGTTGGTGTCCTTCCAGCCACCAAGTCTGTGCTCATCTGTCACCACGGCAGCAAGAAGCTACGACAGTCGGTTAAAAGCAGATCCACTGGAAAACACGCGTGAACTTCCCTGTAGGCTCTCTGCTGGAGGGACGCGTAACCCAGAACGCGCCGGCCCGTAGATGGCTTGAGAAAAACCAACCTCCGTAGTGTCCCACTCGACGCCGGAATGGTAATGATTGTCCTGCACAGAGAGCCTGCAAGCTCGGGAAAGTCGACAAGTCGACAATTCCATTAGGGTGTAAGTCAGGGTTGTGGCTTCCGGGAGGCCCTAGAAAGAAGCCAAAGTCTGGCTGGCTGGAATCCCATGACCTCAGAGGGGGAAGGAACCGCACGCCACACCCTCGGAAAATTCAAGCTTCCTATGCGTTATCCCCAGAAAGGGCTTTTGAAAACCCCACCCAGCAAGGCGGCCCAAGAGAGAGGTCAGCAGGTGCCACGTTCATCAACCACAACTGTCTGCTACGCTCGTCTCTACGGGACAAGAGGGAAGAATGCAAGACGAAGAGAAGGAAGACGATACGGTTACGCCAGGCTGGAAGCCGGAGGGGAAAGAGACGGTGAAATCTCTTCCACTTCGCACGCAGTCAGAGACGGGGGCATCTCAGGTTCACTCAGCCCTCACGTGCTTCCAGCTCGAGCCCACACCCCAACCCGGGCTACCCAGAGTGTCCGCAAAACGTGTACGGAGACAGTGCACAGAGGTGCCACAGCCCAGAGGGACCTCAAAAACCCGAAGGGAAAGGTGCCGGACATCAAAGACCGCGGATCGCAGGATTCCACTTAAAGGACGTGTCCGGAACACGTAAGCCCAGAGACAGAGACGAGAGGCAGCCTGAGGCTGGGGCTGAGAGTGTGGGGATACGGGCAGTGACGGCGGACCGGGCAGGTGGCTTCTTCTGGGGAGATGAAGATGTTCTGGAATCAGGCAGCGGCGGTGGGTGCCCAACGTTGTCTATGCCAGGAAAGCCCTGACATACACCTCTGACGGGGGTAAGTGCCACAGGATGTGAATTACAGCTCCATAAAGCTAGCATGTTAAGAGGAAGAGGAGGAGGAGGAAGAAAAAGAAGAAGAAGAAACTAAGACGAGCTCATCATGACGAGTCACAGAAAACTGTTTAAAAGCTGTAAGCTGAGAGGAGGAGTCAAGATGGCGGAGAAGTAGCAGCCTGAGACTACATCAGGTAACAGGAGATCAGCTCGATAGCTTATCTAAACATAGCAAACACCTACAAATCCAACGGGAGAGCGAAGAGAAGAAGAACAGCAACTCTAGAAACAGAAAATCAACCACTTTCTGAAAGGTAGGACTGGCGGAGAAGTGAATCTAAAACGACGGGAGATAGACCGCGGGGGGAGGGGCCGGCTCCCGGCAAGCAGGGGAGGAACGGAGCACAAAATCAGGACTTTTAAAGTCTGTTCCACTGAGGGACATTGCTCCAGGGGCTAAACCGGGGTGAAGCCCACGCGGGGCCAGCGTGGCCCCAGGCCCCGCAAGGTCACAGAAGGATCGGGGGTGTCAGAGTGTCGGAGAGCTCGCAGGTATTAGAACGGAGAAACCGGCTGCAAAGACAGAGCCGAGGACTGAACTCTCAGCTCGGGGTTACCTTGAACTGGTCGCGGGCTGGGTGAGCTCGGAGCGCGGCTGGAGGCTGGGGATACAGGAGTGATTGGGTGCTGTCCTCTGGGGGCGCACTGAGGAGTGGGGCCCCAGGCTCTCGGCTCCTCCGGGCCGGAGACTGGGAGGCCGCCATTTTCATTCCCGTCCTCCGGAACTCTACGGAAAGCGTTCAGGGAACAGAAGCTCCCAAAAGCGAACCCGAGCCGATTACTTAGTCCGGCCGCCGGTAAGGGCGGTGCAATCCCGCCTCGGGCAAAGACACTTGAGAGTCACTACAACAGGCCCCTCCCCCAGAAGATCAACAAAATATCCAGCCAGGACGAAGTTCATCTACCAAGGAGAAAGCAGATTCAATTCCTAAGACAGCAGAGCAATTCCAGAGGAGGAGAAAGCAAAGCACGGAACTCATGGCTTTCTCCCCATGATTCTTTAGTCTTGCGGCTACTTCAATTTTTTTTTCTTTTTTCAATTTTTTATTTTTTTTTCTTTTTTCAATTTTTTTTTCTTTTTTCTTTTTTCTTCTTCTGCTAAATTTTTTAAAAAACTTTTACCCTTTTCTTTTTTAACGTTTTTTGACTAGTTCATCTAAATATATATATTTTTTCTTTCTTTTTTATATTTTTTTATTTGTTTTATTTTTTAATTTTTTTTTTCTTTTTTTTCAGAACCTGTTTTTTATCCCCTTCTCCCCCCCCCCCCCACAATTTGGGGTCTCTTCTGATTTGGTTACAGCGCATTTTTCCGGGGTCTTTGCCACCCTATTAGTAGTTTATTTGCTCCTTCATATCCTCTTATCTGGACAAAATGACAAGGCGGAAAAAATCACCACAAACAAAAGAACAAGAGACAGTACCGAGGGCTAGGGACCTAATCAACACAGACATTGGTACTATGTCAGATCAAGAGTTCAGAATGACGATTCTGAACATTCTAGCCGGGCTCGAAAAAGGCATGGAAGATATTAAAGAAACCCTCTCTGGAGATATTAAAGCCCTTTCTGGAGAAATTAAAGAACTAAAGTCTAACCAAGTTGAAATCAAAAAAGCTATTAATGAGTTGCAATCAAAAATGGAGGCTCTCACTGCTAGGATCAATGAGGGAGAAGAAAGAATTAGTGATATAGAAGACCAAATGACAGAGAATAAGGAAGCCGAGCAAAAGAGGGACAAACAGCTATTGGACCATGAGGGGAGAATTCGAGAGATAAGTGACACCATAAGACGAAACAACATTAGAATAATTGGGATTCCAGAAGAAGAAGAAACAGAGAGGGGAGCAGAAGGTCTATTGGAGAGAATCACTGGAGAGAATTTCCCTAATATGGCAAAGGGAACAAGCATCAAAATCCAGGAGATGCAGAGAACCCCCCTTAAAGTCAACAAGAATAGGTCCACACCCCGTCACCTAATAGTAAAATTTACAAGTCTTAGTGACAAAGAGAGAATCCTGAAAGCAGCCCGAGAAAAGAAATCAGTAACATACAATGGTAAAAATATTAGATTGGCGGCAGACTTATCCACAGAGACCTGGCAGGCCAGAAAGAGCTGGCATGATATATTCAGAGCACTCAACGAGAAAAACATGCAGCCAAGAATACTCTATCCAGCTAGGCTATCATTGAAAATAGAAGGAGAGATAAAAAGCTTCCAGGACAAACAAAAACTGAAAGAATTTGCAAACACCAAACCAGCTCTACAGGAAATATTGAAAGGGGTCCTCTAAGCAAAGAGAGAGCCTAAAAGTAGTAGATCAGAAAGGTACAGAGACAATATACAGTAACAGTCACCTTACAGGCTACTAATGGCACTAAATTCATATCTCTCAATAGTTACCCTGAATGTTAATGGGCTAAATGCCCCAATCAAAAGACACAGGGTATCAGAATGGATAAAAAAACAAAACCCATCAGTATGTTGCCTACAAGAAACTCATTTTAGACGCGAAGACACCTCCAGATTTAAAGTGAGGGGGTGGAAAACAATTTACCATGCTAATGGGCATCAGAAGAAAGCTGGGGTGGCAATCCTTATATCAGATCAATTAGATTTTAAGCCAAAGACTATAATAAGAGATGAGGAAGGACACTATATCCTACTCAAAGGGTCTGTCCAACAAGAAGATCTAACCATTTTAAATATCTATGCCCCTAACGTGGGAGCAGCCAACTATATCAACCAATTAATAACAAAATCAAAGAAACACATCAATAATAATACAATAATAGTAGGGGACTTGAACACTCCCCTCACTGAAATGGACAGATCATCCAAGCAAAAGATCAACAAGGAAATAAAGGCCTTAAATGACACACTGGACCAGATGGACATCACAGATATATTCAGAACATTTCATCCCAAAGCAACAGAATACACATTCTTCTCTAGTGCACATGGAACCTTCTCCAGAATAGATCACATCCTGGGTCACAAATCAGGTCTCAACCGGTATCAAAAGATTAGGATTATTCCCTGCATATTTTCAGACCACAATGCTCTGAAGCTAGAACTCAATCACAAGAGGAAAGCTGGAAAGAACCCAAATACATGGAGACTAAACAGCATCCTTCTAAAGAATGAATGGGTTAACCAGGAAATTAAAGAAGAATTGAAAAAATTCATGGAAACAAATGATAATGAAAACACAACAGTTCAAAATCTGTGGGACACAGCAAAGGCAGTCCTGAGAGGAAAATATATAGCAGTACAAGCCTTTCTCAAGAAACAAGAAAGGTCTCAAGTACACAACCTAACCCTACACGTAAAGGAGCTGGAGAAAGAACAAGAAAGAAACCCTAAACCCAGCAGGAGAAGAGAAATCATAAAGATCAGAGCAGAAATCAATGAAATAGAAACCAAAAAAACAATAGAAAAAATCAATGAAACTAGGAGCTGGTTCTTTGAAAGAATCAATAAGATTGATAAACCCCTGGCCAGACTCATCAAAAAGAAAAGAGAAAGGACCCAAATCAATAAAATCATGAATGAAAGAGGAGAGATCACAACTAACACCAGAGAAATACAGACAATTATAAGAACATACTATGAGCAACTCTACGCCAACAAATTGGACAATCTGGAAGAAATGGATGCATTCCTAGAGACATATAAACTACCACAACTGAACCAGGAAGAAATAGAAAACCTGAACAGGCCCATAACCAGTAAGGAGATTGAAACAGTCATCAAAAATCTCCAAACAAACAAAAGCCCAGGGCCAGACGGCTTCCCAGGGGAATTCTACCAAACATTTCAAGAAGAACTCATTCCTATTCTCCTGAAACTGTTCCAAAAAATAGAAATGGAAGGAAAACTTCCAAACTCATTCTATGAGGCCAGCATCACCTTGATCCCAAAACCAGACAAGGATCCCACCAAAAAAGAGAACTACAGACCAATATCTTTGATGAACACAGACGCAAAAATTCTCGCCAAAATACTAGCCAATAGGATCCAACAGTACATTAAAAGGATTATTCACCACGATCAAGTGGGATTTATTCCAGGGCTGCAGGGTTGGTTCAACATCCGCAAATCAATCAATGTGATAGAACACATTAATAAAAGAAAGAACAAGAACCATATGATACTCTCAATAGATGCTGAAAAAGCATTTGACAAAGTACAGCATCCCTTCCTGATCAAAACTCTTCAAAGTGTGGGGATAGAGGGCACATACCTCAATATTATCAAAGCCATCTATGAAAAACCCACCGCAAATATCATTCTCAATGGAGAAAAACTGAAAGCTTTTCCGTTAAGGTCAGGAACACGGCAGGGATGTCCATTATCACCACTGCTATTCAACATAGTACTAGAAGTCCTAGCCTCAGCAATCAGACAACAAAAAGAAATTAAAGGCATCCAAATCGGTAAAGAAGAAGTCAAACTATCACTCTTCGCAGATGATATGATACTATATGTGGAAAACACAAAAGACTCCACTCCAAAACTGCTAGAACTTGTACAGGAATTCAGTAAAGTGTCAGGATATAAAATCAATGCACAGAAATCAGTTGCATTTCTGTACACCAACAACAAGACTGAAGAAAGAGAAATTAAGGAGTCAATCCCATTTACAATTGTACCCAAAACTATAAGATACCTAGGAATAAACCTAACCAAAGAGACTAAGAATCTATACACAGAAAATTATAAAGTACTCATGAAAGAAATTGAGGAAGACACAAAAAAATGGAAAAATGTTCCATGCTCCTGGATTGGAAGAATAAATATTGTGAAAATGTCCATGCTACCTAAAGCAATCTACACATTTAATGCAATCCCTATCAAAATACCATCCATTTTTTTCAAAGAAATG
Organism: Meles meles; assembly: GCF_922984935.1. Classification (NCBI taxonomy): domain Eukaryota; kingdom Metazoa; phylum Chordata; class Mammalia; order Carnivora; family Mustelidae; genus Meles; species Meles meles. Next base: position 14,769,897 of record NC_060088.1, read on the forward strand.
GAACAAATAATCCTAAAATTTATATGGAACCAGAAAAGACCTCGAATAGCCAAAGGAATATTGAAGAACAAAGTCAAAGTTGGTGGCATCACAATTCTGGACTTCAAACTCTATTACAAAGCTGTCATCATCAAGACAGCATGGTACTGGCACAAAAACAGACACATAGACCAGTGGAACAGAATAGAGAGCCCAGAAATCGACCCTCAACTCTATGGTCAACTAATCTTCGACAAAGCAGGAAAGAATGTCCAATGGAAAAAAGACAGCCTCTTCAATAAATGGTGCTGGGAAAATTGGACAGCCACATGCAGAAAAATGAAATTGGACCACTTCCTTACACCACACACGAAAATAGACTCCAAATGGATGAAGGGCCTCAATGTGAGAAAGGAATCCATCAAAATCCTTGAGGAGAACGCAGGCAGCAACCTCTTTGACCTCAGCCGCAGCAACATCTTCCTAGGAACAACGGCAAAGGCAAGGGAAGCAAGGGCGAAAATGAACTATTGGGATTTCATCAAGATCAAAAGCTTTTGCACAGCAAAGGAAACAGTTAACAAAACCAAAAGACAGCTGACAGAATGGGAGAAGATATTTGCAAACGACATATCAGATAAAGGGCTAGTATCCAAAATCTATAAGGAACTTAGCAAACTCAACACCCAAAGAACAAACAATCCAATCAAGAAATGGGCAGAGGACATGAACAGACATTTCTGCAAAGAAGACATCCAGATGGCCAACAGACACATGAAAAAGTGCTCCACGTCACTCGGCATCGGGGAAATACAAATCAAAACCACAATGAGATATCACCTCACACCCGTCAGAATGGCTAAAATTAACAAGTCAGGAAATGACAGATGCTGGAGAGGATGTGGAGAAAGGGGAACCCTCCTCCACTGTTGGTGGGAATGCAAGCTGGTCCAACCACTCTGGAAAACAGCATGGAGGTTCCTCAAAATGTTGAAAATAGAACTACCCTATGACCCAGCAATTGCACTACTGGGTATTTACCCTAAAGATACAAACATAGTGATCCGAAGGGGCACGTGTACCCGAATGTGTATAGCAGCAATGTCTACAATAGCCAGACTATGGAAAGAACCTAGATGTCCATCAACAGATGAATGGATCAAGAAGATGTGGTATATATACACAATGGAATACTATGCAGCCATCAAAAGAAATGAAATCTTGCCATTTGCGACGACGTGGATGGAACTAGAGTGTATCATGCTTAGTGAAATAAGTCAATCGGAGAAAGACAACTATCATATGATCTTCCTGATATGAGGACATGGAGAAGCAACATGGGGGGGTAGGGGGATAGGAGAAGAATAAATGAAACAAGATGGGATTGGGAGGGAGACAAACCATAAATGACTCTTAATCTCACAAAACAAACTGGGGGTTGCTGGGGGGAGGTGGGATTGGGAGAGGGGGAGCGGGCTATGGACATTGGGGAGGGGAGGCGAACCATAAGAGACTATGGACTCTGAAAAACAACCTGAGGGTTTTGAAGGGTCAGGGGTGGGAGGTTGGGGGAACAGGTGGTGGGTGATGGGGAGGGCACGTTTTGCATGGAGCACTGGGTGTTGTGCAAAAAGAATGAATACTGTTACGCTGAAAAAAAAAATAAATAAAAGCTGTAAGCTTCCCAGTGAGATGAGCCTACTTAAGCAGTCTGGAATCCAGTCCACGACAGGTCCCGGGTCAGGATTCCCAGACAGTGACCTAAGGTCAGCCACCAAAGGTGTGAAGCCCGGACCGGAGACGACACGAGACAGATGGATTTCAGGAGCAGAGACGGAGACCTGGGCTTGGGGAACAAGGACAGAAAGCCACTTCCACAGAAAAAGACTCTGCAGTCATCTGAAGCTGCTTTCCAAAACAAGGCAAGGATCTCCCCCCACCATCACCACAAAAATTGTTTTACTATAACACGAGCATCGGCTGCAGTAGTGAATACCTACTGATAACATCCAGCGGTTTGGGGCCGGAGGCTTTCAGTGACAAGGGGTGGGATGCAGAAGGGCCAGATCTGGTCACCGTGGGAGAGGAGAGGCGGGTGAGGCTTGCTTCACCCCAAGGTCCCAGGGGACAGCAGCACCACAGGGCCCGGGGAACAGTGCCTGGGTCCACGCCAGCCCCACATGGCTGGGTGCTGACCACAACAGCAGGCTGTCTCCTCACAACATAAGAAGACATCAGTCACGTCCCCAAAGAGCCCAGTAAGGGCAGACCCTGCGGACAGACAAGGCTCTCATGGCTGGTGTTGGGGAGACATGAGCACCCCACCCCAGCAACCCCCTGAGTTTTTTTCCTATTAGTTACCGTGGACAGAAGGAGGTAAAACCCAGGAGCCAAGAGGGAAACACGGATACCAACAACCACAATGGAAAGCCTGGTGATTAAAACCACAAGCGCCATTACAGGACAAGAACAGTCCAATGTCTGGGACAAAGAACAATCCAGAAGAACCAAAGTATCTGAAGACGACCCCTGAGGCAGCAGCTCGCAGCGCGCGCGTGGTCTAACACTGCCGGCGGGGAACTTGCTAGAAATGCAGTGTCTCGGGCCCCATCCCCATTGACCACATCACAAGGTGTGCGGATGGGGCCTGGCAATCCATTTTCACGAGCTCTCCACGGGGTTCCACCACACGGTGAAGTCTGAGAACCCCTCGCAGGGCAACAACAGTATTTACAGCGGCTTCATTCTCAGGGGCCAAAGAAACGTCAGCCCCCAAATGCACAACGGCTGGCAAATGGATACACAGAACCGTGGTACGTCCACACCCCACCCCCCCAAGATTCCCACCCGAGTGCCCGAAGGCATGAAATCATGATACGGGCTTCAACATGGGTGACCCCTGAGTCATTACGCCGAGTGGAACACGTCAGGCAACGTCACAGGCTCAAACCATGTAAAAATGCAAGACTACACGTTTGTGCGTGGACGGCCACACACGCTCGGGGCAGCTCTTCCCTGCTGCAGGCGGGTCTACCCTGCCACGCTCACCAGTGCCTCCCGATCCCTCTGGGAGAAGAGGAGGAAGCAGCTGCAGTTATCGGTGCTGGAAGTCCTGGAAATCAGCACAGCACCATGTTTGGGGTGGGGCAGGGATCCTGAGCTCAGAACAGGCAAAACAACACACCCATAAGGGGATGCCAGGAGATGCTGCACCCTGGAAGGCGCCAAGGACGGCGGGCTGGGTGCAGGGGGGAGGAAGAGGCCCCGCTGGGCACAGACCAGAGCTGGAGGAAAGGGGAAGCTGTCGAAGCCAGGTGCGACGCAGAGGACACAGGTGTGCAGGACAGACGCCCAGGCAGGGGCCCTGAACTTCTCAGGGGACTCCGGGGCACGTGGGCCGCAGGAAACGAGAAGGGGACGGTGCTGGCACAGGGCGAGGGACGATAGCTGTGTCCGTCGCTCAGGGGAGCGACGGGAAATCCTCGAGAACCAGCAGAAACCACGAGGCCCACAGGCAGAGGCCCACAGCCAGTCCAGAAACGCTGTCCACGACATGGTGACTGCCAGAAGCAGCCCCCCATTGCGCAGGGATAATTTTCAGAGCCCTTGGGCGGGGTCTCAATCTTGTCTCGGTTCTTACGGAAATGTAAAGATGGACTGTGGGTCCCAGATCCAAGCCAGAGGGTGGCTCCAGATTCCTCCCACCACGCTGCCACTTCCTTCTTTGTGAACACTTCTGAAGGGACTGAAAGTCATTTCCCTCGAAACGTAACTCCAAAACTCTCGCTTATCCTTTCCCTTATAAAAATCCCCATTTCCCTGGAGTGCACGGAGACTGAAAGATGCCTCTGCCCCTTCCGTAAGCCTCGGGTACCTTTCCTCCTTCAACGTCCCCAAGACTTCAGTGAGGACCTAAGCACCACGTTTGAAACTCCCCCCAGGGTCAAAGCCACGGAGGCAGGCTTTGTTGGCCTCCACACACTCAGCTCTTAGGCTGGGGAACTGTTACCGGTTCAGGGGGACAACCTCTGGCTGGTAGGACGTATGAGAGCACATCTGGCCTCTCCCCACCGGGACACCTCGTCCCCACCTGTAACCAGCAGAAGGGTCTCCAGACACTGCCCACCGTCCCCGAGAAGCGACACTATCCCTGGCGGAGGAAGATGGAGCTAAGGGACGTCCCGGGCCAGGCTCGAACTTCCCTCAGAGCCTCACAGTCCACGGCATGAAACCAACAAGAGGGTCATGCGGGAAGGCAGAGGAGGTTCCGCCCTGTGGTTGTGGGCTGGGTTCACCCGGGACGGAGCCCATCACCAGAGAGGTCCCCCGTCCCATGGGCCCTTTCTAAGCAAACTATGTCCCACATGGCAGTACCTGAGACCCTGCAAACATTCCATCAGCACCCTGACCGTGCGGAAGAGGGAACGGAGGCAGGATGCCCATTATCTCGCTTCCCTCCGCTTCGCCCTCCCCCGGGGAAGGGCAGGGAAGCCCACTGAATGCGGCCTCAGCACCCACCAAAACAAAACATTGATTGATTCACTTACATTAAAATTAAGACATGTTGTCCACTGGAAACATCTTAAAGAAAGAAAAGAGACTCCTTCCAGAGTAGGAGACACTATTTTCACGGCCTACACAACGGACAAGCTGTTGGAATGAAGACTAGAGCATGAATTCCTATGAACCAGCAGGAAAAGAGGACACAGACAGATCAAGAGAAAAATAACAAAAAGCTGAGCCTAGGCTTGGACAGATGAGGAGACACAGATTTCCAGAAGATGTATGAAGAAGGGTTAAGCATCACTGGTGGTCAGAAAAAAAATACATAAAATAAAGGCAGAGTGAATGTTCTTTTCTATCTTTTCTCTTGGCTATAGTGGAAAGTCTGACTATGCTACAACTTGGAGAGAAGAGGCCCCATAGTAGCTTTTATACGTTTCTGGTGGGGGCAGAAACCGACGCCCTGACTCTGGAAAAGGGCCAGGTGTCATGTCTAGACGACTGTCCAATCCCACGGTCAGGGATTCCTCAACCCACTTTCACGCAACCCAAGGGACGCTACCACACGCGCATTGTATGCACGGTGGATAGACAGGTTCATAGCAGGACAGCTCATGTTAGCAAGACCTTGGAACCAACCAACATCCATCAGGGGACACACAAACTCTGATGTGGTCTCATAGGACGTAGTATCCAGTTGTCAGGATAAATCAGCTACCGAGGTGTATGTGGTTGAGGATCCCCACATACATATCCCACATAGTAACAGAACAGGAAGGGAACACTGTTACAAGAGAATGCATATGGTGGGATATCCTTGCTTGGAAGTGAAAGATGACTAAAATAAAAACTGTACTTAGGGAGCATATATGTGCAATAAATGTATCTTAAAAAGAAAAGGAAATAGTTGACCTAGACTGCAGGGTCATGGTAGACAAAGCAGGAGGGCTGGATGATTATAAAAGATGTAGCTTTTGTTGCCCAGAATGGGATCTGCTGCTGTCCATTACACTATTAACAATAACAAATTCAATAGCTCATTGAACATGTAAAATGTGCCATATTTTGAACAACGGTGAAAATGTGATGAACCAGGGATTCTAATTTATCCAACCCTGTGTTCCTGAAATTTAATAAAAAATATAATGAAATAAAAATAAGTGCCGGACACAACACGTTAAATTGAGCAATAATTCAGGGTCCAAGGCTTCTCTAACAATATGAAATGAATTACTTGTTGAAAAAAATGAGTCAAAAAGCAATTTGTTTTTTCTGGGTGCGAAGTCAGAGAAGAAAAGGGTTTAGTCACTGAATGTTATGCTCAGCTGGAGAATCGTAAGGATCCCTAAGGGAGTGTTTCAATGCTGACGGTGAGGGAGAAGGGTTTCGAATCCCTAGAAAGACAACAGGCCGCTGTCAGAAAGACGAGAAGGTAAAATGCAGAAGGGGGGGCGGCTTCCTGGGAAAACAGGAGAACGACGTGGTTTAAAGAACCAGCATGAGAATGCACGGTCAGTCACGTGGTCTTCCATGGGCCAGTGGCTGCCTCCTGCTAGTGGACATTTTGCTTGTCAGCGCTTCATGCTCCAGGTAGGTAAAGATTTGACGATTGTCACATATGGATGATATGCAAAGCCACGGACTGAATGAGATCGCTTGGGGAGCAAGCATGAATATAGATGAGAGGGGTTATAAGATGATGGACGGATTGAAAGAGCATCACAAGCCTCAACACTGGTTACTAATGTGGCCCTCCTCAGATTCACAGATTTGCGGCACGTTTTTAGGAATGCAATGTTAGGGAAATCTATGTTCCAAGCCTGTATTTATAGCCGATAACACCTAACCTCATCTCAATTTTTAGCGGCATCTGCCATGTGAAGTCTTTGTGCTACTGTTACACGATGGAATTGTTTTCTCTCTGTTTGTTACAATTACCTACCTCGTCAATTCCTTGGGTGAGTTTCAGAAAAGACTCATTTTAGGGAAGACGACGGGCAAGTCAAGGGGGGAAAATGATCTTTTTCATGCTACCGGAAGACCATTTATGAATATGATAAATGAAGTGTGAGTTAACTTGACGCATCAACATGACCGGACTTAGGGGAAACCCAGAAAGCTGGCAAAATAGTATTTCTGGGTTATCTGTCACAGTGTTTCCAGACGAGAGTTACATTTGAAAGAGCCGAGTGAGTTAAGACAGCTCTCGCCGAGATGGGCGGACATCATCCAAACTGTTGAGACCTGGTTAGAACGAAAAGGCAGAGAAGGACATTTTCTCTCTGTCTCTGCTTGAGCTGAGAGTTCCGCCTTCTGCTCAGACATGACTGGCTTCCCTGGATCTCCAGCTTCCTGACGTCTGATGGTGTCTGTCACTACATGAGTCAACTCCTCTTCTGTCTCGTCTATTGATCTCTCTGTTTCCTTTCTTTTTTTTTTTAAAGATTTTATTTATTTATTTGAGAGAGGGGGTGAGAGAGAGAGGAGAGAGAGAGAGCACAAGCAGGGGTAAGGGGCAGAGGGAAAGGGAGAAGCAGACTTTCCCTCTGAGCGGGGAGCCTGACTCAGGGCTCAAAGCCAGGACCCTGGATCACCACCTGAGCCAAAGGCAGACACTTAACCGACTGAGTCACCCAGGTGCCCCTATGTTTTCTGTTGGTTCTGTTTCTCTGGAGTATCCTAACACGTGAACTTCTGCTTCTTTCTCTAACCCTCATAACAAAAAAAAAAAAAAAGAATCGTAACACTTGCACACTTTCACTAAGTTAGTGGAAAAGGAAGTAAATAAACTAATAAGCCAGTCAAAAATCAGAATGTTTCAATATAAAGCACAGCTAACTATACTAGGAGTTATTTTTAAATCAGTCATCCATAGGATTATATGTCTTGCTTTTTATTTATAGGGAAATCATAATAATGGTCTTACACGGAGACAGCATTCTAGAACAATAATACCATGTGGTACTCTATAAATCCGTGACGACGATGATGATGTTGCATTTCCTTCCCTTTTTTTAGATTTTACTTCTTGATTTGACAGAGAGAGACACAGCGAGAGAGGGAACACAAGCAGAGGGAGTGGGAGAGGGAGAAGCAGACTCCACGCTGAGCAGAGAGCCTGATGCGGGGCTCGACCCCAGGACCCTGGTATCATGACCTGAGCCAAAGCAGAGGCTTTAACCCACTGAGCCACTGGGGCGCCCCTGATGTTGCATTTCTAAGTCACTGAAATGTCACCATAAAGAAACCGACTTAGAAGTTAAGCATTGCTACCAACATATCGAAACCAAGAAGTAGGTACGTCTGGGTGGCTCAGTTGGTTAAGGGTCTGCCTTTGGCTCAGGTCATGATCCTGGAGTCCTGGTATCCGAGTCCCACGTCAGGCTCCCTGATCAGTGGGGAGTCTGCTCACCCACCATGCACACTCTCTCTCAAATAAATAACACCTTTAAAAAAAGAAGTAAACATTTTTGCTGTATTCCACAACTATGTTTCTGAGAGCGGGAATATTATTGTAAAGCACCTTTTTCCTTATCTAAGTGAAAGAAAATCTTCTCCAAAATATCAGCACGCACATAGGAAGCCTTGGGCTAATGGTATCTGTTATGTTTCGTTGCAGTGGGAGAACCTATCATCTACTCTGTAGATACTTTCCCTGCAGATATGATCGATCAGCTACGGGGGGGTTGGTTTCTGTGGTACATCATTTGAACCAGTTCCGCTCAATGCTGGTGACAATGATTCATTTAAAACTGCACATGCTCAGGTCCTGGCACCAGACGTATTCATTTAATTGGTCTGGGGTGGCTTAGGAATCAGGTTGGTTTTTCTTTAAGATTTTATTTATTTCTTTGTCAGAAAGAGAGAGGGCACAAGTGGGCAAGCGGCAGGCAGAGGGAAAGGGAGAAGCAGACTCCCTGCTGAGCAGAGAGCGGGACTTGATCCCAGGACCCCAAGATCATGACCTGAGCTGAAGGCAGAGGCGTCACCGAGTGAGCCGCCAGGTGTCCCAGGAATCACTGTTTTAAAAATAATCTACATGACTCGGACGCAACCACAGTTGAGAATCAAGAAGAATACGTGTCCTTCAATTCAAGCTACGTTTTTGAGGAAAATAATGGGAATTTGTTGAAAATGGTAAGAAACGCACAATTTCAGAACATCATGAAGGTTTGGACAGATCATTCTTAGATGTTGTAGAAGCTGTCTTGTGCACTGTAGATGTGGTGGCAGAACCCAGAAACGTCTCTGGACATTGCTCAGTGTTCCCTCAGGGGACAAAAATGCTCCCCTTGAAAACCAGTGATATAACCACTTCTCACACCCCAGAAAAAGGAACAAGAGAGAGGCAGGATCTTCCAGTGAGGCTCTGGATGAGTCTGTAATTCACAACTGACTGACAGGAAAGTCGTCCATTTCTTCTAGTTTGCACTTCGGGATCTGCACCCCGCCCTGGCTCCACTCCGCTCCCTTTTCAGTGGCCTCAGTGAGACTTCTTGTTGGGATGAAAAGCCTCCCCCATCCCTCTCTATCTCAGGAAGGCTGTAAAGAACTTGCAGGCTAGCATCTCCCTCCCAGTGAACGCCTCCCCAGCGCCCTTCCGATAAACGAATGTACAGTCACCGGCCTCTGTCAGCTGCCGGAGGAGCCCAGCCAGGAGGGAGGAATGGAGACAGCATCACTCTCCATCCACCTGCCTTCTCTCCTGCCACATAGAAGGGAAGGAAAACTTGGCAGGTTTCTGTGTTTCTCGTCCGCTTCCCTCCCCTGGCCCACAGCTGGGTGCTTTACCACCCTGGCAACACGTTCAATGACACCCATCCATTCAGGGACTATCTGAGCCTCTTCCCAAGTTTCAGGCAATGCTCTAGACACTGTGATGCAACAGTGGACACGATGAGGTCTCCCTCATCCTGGAGGCTACTTCTTAACAGGCACGAATGTCTGCATTGTTCTAGGCAATGAGATGTGGCCCTACAGTGTGCACTTTTCCATTGCATGAGCTCCGCTTTTGAGTAAATATTCAACTGAGAAGTTTTCTCGTTCCAAAGAGTGTAAAGAATGAGCTCTTCAGATGTTGATGGGGTGTACCTGCATTCAGGCGGGCAACGATACTGGTCTGCTGGGGTCGTTTTGTTATCAGCCCTGGGCTTCCTCTTGAGAGGCAGACGAGCATTACTGATGTCATACTGAACTACATTCAAAAGCAATGACTGTTTTGGGCAGCGAAGGAGGGCACTCAGCATCCCTGGAGGTGAGCTGCAGGTCCAGCACCATCCATCTCCTGGGGGCACTGGGGCAATGGTGCAGCTCAACGGCACTGGGGCTCACAGCACAGGGACCCTTGCTTGGGGTCACCCATGTTGATGAGACTTGGGACTCCATCCAAGCTCAGTGCTGGTAGGTGTCTACATGGCAACCCTCCAAGGATGAGTCCAAGAAAACAGCATTCGTCGTGGTGAGTCTTGGCCAAAGCTGTGAGAATGGCCTGGAGTTCTGCCCACCTGGGGATCTGCCCGGCTGGGACTGAACACACACAGCAGCCCAGGGGACACCGCTGGGTTTCCTCTTGACCAGCCACTTGTGAACCAGGTCCTGGCATTTGGGAGGACCTCTGGGAACGAGAGCATAGCTGAGCCAGAGGTTTTCCAACAGGCAGGAGAATGGAAGATAAAATTTCCCACAAAGGGGAAGCTACCCCTGTGGGAAGCAGAGGCGCCCCGGAGCCATGTCAGTGGCCTTCCTCACCCCCTTTCATTCAGACAGCTGAGACTTGGTGGGTGCTCCCCACCCTGTTGGTCACTGAGTCACAGCTGACCCAGCTGGAATGGGAAGATCAGGCAGGAACCTCTAGAGCCTAGTGTTTGGCTTAGACAAGGGCCCGGCGGAATGGGACATTGGCTCCTGGCTGGAGTTTACCTTCTTTCACCAGAGGCTCCAATGGGCAAATCATCAGATAGGGAGATCATCATTCAAAGGGGGTATTAGTGTCATGGACCCCCCCCAGATACCCACAGTTCTCTGCATATGGCTCTTCACAATCGGAAGACTTGCAAGTAGAAGCACAAATACATCAAGGCCTGCCGTGTGTTCAGCTACAGAACAACAAAAGCCATATCTGGGTTGACCCCAAAGGCCCCGTGGACAGAAGGTTGCTTCACATGCCATTAGATCCCTCACCCCGAGAACATCAGCGGGATGTGGGCAGTTGCGCACCCCAGGGAGCAGGGAGGATGGTCACTTGGGAGCCAGCATTCAACTGAGCCGTTGAAGTTTGACTCCCCTGCACAGAGCTCCCCAGCCCAGCTGGACAGATGCCCCTGGTCTTCAGTTCTGCTTGGGGACAGGGAGACCTTGGTCCCCATCCTCACGATCTTCCTGCTCCAGTGGCAAGGTGGAGGGGCGGAGGGAATTCCGGAGACAGCAGATGGGCCACAGGAGGCAAAGCACATTTCCTTTTGTTTCCAAGTGCCTGGTACATGTTCACCGATTTGACTCAACACCTGCTGTATTTTTCCTTGTCTCTTTCCTTGTCAGTCGAATTATACACTCTTGGAAGTCAAGAAACTTTTGTTCAAAGTCAGTCTGAAGCTCTGTAGAGATTAAAGTCCAAAGCCTGAATGGCAGTCCAGGAGATGTGCAGAATCTGAGGGAGTTGGCAGTTTCTGCCGTGACCGGAGCCAACCAATGCATGGTACCAATGATCCAGAACAATCACTGGAAGGGACTGAGGGCCACAGTCATGTTCAGGGTGGGAGCACAGTCTCCTGCCTGCTGTTGGCTGTATTCTCTGGGCCAGTGTAATTCCCCTATCCTCTGGCACCTTCCACAAAGACAGGAGAAAACATAAGAAAGGAGCCCACGTTTGTCATGAAATGCTGAAATCCTATTTAAGATGGATGGAATGCATAGCTCTGTAACATAAAGCAAAAGCTAGAAAACCAAATTAAGAGATGCACTCTCCTTGCAATGCTTGCAGTGGGGCTTTCAAACTTGACCAGTGTCCTCACTAACACTTTCGAACTTGACATTCAAATGCTCCTCGCCTCTACCCTATGGTCAGGTAGGACCACGGAAGCCACCTGGGCACAAGTCGGAAGGATTTTCTGTCTCTTGGTGGAGCGTGTCGCCATTATTGACTTCCAGTCTTACCGGAGTTCCAGACTTTACGTTGACATTTACTGACCGGATTGATATTTATTTTTTTGTACCAAATGCCTAGCCTAGCAAATGGAAAATTTCAGTGAGACATAAATGGTTGGTTCAAAATAAAGTAATGAAACTATGAAGATCATTATCAGCTGGTTTTGTGGGACTTGTATGCCCATTAACAGGGCCCACTAGGAAAGCATAAAATAAAATGCATACTACTTTTTATGAGGTTATTATAATGTATATGGTAATAACTGCAAAATGCAAGACCTGTCTTTATATCTATGTATGAAGGGCTAGGAACGGCTTAAAATGTTTTGAGCTTGGTAAATGACACCTATTTCACTGTATTGAAAGTATCTGTCATGGGAAACCTGGGTGTCTCAGGTGCTGAGCGACCAACTTTTGGTTTTGGCTCAGGTTATTATCTCAGGTCATGAGAACTAGCCCCACATCAGGCTCCCCACTCAGTGTGGAGTCTGCTGGTGCCTCTCACTCCTCTATGGTCCTCCCCCAGCAAGCACTCTCTCTTTTTCTCTCTCTAAAATAAATACATAAAATTAAAAAAAAATCAGAGGTGGTCAAGATGGCAGGGAAGTAGGAGGAGATGCCGTTTCAACCTGTACCCTAAAGCGAGCTGATTACCTACCAAAGAACTCTGATCACCCATGAAATCAGCCTGAGATCAGAATTATACACATCTGGATCTCTACAGGAGCAGAAGACATCAGTGGGCAGGTAAAGCGAAGTGGGAATGTCAGACTGATATTGGAGAATAAACAAAGGAGGAGGGAGCCACCAGAGGCAACAGATTGGAAAGTAATACCCCAATACGAGAGTGCCCTGCATCTGGCGACCAGCATTAGCTTGGAGTCTGGTTGAAAGCACTCCAAAAAAAAAAAAAAAAAAAAAAAAAAAAAGAGCAAACGATCACGGAGGGATATTGTGGGAATAAAGGTGGTTAAGTACAGGGCTTAAGTCCCCGGATCCATGGCAGCCTGCTCTGGTGCTGAGCCAGAGAGTGTGCGGTGGAAAAATCAGGTCTCGGTCCCTGAGCTGCCAGCGTGCCTGAGCCGCCAGCGTGCCTGAGAACGCGTGGGGTCCGGCTCCCGAGAGGGGCTGGAAGCCTTGCCAGACGGCATTCCTGAAACGTGAGCGTCCCACACCCTCCCCTGGGAGAGGTGCACACAGGTACTAGCCTGGAGCTCTGGCATCCTGAAAAAACCAGGTATTCCCAGCTCAGGACAATGGGAAAATCTCAGTGTGTGATCCCTGCTTGGAACATCTCTGGTGGTCTGGAGCTGCCCAGACAGCCGCCGGTGCCCTGGTATTGGGTACAATGAGGAGATCATGCATCCCCAGGGACCATGACTCAGAACCGACTCTGCCAGCATCTCTGCAGAGCATTTTGTGGCTTCTCTCTGAGAGGGAGGTCTGGGTGCAGCTTGCTCTCCTCTAAACCTCCAAAAACCATCAAAAGCTGTCAAGATGAGAGAAAACAGATGAAAGAATATAAAAACCCCCAGAGAAAAAAAGCCTGAAAAAAAAAACAAAAAACGGTTTCCTCAGAGCACACCCACTTGAGGGGGGCTGGAGGACCGAACTCAGGGAACATCATTGTCTGAAAACCATGTGGAAGGCCCCTCCCCCAGAAAACCAACCAGGAAGGAAGGAAAGAAAAAAGATTATGACAGGGGAACAACTACCACTACTTCATAAATACAACTTTTATTTTTAACTTTTTACCAATATTCTGGTTCTTTTTTTATACATATAGATAACATTTTAACCTATTTACCATCACAGTGAGATGTCCAGTACATCAAATTCCTTAATAACCTTCTAACCTGAACTTTTTGTTACATACACCCATGTTTTCCTTTTGCTTTTCAATTTTTTTAATTTTTAAAAAATCTTAGTTTAGTCTAGTTTATTCTTTTTTAATTTTTATTTTCTAATATACATATAGAGTTAAACTTCAAGGTAATCCCCTTTCCCCAGTCAATGCCACCCCTATAGGTAAACCAATTTTTAATCCCCCTTTATCTTAGGAAAGTTGAGTCCCTTAACAAAAACATCAAGATACATCCAGGAAGAATCAAAATAACCTTCCTCGCCCACACTGAGGTTCTTACTTTTTTTTTTTTGCTTTTATATATATCTATATATTTTTCTCTTGTCATATACTTTTTAAAAATTAATTTATTTATTTTTATTTGTTTATTTACAGTATAACAGTATTCATTGTTTTGGCATTACAACCAGTGCTCCATGCAGTACGTGCCCTCCCTATTACCCCCCACCTGGTTCCTCAACCTCCCACCCCACCCCCCCACCACCCTCGCCACCCCTTCATAACCCTCTGGTTGTTTTTCAGAGTCCATAGTCTCTCATGGTTCATCTCCCCTTCCAGTTTCCCTCAACTCCCTCTCCTCTCCATCTCCCCATGTCCTCCATGTTATTTGTTATGCTCCACAAATAAGTGAGACCATATGATACTTGACTCTCTCTGCTTGACTTATTTCGCTCAGCATAATCTCCTCCAGTCCCGTCCATGTTGCTACAAAAGTTGGGTATTCGTCCTTTCTGATGGAGACATAATACTCCATCGTGTATATGGACCACATCTTCCTTATCCATTCATCCGTTGAAGGGCATCTTGGTTCTTTCCACAGTTTGGCAACCATAGCCATTGCTGCAATAAACATTGGGGTACAAATGGCCCTTCTCTTCACTACATCTGTATCTTTGGGGTAAATACCCAGCAGTGCAATTGCAGGGTCATAGGGAAGCTCTATTCTTAATTTCTTCAGGAATCTCCACACTGTTCTCCAAAGTGGCTGCACTAACTTGCATTCCCACCAACAGTGTAAGAGGGTTCCCCTTTCTCCACATCCTCTCCAACACACGTTGTTTCCTGTCTTGCTAATTTTGACCATTCTAACTGGTGTTAGGTGGTATCTCAATGTTGTTTGAATTTGGATCTCCCTGATGGCTAGTGATGATGAACATTTTTTCATGTGTCTGATAGCCATTTGTATGTCTTCGTTGGAGAAGTGTCTGTTCATATCTTCTGCCCATTTTTCGATATGATTATCTGTTTTGTGTGTGTTGAGTTTGAGAAGTTCTTTATAGATCCTGGATATCAAACTTTTGTCTGTACTGTCGATTGCAAATACCTCCTCCCATTCCGTGGGTTGCCTCTTTGTTTTGTTGACTGTTTCCTTTGCTGTGCAGAAGCTTTTGATCTTGATGAAGTCCCAAAAGTTCATTTTTGCTTTTGTTTCCTTGGCCTTTGGAGACATATCTTGAAAGAAGTTGCTGTGGCTGATATCAAAGAGGTTACTGCCTATGTTCTCCTCTAGGATTCTGATAGATTCCTGTCTCACGTTGAGGTCTTTTATCCATTTCAAGTTTATCTTTGTGTGCGGTGTAAGAGAATGGTCGAGTTTCATTCTTCTACATATCGCTGTCCAGTTTTCCCAGCACCATTTATTGAAGAGACTGTCTTTTTTCCATTGAATATTTTTTCCTGTTTTGTCGAAGATTATTTGACCATAGAGTTGAGGGTCCATATCTGGGCTCTCCACTCTGTTCCACTGGTCTATGTATCTGTTTTTATAACAGTACCACGCTGTCTTGGTGATCACAGCTTTGTAGTAAAGCGTGAAATCGGGTAACGTGATGCCGCCAGTTTTGTTTTTGTTTTTCAACATTTCCTTAGCAATTCGGGGTCTCTTCTGACTCCATACAAATTTCAGGATTATTTGCTCCAGCTCTTTGAAAAATATCGGTGGAATTTTGAGCAGAATGGCATTAAAAGTATAGATTGCTCTAGGCAGTATAGACATTTAAATAATGTTTATTCTTCCAATCCAAGAGCATGGAACAGTCTTCCATCTTTTTGTGTCTTCTTCAATTTCTTTCATGAGTGTTCTGTAGTTCCTCGAGTACAGGTCCTTTACTTCTTTGGTTAGGTTATGCCCAGGTATCTTATGGTTCTTGGTGCTATAGTAAATGGAATCGATTCTCTAATTTCCCTTTCTGTATTTTCATTGTTAGTGTATAAGGAAGCCACTGATTTCTGTACATTGATTTTGTATCCTGCCATGTTACTGTTTGCTGTATGAGTTCTAGTAGTTTGGGGGTGGAGTCTTTGGGGTTTTCCATAGAAAGAATCATGTCAACTGCGAAGAGAGAGAGTTTGACTTCTTCCTTGCCAATTTGGATACCTTTTATTTCTCTTTGTTGTCTGATTGCTGTTGCTAGAACTTCTAATATTATGTTGAACAAGAGTGGTGAGAGTGGGCATCCTTGTCGTGTTCCTGATCTCAACCGGAAGGCTGCAAGGTTTTTCCCATTGAGGATGATATTTGCTGTGGGTCTTTCATAGATAGATTTTATGAAGTTCAGGAATGTTCCCTGTATCCGTATACATTGAAGCGTTTTCATCAGGAACGGATGCTGGATTTTGTCAAATGCTTTTTCTGCATCAATTGAGAGGACCATGTGATTCTTCTCTCTTCTCTTATTGATGTGTTCTATCACACTGATTGATTTGCGAATGTTGAACCAACCTTGCGACCCAGGGATGAATCCCACCTGGTCATGGTGGATAATCTTTTTAGTGTGCTGCTGGATCCTGTTTGCTAGGATCTTGTTGAGAATCTTTGCATCCATATTCATCAATGATATTGGTCTGAAATTCTCGTTTTTGGTAGGGTCTTTGCCTGGTTTTGGGATCAGGGTAATGCTGGCTTCATAAAAAGAGTCTGGAAGTTTTCCTTCTGCTTCAATTTTTTGGAAGAGCTTCAGGAGAATTAGGGTTATTTCTTCTTTGAAAGTTTGGTCGAAATTCCCCAGGGAATCCGTCAGGTCCTGGGCTCTTGTTTTTTGGGAGGTTTTTGATCACTGCTTTAATCTCATTACTAGATATCGGTCTATTCAGGTTGTCAATTTCTTCCTGGTTCAATTTTGGGAGTTTGTAGCTTTCCAGGAATGCATCCATTTCATCAATAGCTTTTTGCATATAACTGTTGGTAATAATTTCTGATGATTGTTTCTATTTCCTTGGTGTTCATTGTGATCTCTCCCTTTTCATTCATAATTTTATTAATTTGGGCTTTCTCTCTTTTCTTTTGGATTAGTATGGCCAATGGTTTATCGATCTTATTGATTCTTTCAAAAAATCATCTTCTAGTTTCATTGATACGTTCTACTGTATCTCTCGTTTCTACCTCATTGATCTCTGCTCTAATCTTGATTATTTCCCTTCTTGCGAGTGGAGTTGGTTTGATTTGTTGTTGATTCTCCAGTTCTTTAAGGTGTAGAGACAGCTGGTGTATTCTGGATTTTTCAATGTTTTTGAGGGAGGCTTGGATGGCTATGTATTTCCCCCTTAGAACCGCCTTTGCTGTATCCCATAGGTTTTGGACCGAGGTGTCTTCATTCTCATTGGTTTCCATGAATTGTTTAAGTTCATCTTTGATCTCCTGGTTGATCCAAGCATTCTGAAGCAAGGTGGTCTTTAGCTTCCAGGTGTTTGTGTTCCTTCTGAACTTTTCCTTGTGATTGAGCTCCAGTTTCAAAGCATTGTGATCGGAGAATATGCAGGGAATAATGTCAGTCTTTTGGTATCAGTTGAGTCCTGCTTTGTGACCCAGTATGTCATCTATTCTGGAGAAGGTTCCAAGTGCACTTGAGAAGAATGAGTATTCTGTTGTTTTAGGGTGTAATGTTCTGTATATGTCGATGAAGTCCCTCTGGTCCAATGTTTCATTCAATGCTCTTATTTCTTTATTAATTTTCTGCTTCGATGATCTGTCTATTTCTGAGAGAGGCATATTAAGATCTCCTACTATTATTGTATTCATATCAATATGACTCTTTATCTTGATTAATAGTTTTCTTATGTAATTGGGTGCTCCCATATTGGGGGCATAGATATTCACAATTGTTAGATCGTCTTGGCGGATAGTCCCTTTAAGAATTATGTAGTGTCCTTCTGTATCTCTGACTACAGTCTTTAGTTTAAAATCTAATTTATCTGATATGAGAATCGCTACCCCGGCCTTCTTTTGAGGCCCATTGGCATGAAAGATGCTTTTCCATCCCTTCACTTTCAGTCTGGGTGTATCCTTAGGTTCAAAATGGGTCTCTTGTAGACAACATATGGATGGGTCCTGTCGTTTTATCCAATCTGCAACCCTGTGTCGTTTTATGGGCGCATTTAGGCCATTCACATTGAGAGTGATTATTGAGAGATAGGTTTTTATTGACATCGTGTGGCCCTTGAAGTCTTTCTGTCTACAGATTGTTTCTATATTTCTGTTCAATGATATTCTTAGGATTTTTTCTCTTTTATAGGACCCCCCTTAATATTTCCTGCAGTGTCGGCTTGGTGGTTACATAGTCTTTGAAGCCTTGCCGGTCTTGGAAACTCTTTATCTCTCCATCCATTTTAAATGTCAGTCTTGCTGGATAGAGTATTCTTGGTTGCATGTTCTTCTCATTTAGTACTCTGAATATATTTTGCCAGACCTTCCTGGCTTTCCAGGTCTCTGTGGAAAGGTCTGACTTTATTCTAATGGGCTTTCCTCCGCATGTAAGAATCTTCTTTGTCCTAGCTGCTTTGAAGAGGGTCTCTCTTGAAACATAATTCCCCATTCTAACTATAAGGTGCAGTGAGGATTTTCGAGAATCTTAAATCTTGGGAGGAAATCTTTCTGCCTCTAGTACATGAACGTTGTTTCCATTCGTGAGATTGGGAAAATTTTCATAGACAACTTCTTCCACTATATCTTCTAGACTTCTTTCTTTTCTTCCCCTTCAGGGATTCCAATAATTCTGATGTTGGAACGTTTCATGGCATCGTTTATTTCCCTGATTCTGTTTTCATGGCTTCTGAGCTGTTTGTTCCAGGCTTCCTCCTGATCCTTTCTCTCTATCTGTTTGTCCTCCAGATCACTAATTCTATCTTCTGTCTCAGTTATCCTAGCTTTTAGAGAATTTAGATTGGATTGGAACTCATTGAGAGCATTTGAACATCATCTCTGGTGGCTTTCAGTTCTGTCCTAACATTGTGAACATCATCCCTGGTGGCTTTCAGTTCTGCCCTAATCAATTCTGTTTGGTCATCCATGGCTTTCTCCAACCTAGCTATTGCCTGGATAATTGTTAGTCTGAATTCCTTTTCTGACATATTGTCTATGTCGATAGCCATTAGGTCTGTTGCAGATGGCCCATCCTCTGTATTTTTCTTCTGTTGGGTATTCCTCCTCCTAGTCATTTTGGCAAGAGATGACTAAACAGATGCCGCTGGACTTATCGATTGTGGTGCAGTCAATGTGCACCCTGGAACGCTTCTGTGCAATCAGGATTCTCCACCCAAATGAGAGAAAAAATAAAAGAAAAAGAAATAGAGAAGAAGAAAGAAAAAAAGGGGAAAGAAAAAAGGAAAAAAAAGAGAGAGAGAGAGATAGGAAAATAAGGGAAGATAAAAGAGAAGGCTCAGCCCAAATGGGCCACAAGGTAAGATTTGTGGAGTATACAAACAAAAACAGACAGACAAAAAGAGTGATAAAAGTATATGACAAGAGAAAAAAATATGTATATATAAGCAAAAAAAAAAAAAAGGAAGAACCTCATCAGAAAGGACCCCAAGTATAAGATTTATATATTATCAGGACAAACACAAATTCACAGAAACACTGACAGAAGGAAAAACTGGGAGAGTGGTTATAGATTCTCAGTGTGGGTGAGGAAGGTTATTTTGATTCTTCCTGAATGTATCTTGATGGTTTTGTTAAGGGACTCAACTTTCCTAAGTTACAGGGGGATTAGAAACTGATTTGCCTATAGGGGTAGCATGGTTTGGGGAAAGGGGATTACCTTGAAGTTTAACTCTATATGTATAGTAGAAAATAAAAATTAAAAAAGAATAAACTAGACTAAACTAAGTTAAAATAAAAAAAAGAATTAAAAAATAGAAAAACAAAAGAAAAACAAGGGTGTATGTATCAAAAAGTTCAGGTTAGAAGGTTATTAAAGAATTTGATGTACTGGACATCTCAGTGTGATGGTAAATAGGTTAAAAAATTATCTGTATGTATAAAAAAAAAGAACCAGAATATTGGTAAAGAGTTAAAAATAAAAGTTGTATTTGTGAAGTAGTGGTGGTTGTTCTCTTGTAGTCTTTTTTTTTTCCTTCCTTCCTGGTTGGTTTTCTGGAAGAGGGGCCTGACACGTGGGTTTTCAGACAATGATGTTCCCTGAGTTAGGTCCTCCCGCTCCCCTCAAGGGGGTGAGCTCTTTTTTTTCCAGGAAACTGTTTTTTTCAGCTTTTTGTTCTTTGGGGGTTTTTATGTTCTTTCATCTGCTTTCTCTCGCCTTGACAGCTTTTGATGGTTTTTGGAGGTTTAGAGGAGAGCAAACAGCACCCAACCTCCCTCTCTGAGAGAAGCCTCAGACTGTTTAGCAAAAGCTGCTGGCAGAGTCGGTTCTGAGTCACTGTCCCTGGGGATGCAGGAGCTCCTCGTTGTACCCAAAACCAGGGCAGCGGTGGCTGTCTGGGCAGCTCCAGACCGCCAGAGAGGTTCCGAGCAGAGATCGCACACTGAGATTTTCCCGCTGTCCCGGGCTGGGAATGTCTGGTTTTTCCGGCTGCCAGAGCTCCAGGCTAGCGTCTATGAGCACCTATCCCAAGGGAGGGTGTGGGACGCGTGCGGTTCAGGATTGCCCTCTGGCCAGGCTCCTAGCCCCTCACGGGAGCCAGACCTCACTTGTTTCGGGCGCACTGGCATTCAGGTGCACTGGCGGCTCAGGGACGGAGAACTGATTTCTCTGCCGCACTCTTTCTGGCTCCTTGCCAGGGGAGGCTGTCCTGGGTCTGGGGACTTAGGTCCCTGACCCTAACCGCCCAGGTTCCCACTATTACCCCCCGCGATCCTTTGCTGTTTGTTTTTTGAGTGCTTTCAACCAGACTCCAAGTTAATGCTGGTCCCCAGACACAGAGCACTCGTGTTGGGGTGTTACTTTCCAATCGGTCACCTCTGGTGGCTCCCTCCCCCTTTTGTTTATCTTCCGATATCAGTCCGATGCTCCCAGTCTGCTTTACCTGCCACTGGCGTCTTCTGCTCCAGTGAGATCCAGACGTGTATAATTCTGATCTCAGGCTGATTTCATGGGTGGTCGGAGTTCTTTGGTAGGTAATCAGCTCACTTTAGGGTACAGGTTGAAATGGTGCCTTCTCCTACTTCCCCGCCATCTTGACCGCCCCCCTTGTCATATACTTTTATCAGTCTTTTTGTTTGTCTGTTTTTGTTTGTATACTTCATGAATCTTACCTTGGGCCCATTTGATCTGAGCCTTCTCTTTTATCTTCCCTTTTTTCCCTCTCTCTCTCTCGCTCTCTTTCTCCCTTTTCTTTTTTATTTTATTTTTTTTGTCTCTTTCATCTCTATTTCTTTTTTCTCTCCTTTGGGTGAGGAATCCTGATTGCACAGAAGCGTTCCGGGGTGCACCTTGACTGCACCACAATCGATATATCCAGCTGCGTCTGTTCAGTCTCTTACCAAAATGACGTACCAGAATGACTAGGAGGAGGAATACCCAACAGAAGAAAAATACAGAGGATGGACCTTCTGCAACAGAGATAATGGCTAGCAACAAAGAAAATATGTCAGAAAAGGAATTCAGGCTAACAGTTATCCAGGCAATAGCTAGGTTGCAGAAATCCATGGATGACCAAACAGAATTGATTAGGGCAAAATTGAAAGCCACCAGGGATGATGTTCACAATGTTAGGGCAGAACTGAAAGCCACCAGGGATGATGTTCAAAATGCTCTCAATGAGTTCCAATCTAATCTAAATTCTCTAAAAGCTAAGGTAACTGAGACAGAAGATAGAATTAGTGATCTGGAGGAAAAACAGAGAGAAAGGATCGGGATGAAGCCTGGAACAAACAGCTCAGAAGCCATGAAAACAGAATCAGGGAAATAAATGATGCCATGAAATGTTCCAACGTTAGAATTATTGGATTCCCTGAAGGGGAGGAAAAAGAAAGAAGTCTAGAAGATATAGTGGAAGAAGTTGTCTATGAAAATATTCCCAATCTCACAAATGGAAACAATGTTCATGTACTAGAAGCAGAGCGGTTTCTCACCAAGATCTTAGATTCTCGAAAGTTCTCATGACACCTAATACTTAGAATGAAGAAGTGTAAATCTAGACAGACCCCCGTAAAAGCAGCTATGAAAAAGAAGCTCCTTACATACAGAGGAAAGCCCATTAGAATAACGTCAGACCTGTCCACAGAGACCTGGCAAGCCAGGAAGGGCTGGCAAAATATTCAGAGTACTAAATGAGAAGAACGTGCAGCCAAGAATACTTTATCCTGCAAGACTGACATTCCAAATGGATGGAGAGATAAAGAATTTCCAAGATCAGCAGAGCTTAAAAGAGTATGCAACCATCAAGCCGACACTACAGGAAATATTAAGGGGGGGTCCTATAAATGAGAAAAATCCTAATAATATCATTGAACAGAAATATAGAGACAATGTACAGACAGAAAGACTTCAAAGGTAACACAATGGCAATCAAAACGTATCTCTCAATAATCACTCTCAATGTGAATGGCCTAAATGTGCTCATAAAAAGACACGGGGCTGCAGATTGGATAAAACGACAGGACCCATCCATACGTTGTCTACAAGAGACCCATTTTGAACCTAAGGATACACCCAGACTGAAAGTGAAGGGATGGAGAAGCATCTTTCATGCCAATGGGCCTCAGAAGCAGGCCGGGGTAGCGATTCTGGTATCAGATAAATTAGACTTTAAACTAAAGACTGTAGTCATAGATACAGAAGGACACTACATCATTCTTAAAGGGACTATCCACCAAGATGATCTAACAATTGTAAGTATCTACTCCCCCAATATGGGAGCAGCCAATTACATAAGAAAACTATTAATCAAGATAAAGAGTCATATTGATATGAATACAATAGTAGTAGGAGATCTTAATATGCCTCTCTCAGTTATGGGCAGATCATCAGAACAGAAAATTAATAAAGAAATAAGAGCATTGAATGAAACATTGGACCAGATGGACCTCATCAACATATACAGAACACTCCACCCTAAAACAACAGAATACTCATTCTTCTCAAGTGCACATGGAACCTTCTCCAGAATAGACCACATACTGGGTCACAAAGCAGGACTCAACCAATACCAAAAGAATGACATTATTCCCTGCATATTCTCAGATCACAATGCTTTGAAACTGGAACTCAATCACAAGGAAAAGTGCTGAAGGAACTCAAACACCTGGAAGCTAAAGACCACCTTGCTTCAGAATGCTTGGGTCAACCAGGAGATCAAATATGAACTTAAACAATTCATGGAACCCAATGAGAATGAAGACACTTTGGTCCAAAACCTATGGGATACAGCAAAGGCGGTTCTAAGGGGGAAATACATAGCCATCGAAGCCTCCCTCAAAAAAATGGAAAAATCCAGATAGAGGAGTCAAGATGGCGGGGAAGTAGGAGGAGGCACCCTTTCAACCTGTACCCTAAAGTAAGCTGATTACCTACCAAAGTACTCCGACCACCCATGAAATCAGCCTGAGATCAGAATTATACACGTCTGGATCTATACAGGGGCAGAATATGCCAGTGGCAGGTAAAGCAGACTGGGAGCATCTGACTGATATCGGAAGATAAACAAAAGGGGGAGGGAGCCACAAGAGGTGACCGATTGGAAAGTAATACCCCAACACGAGAGTGCTCTGTGTCTGGGGACCAGCATTAACTTGGAGTCTGGTTGAAAGCACTCAAAAAACAAACAGCAAAGGATCATGGGGGGTAATAGTGGGAACCTGGGCGGTTAGGGTCAGGGACCTAAGTCCCCGGACCCAGGACAGCCTCCCCTGGCGCGAGCCAGAAGAATGCGGCAGAAAAATCAGGTCTCCGTCCCTGAGCCACTAGTGCGCCTGAACACCAGCGCGCTGGAGAACGAGTGGGGTCTTGCTCCCGTGAGGGGCTGGGACCCTGGCCAGAGGGCAATCCTGAACCGCACGCATCCCACACCCTCCCTTGGGATAGGTGCTCATAGGCGCTAGCCTGGAGCTCTGGCATCCGGAAAAACCAGACATCCCCAGCCCAGGACAGTGGGAAAATATCAGTGTGCGATCTCTGCTCGGAACCTCTCTGGCGTTCTGGAGCTGCCCAGACAGCCACCTCTGCCCTGGTTTTGGGTACAATGAGGAGATCCTGCATCCCCAGGGACGGTGACTCAGAACCGACTCTGCCAGCAGCTCTTGCGAAACATTCTGAGGCATCTCTCTGAGAGGGAGTTCGAGGTGCACTTTACTCTCCTCCAAACCTCCAAAAACCATCAAAAGCTGTGAAGGCAAGAGAAAGCAGATGAAAGAACATAAAAACCCCCAAAGAACAAAAGGCTGAAAAAAAGTTTCCTCAGAGCCCACCCCCTTGAGGGGAGCGGGAGGACCTAACTCAGGGAACATCATTGTCTGAAAACCCACGTGGCAGGCCCCTCCCCCAGAAAACCAACCAGGAAGGAATAAGAAGAAGAAAAAAAAAGACTACAAGAGAACAACCACCACTACATCATAAATACAACTTTTATTTTTAACTCTTTACCAATATTCTGGTTCTTTTTTTTTATACATACAGATAATTTTTTACCCTATTTACCATCACACTAGATGTCCAGTACATCAAATTCTTTAAAAACCTTCTAACCTGAACTTTTTGATACATACACCCGTGTTTTTCTTTTGCTTTTCTATTTTTTAATTTTTTAAAATTTTAACTTAGTTTAGCCTATTCTTTTTAATTTTTATTTTCTACTATACATATAGAGTTAAACTTCAAGGGAATCCCCTTTCCCCAATGAATGCTACCCCTATAGGCAAACCAGTTTCTAATCCCCCTGTAACGTAGGAAAGTTGAGTCCCTTAACAAAACCATCAAGATACATTCAGGAAGAATCAAAATAACCTTCCTCACCCACACTGCGAATTTATAACCACTCTCCCAATTTTTCCTTCTGTCAGTGTTTCTGTGAATTTGTGTTTGTCCTGATAATATATAAATCTTATACTTGGGGTTCTTTCTGATGAGGTTCTTCCCTTTTTTTTGCATATGTATATATATATATATATATTTTTTTTTTTTGTTCTCTTGTCATATACTTTTATCAGTCTTTTTCTTTGTCTGTTTTTGTTTGTATACTTCACAAATCTTACCTTGTGGCCCATTTGGGCTGAGCCTTCTCTTTTATCTTCCCTTTTTTCCCTATCTCTCTCTCTCTTTTTTTTTTCCTTTTTTCTATTCCCTTTTTTTTCTTTCTTCTTCTCTATTTCTTTTTCTTTTCTTTTTTCTCTCATTTGGGTGGGGAATCCTGATTGCACAGAAGCGTTCCAGGGTGCACATTGACTGCACCAAAATCGATAAGTCCAGCTGCATCGGTTTAGTCATCTCTTACCAAAATGAGTAGGAGGAGGAATGCCCAACAGAAGAAAAATACAGAGGATGGGCCTTCTGCAACAGAGCTAAGGGCTATCGACATAGACAATATGTCAGAAAAGGAATTCAGACTAACAATTATCCAGGAAATAGCTAGGTTGCAGAAAGCCATGGATGACCAAATAGAATTGATTAGGGCAGAATTGAAAGCCACCAGGGATGATGTTCACAATGTTAGGGCAGAACTGAAAGCCACCAGGGATGATGTTCAAAATGCTCTCAATGAGTTCCAATCTAATCTAAATTCTCTAAAAGCTAAGATAACTGAGACAGAAGATAGAATTAGTGATCTGGAGGACAAACAGATAGAGAGAAAGGATCAGGAGGAAGCCTGGAACAAACAGCTCAGAAGCCATGAAAACAGAATCAGGGAAATAAACGATGCCATGAAACGTTCCAACGTCAGAATTATTGGAATCCCTGAAGGGGAGGAAAAAGAAAGGAGTCTAGAAGATATAGTGGAATAAGTTGTCTATGAAAATTTTCCCAATCTCACGAATGGAAACAACATTCATGTACTAGAGGCAGAGAGATTTCCTTCCAAGATTTTAGATTCTCGAAAGTCCTAACGACACCTTATAGTTAGAATGAGGAATTATGTTTCATGACAGACCCTCTTAAAAGCAGCTAGGACAAAGAAGCTCCTTACATACAGAGGAAAGCCCATTAGAATAACGTCAGACCTGTCCACAGAGACCTGGCAAGCCAGGAAGGGCTGGCAAAATATATTCAGAGTACTAAATGAGAAGAACATGCAACCAAGAATACTCTATCCAGCAAGACTGATATTTAAAATGGATGGAGAGATAAAGAGTTTCCAAGACCGGCAGGGCTTAAAAGACTATGCAACCACCAAGCCGACACTGCAGGAAATATTAAGGGGGAGTCCTATAAAAGAGAAAAAATCCTAAGAATATCATTGAACAGAAATATAGAAACAATCTGTAGACAGAAAGACTTCAAGGGCCACACGATGTCAATAAAAACCTATCTCTCAATAATCACTCTCAATGTGAATGGCCTAAATGCGCCCATAAAACGACACAGGGTTGCAGATTGGATAAAACGACAGGACCCATCCATATGTTGTCTACAAGAGACCCATTTTGAACCTAAGGATACACCCAGACTGAAAGTGAAGGGATGGAAAAGCATCTTTCATGGCAATGGGCCTCAAAAGAAGGCTGGGGTAGCGATTCTCATATCAGATAAATTAGATTTTAAACTAAAGACTGTAGTCAGAGATACAGAAGGACACTACATAATTCTTAAAGGGACTATCCGCCAAGACGGTCTAACAATTGTGAATATCTATGCCCCCAATATGGGAGCACCCAATTACATAAGAAAACTATTAATCAAGATAAAGAGTCATATTGATATGAATACAATAATAGTAGGAGATCTTAATACGCCTCTCTCAGAAATAGACAGATCATCGAAGCAGAAAATTAATAAAGAAATAAGAGCATTGAATGAAACATTGGACCAGATGGACCTCATCGACATATACAGAACACTCCACCCAAGAACAACAGAATACTCATTCTTCTCAAGTGCACATGGAACCTTCTCCAGAATAGACCACATACTGGGTCACAAAGCAGGACTCAACCAATACCAAAAGACTGACATTATTCCCTGCATATTCTCAGATCACAATGCTTTAAAACTGGAACTCAATCACAAGGAAAATTTCAGAAGGAACTCAAACACCTGGACGCTAAAGACCAACTTGCTTCAGAATGCTTGGATCAACCAGGAGATCAAAGATGAACTTAAACAATTCATGGACCTCAATGAGAATGAAGACACTTTGGTCCAAAACCTATGGGATACAGCAAAGGCGGTTCTAAGGGGGAAATACATAGCCATCCAAGCCTCCCTCAAAAACATTGAAAAATCCAGAATACACCAGCTGTCTCTACACCTTTAAGAACTGGAGAATCAACAACAAATCAAACCAACTCCACACGCAAGAAGGGAAATAATCAAGATTAGAGCAGAGATCAATGAGGTAGAAATGAGAGATACAGTAGAACGTATCAATGAAACTAGAAGCTGGTTTTTTGAAAGAACCAATAAGATCTGAAAAACAACCTGAGGGTTTTGAAGGGTCAGGGGTGGGAGGTTGGGGGAACAGGTGGTGGGTGATGGGGAGGGCACGTTTTGCATGGAGCACTGGGTGTTGTGCAAAAAGAATGAATACTGTTACGCTGAAAAAAAAAATAAATAAAAAGGGAAAAAAAAAAGATCGAAAAACCATTGGCCATACTAATCCAAAAGAAAAGACAGAAAGCGAAAATTAATAAAATTATGAATGAAAAGGGAGAGATCACAACGAACACCAAGGAAATAGAAACAATCATCAGAAATTATTACCAACAGTTATATGCCAATATGCTAAGCAACCTAGATGGCATGGATGCATTCCTGGAATACTACAAACTCCCAAATTGATCCAGGAAGAAATTGACAACCTGAATAGACTGATATCTAGTAACGAGATTGAAGCAGTGATCAAAAACCTCCCAAAAAACAAGAGCCCAGGACCTGACGGATTCCCTGGGAATTTCGACCAAACTTTCAAAGAAGAAATAAGCCCAATCCTCCTGAAGCTGTTCCAAAAAATTGAAGCAGAAGGATAACTTCCAGACTCTTTTTATGAAGCCAGCATTATCCTGATCCCCAAACCAGGCAAAGACCCTACCAAAAAGGAGAATTTCAGACCAATATCAGTGATGAATATGGATGCAAAGATTCTCAACAAGATCCTAGCAAACAGGATCTAGCAGCACACTAAAAAGATTATCCACCATGACCAGGTCGAATTCATGACTGGGTTCCAAGGTTGGTTCAATATTTGCAAATCAATCAATGTGATAGAACAAATCAATAAGAGAAGAGTGAAGAACCACATGGTCCTCTCAATTGATGCACTAAAAACATTTGACAAAATCCAGCATCCGTTCCTGATGAAAACGCTTCAAAGTATAGGGATGCAGGGAACATTCCTGAAGTTCATAAAATCTATCTATGAAAGACCCACAGCAAATATCATCCTCAATGGGAAAAACCTTGCAGCCTTCCTGATGAGATCAGGAACACGACAAGGATGCCCACTCTCATCATTCTTATTCAACGTAGTATTAGAAGTTCTAGCAACGGCAGTCACACAACAAAGAAAAAAAAAGGTATCCAAATTGGCAAGGAAGAAGTCAAACTCTCTCTCTTCGCAGATGACATGATTTTTTATATGGAAAACCCCAAAGACTCCACTCCCAAACTACTAGAACTCATACAGTAATTCGGTAACATGGCAGGATACAAAGTCAATGTACAGAAATCAGTGGCTTTTATACACTAACAATGAAAATACAGAAAGGGAAAGTAGAGATCAATTCCATTTACTATAGCACCAAGAACCATCAGATACCTGGGAATAAACCTAACCAAACAGGTAAAGGACCTGTACTCGAGGAACTACAGAACACTCATGAAAGAAATTGAAGAAGACACAAAAAGGTGGAAGACTGTTCCATGCTCTTGGATTGGAAGAATAAACATCATTTAAATGTCTATACTGCCTAGAACAATCTATACTTTTAATGCCATTCCGACCAAATTCCACCGGTATTTTTCAAAGAGCTGGAGCAAATATTCTGAAACTTTGTGGAATCAGAAGGGACCCCGAATTGCTAAGGAAATGTTGAGAAACAACAACAAAACTGGTGGCATCACATTACCCGATTTCAAGCTTTCACCAAGACAGCGTGGTACTGGCATAAAAACAGACACATAGACCAGTGGAACAGAGTGGAGAGCCCAGATATGGACCCTCAACTCTATGGTCAAATAATCTTCGACAAAACAGGAAAAAATATTCAATGGAAAAAAGACAATCTCTTCAATAAATGGTGCTGGGAAAACTGAACAGCGATATGTAGAAGAATGAAACTCGACCATTCTCTTACACCATACACAAAGATAAACTCGAAATGGATAAAAGACCTCAACATGAGACAGGAATCCATCAGAATCCTATAGGAGAACATAGGCAGTAACCTCTTCGATATCAGCCACAGCAACTTCTTTCAAGATATATCTCCAAAGGCCAAGGAAACAAAAGCGAAAATGAACTTTTGGGACTTCATCAAGATCTAAACCTTCTGCACGGCAAGGAAAACAGTCAACAAAACAAAAAGGCAACCCACGGAACGGGAGGAGGTATTTGCAATCGACAGTACAGACAAAAGTTTGATATCCAGGATCTATAAAGAACTTCTCAAACTCAACACACACAAAACAGATAATCATATCGAAAAATGGGCAGAAGATATGAACAGACACTTCTCCAACGAAGACATACAAATGGCTATCAGACACATGAAAAAAATGTTCATCATCACTAGCCATCAGGGAGATTCAAGTTAAAACAACATTGAGATACTACCTGACACCAGTTAGAATGGCCAAAATTAGTAAGACAGGAAACAACGTGTGTTGGAGAGGATGTGGAGAAAGGGGAACCCTCTTACACTGTTGGTGGGAATGCAAGTTAGTGCAGCCATTTTTGGAGAACAGTGTGGAGATTTCTGAAGGAATTAAGAATAGAGCTTCCCTATGACCCTGCAATTGTACTGCTGGGTATTTACCACAAAGATACAGATGTAGTGAAAGAAGGGCCATCTGTACCCCAATATTTATTGCAGCAATGTCTACAATCGCCAAACTGTGGAAAGAACCAAGATGCCCTTCAACGGATGAATGGATAAGGAAGATGTGGTCCATATACACGAGGGAGTATTATGCCTCCATGAGAAAGGATGAATACTCAACTTTTGTAGCAACATGGACAGGACTGGAAGAGATTATGCTGAGCGAAATAAGTCAAGCAGAGAGAGTCAAGTATCATATGGTCTCACTTATTTGTGGAGCATAACAAAGAACACAGAGGACATGGGGAGATGGAGAGGAGAGGGAGTTGAGGGAAAATGGAAGGGGAGATGAACCATGAGAGACTATGGACTCTGAAAAACTCAGAGGGTTTTGAAGGGCTGGGGGGGTAGGAGGTTGAGGAACCAGGTGGTGGGTAATAGGGAGAGCACGTACTGCATGGAGCACTGGGTGTGATGCCAGAACACTGAACACTCTTATGCTGTAAATAAACAAATAAAAAAAATGGAAAAATCCAGAATATACCCGCTTTCTCTTCACCTTAAAGAACTGGAGAATCAACAACAAATCAAACCAACTCCACACGCAAGAAGGGAAATAATCAAGATTAGAGCAGAGATCAATGAGGTAGACACCAGAGATACAGTAGAACGTATCAATGAAACAACAAGCAGGTTTTTTGAAAGAATCAATAAGATCGGTAAACCATTGGCCACACTAATCCAAAAGAAGAGACATAAAGCCCAAATTAATAAAATTATGAATGAAAAGGGAGAGATCACAACTAACACCAAGGAAATAGAAACAATCATCAGAAATTATTACCAACAGTTATATGCCAATAAGCTAAGCAACCTAGATGAAATGGATGCATTCCTGGGAAATTATCAACTCCCAAAATTAAACCAGGAAGAAACTGACAACCTGAATAGACTCATATCTAGTAACGAGATTTAAGCAGTGATCAAAACCTCCCAAAAGCAAGAGCCCAGGACCTGACAGATTCCCAAGGGAATTCAACCAAACTTGCAAAGAAGAAATAACCCCAATTTTCCTGAAGCTGTTCCAAAAAATTGAAGCAGAAGGATAACTTCCAGACTCTTTTTATGAAGCCAGCATTACCCTGATTCCCAAACCAGGCAAAGACCCTATCAAAAAGGAGAATTTCAGACCAATATCACTGATGAATATGGATGCAAATATTCTCAACAAGATCCTAGCAAACAGGAGCCAGCAGCACATTAAAAAGATTATCCACCATGACCGGTGGAATTCATCCCTGGCTTGCAAGGATGGTTCAACATTCACAAATCAATCAATGTGATAGAACAAATCAATAAGAGAAGAGAGAAGAACCAGATGGTCCTCTCAATTGATGCACTAAAAGCATCTGACAAAATCCAGCATCCGTTCCTGAATAAATCAGTTCAAAGTATAGGGATGCAGGGAACATTCCTGAAGTTCATAAAATCTATCTATGAAAGACCCACAGCAAATATCATCCTCAATGGGAAAAAGCTTGCAGCCTTCCCACTGAGATCAGGAACACAAGGATACCCACTCTCACCACACTTGTTCAACATACTATTAGAAGTCCTACCAACGACAATCAGACAACAAAGAGAAATAAAAGGCATCCAAATTGGCAAGGAAGAAGTCAAACTCTCTCTCGTCACAGATGATATGATTCTTTCTATGGAAAACCCCAAAGACTCCACTCCCAAACTACTAGAACTCATATAGCAATTCAGTAACGTGGCAGGATACAAAGTCAATGTACAGAAATCAGTGGCTTTCTTAAACACTAACAATGAAAATACATAAAGGGAAAGTAGAGATCGATTCCATTTACTGTAGCACCAAGAACCATAAGATACCTGGGAATAAACCTAACCAAAGAGGTAAAGGACCTGTACTCGAGGAACTATAGAACACTCATGAAAGAAATTGAAGAAGCCACAAACAAATGGAAGACCGTTCCATGCTCTTGGATCTGAAGAATAAACATTGTTAAAATATGTATACTGCCTAGAGCAATCTATACTTTTAACGCCATTCCGATCAAAATTCCACCGGTATTTTTCAAAGAGCTGGAGCAAATAATCCTAAAATTTGTATGGAATCCGCAGAGACCCCGAATTGCTAAGGAAATGTTGAAAAAACAAAAATAAAACTGGTTGGGGTGCCTGGGTGGCTCAGTGGGTTAAGCCGCTGCCTTCGGCTCAGGTCATGATCTCGGGGTCCTGGGATCGAGTCCCGCATCAGGCTCTCCACTCAGCAGGAGCCTGCTTCCCTCTCTCTCTCTCTGCCTGCCTCTTTGTCTACTTGTGATCTCTCTGTCAAATAAATAAATAAAATCTTAAAAAAAAAAAAACTGGCGGCATCACGTTACCCTATTTCAAGCTTTACTACAAAGCTGTGATCACCAAGACAGCATGGTACTGGCATAAAAACATACACATAGACCAATGGATAAGAGTGGAGCCCAGATATGCACCCTCCACTCTGTGGTCACATAATCTTCGACAAAACAGGAAAAAATATTCAATGGAAAAAAGACAATCTCTTCAATAAATGGTGCTGGGAAAACTGGACAGCTATATGTAGAAGAATGAAAGTTGACCATACTCTTACACCATACCCAAAGATAAACTCAAAATCAATAAAAGACCTCAACGTGAGACAGGAATCCATCAGAATCCTAGAGGAGAACATTGGCAGTAACCTCTTTGGTATCAGCCACAGCAACTTCTTTCAAGATATATCTCCAAAGGCCAAGGAAACAAAAGCGAAAATGAACTTTTGGGACTTCATCAAGATCAAAAGCTTCTGCAAAGGAAAGAGTCAAAAAGCAAAGGAAACAGTCAACAAAACAAAAAGGCAACCCCCGGAATGGGAGAAGATATTTGCAAATGACAGTACAGACAAAAGGTTGAAATCCAGGATCTATAAAGAACTCCTCAAACTCAACACACACAAAACAGATAATCATATCAAAAAATGGGCACAAGATATGAACAGACACTTCTCCAATGAGGACATACAAATGGCTATCAGACACATGAAAAAATGCTCATCATCACTAGCCATCAGGGAGATCCAAATTAAAACCACATTGAGATATCACCTTACACCTGTTAGAATGGCCAAAATTAGCAAGACAGGAATCAACGTGTGTTGGAGAGGTTGTGGAGAAAGGGGAACCCTCTTACACTGTTGGTGGGAATGCAAGTTAGTGCAGCCACTTTGGAGAACAGTGTAGAGATTCCTCAAGAAATTAATAGAGTTTCCCTGTGACCCTGAAAATGCACTGCTGGGTATTTACCCCAAAGATACAGATGTAGTGAAAAGAAGGGCCATTTGTACCCCAATGCTTATTGCAGCAATGGCCATGGTCACCAAATTGTGGAAAGAACAAAGATGCCTTTCAACAGACGAATGGGTAAGGAAGATGTGATCCATATACATGATGGAGTATTATGCCTCCATCAGACAGGATGAATACCCAACTTTTGTAGCAACATGGACGGGACTGGAAGAGATTATGCTGAGCGAAATAAGTCAAGCAGAGAGAGTCAAGTATCATATGGTTTCACTTATTTGTGGAGCATATCAAAGAACATTGAGGACATGGGGAGATGGAGAGGAGTGGGAGTTGAGGGAAAATGGAAGGGGAGATGAACCATGAGAGACTATGAACTCTGAAAAACAACCAGAGGGTTTTGAAGGGGTGGGGGTGTGGGAGGTTGGGGAACCAGAGGGCACGTATTGCATGGAGCACTGGGTGTGGTGTAAAAACAATGAGTACTGTTACTGCACTTCCTGAATAGCTACCATCTTTAGGGTTTTTCCGCTTATAATGTGACATTCAACATTAGCTTCTTTGTGTTACAGTAACTACTATCTTCATGAAATACTCATCACGTATCCTCTGTGATACATTTCCCAAAACCTAACAGAGTGACTAGTGTTGGAAATGATGTGAAGAAGTTAGAGCCCTCAAACACAGCCAGTAGGAATGTAAGTCAGAGCAGCTGCTTTGGAAAACCCTTTGGCCGGTCCTCAAAATGGTAGACACAGACTTAACATGTGACTCAGCATTTCCCCTCCTAGAGATCATGCCCAAGAGAACTGAAAACATTTGTTCACAAAGAAACTTGACTATTACTATTTGAAGCATCCTATTCCTCCTAGCCAAAATGTGGATACAACCCAAATGTCTACCAGCTGATGAACAGATGGATGGAATGTGGCCTGTTCATAGGAGGAAATATTATTCACCCATAAAAAGGAATGAAGTGTCATTTCGTGCTTAAGTATCAATGAGCTTTGAAGACATTTTGCTAAGAACAAAAAGTCACACATGAAGTTGCATGTTATGTGTTTCTACTTACATTATGTATCCAGAATTAGCAACTCCATAGAGACAGAAGGTAGACTTGTGGTTGGCAGGTACTGGGAGCAGGGAAGGGATGAAGCGTGCTCCTAATGGGTACCAGTTTCCTCTTTGGCATGATGATGGTATTCTGAAATTACATAGTAGTGATGCTTGTACAATCTTGTGAACACGGTAACATCACTGAACTCTGTGCTTTCCAAGGGGGATTTTAGGGCATGTCAATTATGGCTCAAAAAACAGGGCAAAAATCAAATCAGGAATTTCCATTTGAAAATCAAGTAAAACTTGTTTGAATTTTCGCTGTGAATCACTTTAAAGAAGTTTACAACGGAGGGCTTGATGAAAATTTTAAAGAGAATTGAGTACTGGAAGCCAACGTCAACTCCACTTAATTCAACAGTCATGTGATTATTTGAAGAATCGTTTGATTCTGCAATTAATGTTTCCGTTGTCAGAGTCCACAGCTAATAATGCATGGCAGCGTACAGTTCGTGATCCCGATAAAGTAAATAGCTTTCTTCGTGTGAGTCTTCAGTGTGCTTTGAAATACCACAGATTTTCTCACAGATGCACGAATGGCAGGAGGCAAAGACATATTGAGGACATTTGGAAATTCTCACTTTCTCCTATCACTCCACCAAGTAAAAAATGTGAATGATGATGTATGCAAAAATTTCATGTCTTTCTCCTCACACTCAATTGAAATACTGTTACATTTTCCACTCTTGGTAGCTTGTGCTAAAGCCAAAAACAATTGCTCAGAAAGAGGAAATACTTCAAGATATGAACAGACACGTCTCCAATGAAGACATACAAATGGCTGTCAGACACACGAAAAAATGTTCATCATCACTAGCCATCAGGGAGATTCAAATTAAAACTACATTGAGATACCACCTGACACCAGTTAGAATGGCCAAAATTAGCAAGACAGGAAACAACGTGTGTTGGAGAGGATGTGGAGAAAGGGGAACCCTCTTACACTGTGGGTGGAAATGCAAGTTGGTGCAGCCACTAAGGAGAACAGTGTGGAGATTCCTCAAGAAATTAAGAATTGAGCTTCCCTATGACCCTGCAATTGCACTGCTGGGTATTTACCCCAAAGATACAGATGTAGTGAAAAGAAGAGCCATCTGTACCCCAATGTTTATTGCAGCAATGGCCACGGTCGCCAGTCTGTGGAAAGAACCAAGATGCCCTTCAACGAACGAATGGATAAGGAAGATGTGGTCCATATACACGATAGAGTATTATGCCTCCATCAGAAAGGATGAATACTCAACTTTTGTAGCAACATGGACGGGACTGGAAGAGATTATGCTGAGCGAAATAAGTCAAGCAGAGAGAGTCAAGTATCATATGGTTTCACTTATTTGTGGAGCATATCAAAGAACATTGGGGACATGGGGAGATGGAGAGGAGTGGGAGTTGAGGGAAAATGGAAGGGGAGATGAACCATGAGAGACTATGAACTCTGAAAAACAACCAGAGGGTTTTGAAGGGGTGGGGGGTGGGATGTTGAGGAACCAGGTGGGGGGTAATAGGGAGGGCACGTACTGCATGGAGCACTGGGTGTTGTGCAAAAACAATGAACACTGTTACGCTGAAAATAAACAAATAAAAAAAAGAGGAAATACTTCAAGCAATACCATCATTAAAAGTGCTTTTCCAGTTACTGCTTTTCCAAGTTTGATGATGTTTTTAGACCATGAGGCGACTTCCTAGGTTTTATGCTACTTGAGGAAATAGAATCATACTTTCATACTTTTCCATGTTTGTGCTTTAAAAAAATTTTTTTGCTTTATTTATAATTCATGCTTAAGATCTACTTTATCTTTGGTGCTGCGCTGTTTGATCCAGTAGAATTCCAGCAAACTCCTTCACCAAAAACAAGAGGGCGGTTGGCATACCTTGAATGTGTCAACAGAGTAAATTAAATTCCCAAAAATGATGAGAGGTTTCAAAAGGTCCTTTTATTTGGGGTTTCTGCTTTTGTTAATGTGTTATGAAATTAGACATGGTCGTTACACAAAAGTAAGAAGAAATACTTATTCATATGCTTAAGGAAAATTACTAAATATCTACCATCTGTCAGACTCAGGGAACAGGAGGTTGAATGGGGCACACAAAGAACTCTTCATGATGGAGGCATGTGCTAGTGGGCCAGAGGGGGCCCTCCATCTGGTCAGTGGGTGCATCCCAGTTCCCCAAAGCAGATGATCAAGGACCTCTCCTTACTTTGGTTCTACTGCTCAAAGATCCCACAGTTTCACTTGACCCCAAGAAGGAAGCCATGCGTGGGTGCCAGGACTAAGACTTGTAAAAACCCAGCAATTTTATGCTCCCCATTTATTCATTACAATCCCAGAAGATTGTAAATCAATGCCTAACAAGCCCAGAAAACATGAATTACTTGGGAATTTGGGAATAGTTCAAAAGAAACCCGAATCAAAGCATAAATCAACCTACTAGCGATGGTATCTGATCATAGTTCCTTCTCCCAAGAATCCCTTTCCAATAAAAGACAAGGTAAGAAATGTTTCTAAAATGGTACGAAATGCTAGAAGAGAAGCATCAACGATGAGGTACGTGTGCCTTCTGGAGAGCCACAGCACACGGCTGCAGATCGCTTCACGTAAATAACAAGAACAGAACTTTCATTTCCCATTCCAGGTTGCTTACAGCATTAGTCGTGCTGTTCTGGGGAGAGGATGGGGAGAGCTGGACCCCATATTTCCAGCAGAGGGAGGCGTGGGAACCCACCTCGTTGGAATGTTCCATGGGATCAGCCTTTACTGGCCATGGTCTGAGCACTTAAGGTCTGTTGTCTCTGTTGATCCTTCCAATAGCCTGTAAATTAAGTATTATTAGTATCTCTGCAGATGGGAAAACAGACAGCTGGAGAGCTATATATTTTTGCCTGGGAATAAAGAGCAAGTCATTGGTAATGGTGGTCATGGTTGAGAGGCTCAGTCACCTAAGCATCTGCCTTCGGCTCAGGTCATGATCTCAGGGTCTTGGGATCAAGCACTGAATCAGGCTTTCTGCTCAGCAGGGAATCTGCTTCTCCCTCTTTCTCTGCCTGCCTCTCTGCCTACTTGTGATCTCTCTCTCTCTCTCTGTGTCAAATAAATAAATAAAATCTTAAAAAAAAAGGACATGGTTGATATTGGGTCATCATGACTGGTCTGTCTTCTTTCTGGACTACACTCGGTTTCATCTCAGTATACTAAACATCTACCCTTTCATTTAAGACCTGAGTCACAGAGGTGCCTAGGTGGCTCAGTGGGTTAAGCCTCTGCCTTTGGCTCAGATCATAATCTCAGGATCCTGGGATCAAGCCCCACATCGGACTCAGCAGGGAGCCTGCTTCCCTCTCTCTCTCTGCCTGCCTCTCTGCCTACTTGTGATTTCTCTCTCTGTCAAATAAATAAATAAAATCTTTAAAAAAAGACCTAAGTCACATATCTGTGCTTCACCTTTTCTAGGATGCATCGTCTTTGGATTCTCAAGCACACTTGTTCTTCTCTCTCTCATGGTTCCATCCCTCTCACACCACAGAAGATGGGTGTTTACCTAATGGTTACCCTGAGAAGAGATGTTTTGTTCATATTCATGGTTTTATTCTAGAACCTCGCATAGTCCCAGCATCCAGGAGGTGCTCAGGAAACATGTACTAAACAAAGCATTGACAGTTAAAGGAATACGTGTTGAGTAAACATGAATTCTCCATTCCCTGTTTTGAGGCAAATACTAGAATTGAGTTTTCCTAGTTAAAACATTGCCTTGACGTTTATTCGGACTCCCCGTTTCCTACGAATTAAGCAGAAACCCTTCGTTTTTAGATGTTCACTAGTGAACAAGGGATGCTCTTTTAAGTTAGATCCTTTCACAATGTGGAGTAGAATAGAAATCAGACAGAGCGGACAGTTGTTGACGTCTGTGTGAGGCGTGAAGGTCACCCCACGGCCGGTCTCGCTCCTCACACACTTGCGTCCACGTCCACAAGTGCACGGCAGGGGAAATCTCCTTCCCTGGCTTCCAAGTGTGCCCGGTTCAATGGGTGACTCAGGGATTATCTTCCACCCAGGATCAAGGAAAAAAACAGGGGCCAGAGAAAGATGTCTCCCAGAGCATCTCAAGACGGGCTAGTTATACATAAACAAATAAATTCCCACCGCAAATGCTCCGACTTTTTAGAAAGAGATTTGTTATATGGGTTGAGAGTGAAGAAAATCGATTCTTGTTGAACTGATGATGTCTCTTCTAGATGGTTTACGCTGCCATTAAAGCACAAAGTTGCCATTTTTCTTTCTCTGTCAGCTACTTATTTCCTGCATGAACTCGTCAGGCTTTCTAAATCATATCTGTTGGTCACTTGCCAAGTGTTTGGCTGTTGGGTACAGATGGAATAAATTATGCAATGAAAAACATCTCGAAAATGTCCAGCTGTTTCATCAATTGCACCTGTAAATATTAAAATACCCATAAAGAAGTGTCTACCTAGCGCACTGGGCACAAGATACAAAGATCCCACATAGGACAAGAGTAACTAAGGTTTGGAGGGATAAATCAACTTAGGGAACTTCAGTAGTTAGGGGGGAAAGTCCCCAAACCAAGTCTTGAAGTTCTGATAGAATGTAAGACTGTTTATACACACACGGACGTAACTCTTCATCTTGGGAATTGCCCAGGGATAGAAGCGGAGGGATACACAGGATAAAAAGGAAACCTCGGTCCTCGAAGGCACCTGTTTTCCCAGCCATGAGGAAGGCTTGCCTTTCTGAGTTGCTCAAAGCTGTGTGAAGTGTGCTCCTGTAGACCGCTTGTCCAGACTGCGTGTTTGGTGAAAGCTGTGTCCTCAGGTCCAGTGCAGTGGCAGGATACTGAATATTAGCGGAATAAATGTATCCGTTGCTAATTTGTATCTTTGCGCCTCACCCTCAGATAATTCTTTCTTGTGTGGATGTCTCCTCAATGCCCCCTTCAGGGGTTATCTGCATGCCTCAAGGGGAAGGCCTTCTTTGCCTGGGGTACACTCTCAGAGCCTCCCTTGATGAGGGAAATCTCTCCCATTTTGCTCTCTACCTTGCATGTTGGAAACCTTCCTGACGCCATGTCCCATAGCTTTGCTGTGTTGGACAGCACGTGCTTCTTGCATTTCGTGTGTCTGTTTGCCTTCCGAGGGTCTAGCACACACTTTTGTTCACCAAGTACCAGTGAGTGAGCGGGTGAATGAGCGATAAAGTAAGATACCCTTACCTGCCTTCTCTCGTCGAAGGACATACATCCTTGCTCTCTGTCTCTTCCAAAGAAGGACAAGCTCACTGAGAAGAGGGTAGCCAGAGTTAGCACAACTGAACAGTCTTACCGTATGACCCAGTAGTTATGCTCCTTGGTATTGACCTAAATGAACTGATAAGTTGTGTTCACAGAAAACCGGCATGCAGATGTTTAAGCAGCTGTATTCGTCATTGGCTGAGCTTGGAAGCAACCAAACTTCCCTTCACTGGGTGAATGGCTGAACTGTGGTCCATCAGGAAGTGCTTGCCAGGGGTCAGTTATAGGGAGGAGAGGGCTGAGTCAGCAGAGCACTTAGGATTTGTAGGGCACTGAAGTCCCTCCAAACGATACTGTAATGGTGGGTACTTTACTCTGATATTGCCGGGACCCATAGAACACTTCCATGGTGACCGAAGCACCAGTCTAATGGGACATGCTGACGGAGAGGCTGGGCGTGTGTTGGGGAGGGGGTATGAGTGTATGGGGACCCGACGTGCTTTCCACTCAATGGTGCTGTTACCCCAAAACAATTCTAGAAAATAAAGTCTGTTGAAACCATACTGGGGGGAACCTAATTAAATCTGAATTTCAGCTACAAAACCAACACCTTCTTAGTGTAACTATGGCCCATGTAAAATGCATGGTGTGTGCACATAAGAAGACACTTGGGTTCTGCTGTCTTTTGTGGATTTGTTTTAATTGAGAGAGAGCGTGGGGCCCCTGGCTGGTGCAGTTCAAAGAGCATGCAACTCTAGCTCTCGAGGTCGTGAGTTCAAGCCTCATGTTGGGTGTAGAGATTACTTTAAAAAAAAAAATCGAGAGAGAAATTTTATACCATGAAATTCACCACAAGGAAGTGTACAGCTTATGGAGTTTTGCTGTGTTCACAGAGGCATATAAACATCACCCCCTGTAATGCCACTTGGCACCCCAAAAGGAAACCCTACACCCACGAGCACTCACTCCTCATTCCTCCCTGCCGGCCCCTGGCAACAGCAGTTCTGCTCTCTGTCTTTGTGGATCTGGGTTGTCAATGAAGGCCTCTGGGAACCAGGCAGTGCGTGTCCACTGCTCCTGTGTCCCCTCACACAAATATAAGCGGGCCCTTCCCATGGGCAAAGGCGGCTCTGTATTCCTGGAGTTTCTGCAGAACTCACCTTCAGGACTGAAGTAACTTCTGAAGGCCTTTAAATCTCATGTTGATATTGTGGCCCCGTCTTTCCGACTAATCCATGAATTTTCACCGTGTGACACACACACTGCTGAGTCGGGGACTTGAAGGAAATCCTTGAGTCACGATACTGACAATCACATTTTACTTACGACTTTTAATTCTGAAAAGAGGCAGGAGGAAGCTCAAAGAGTTTGCACCAAAACTCCTCGACCTAGCTTGATTCGAGAAAATGCTCTTTGGCACAGTCCTGATGAAGACCCGGGTGGGGTCCCCCTTGCTCTGTGAGGAGAGCCCAGCCTCTCTGACACCTGTGCGCCCATTCTTCCATGTGGAGGGCACAAAGAGCTCGGCT
This sequence comes from Meles meles, assembly GCF_922984935.1. Lineage (NCBI taxonomy): Eukaryota > Metazoa > Chordata > Mammalia > Carnivora > Mustelidae > Meles > Meles meles. The sequence goes on from NC_060088.1 coordinate 14,810,976, forward strand.
GCCAGGAGTCACTGCACAGCTGAGATGCTGAGAATCAGAAAAGTTTTATGAGAGAAGCATATTTAGGTGGTGATGAAGAAATGTGCTTTTTATTCTAGATGTATCACATCTGGATGATACTTTGCCAAAGTATAGTAATGTTATAATTAAGAATGAATTTGATTTCTTACAGAATTCAAAACTAACTAGAGCCGTGATTAAAAACAGATGCGAGTGCCAGTTCACTGAAAAAACGAGCACTTTTATTTATTTTAAAACTCTCCTAAAAAAAAAGGCTTGTGGCTGCAGTAAAATACTCTGCAGTTAGAATCAAATATTTTCCCTTGACGCTATTCCTGCCCCCAGTCTGTTCAGAGGGCTTTCCAAGTATCCCGAGTAGAGGAGACATTCCTATTCTGTAGATGACTAAGATATGCCTTCCGGGGGTGGGGGGCTCCTGGCCGGCTCACTCAATGGAACATGTGACTCTTGATCTCAGGGTTGTGGGTTTGAGCCCCACATTGAGTTTAGAGATTACTTACAAAATAAAATCTTAAGAAAAATGCACTTTATGATGAAATACAGCATATTAGTGGTCTGCAAAACAACTTCAGGAACTCCCTTTTTTCTTTCAGGAACTATTTGAGCATTTTATATATTAAAGTATGGTCACAGTAACCTCCATAAACTGGGAGCAATGAGAGACTGTAATAGCATCAGCTGTTTCAGCCAGTAACTGCCTCACAGAGGCCGTTCCACAGTCCTGGGGCTGCACATGGAGAACCACGACCTGCAGACACAGCAGGGACGTGCGTAAACCACAGTAAGATAGCAGAAAGTACTTATGGCCGCATCGCTGCTTTACAATCATGACAGATCATGGTATCCTGAGCCACAGGGCCTCGATACCCTGGGATGCGGCACTGGAACCCATTCACAGAAGCAGATCTGGTGAGCAGAGGAGACCACGCTGTAAGGTCACATGCTCACTGAGCAGCAGCATGGTGGCTTCTGCCGACAGGGTTTGCCACTCTTCCATGGACGGGCCAGTAAGGAGACAGGGGCCCACATGGATACAGACAGGGACAGGCAGCCAAAGAAAGGTCATCATGATGGCTACTGTCCATGACTTTCGTCATAAAGGACAACACAGAACCAAACAGGTCAGGGGACAGACACCACGCACTGGGTGACTGCATGTAAGCAGTTAGAGGAGAGATGACTGTAAAGTGGAGCTGGGAAATGCCTGACAGCAGCTCCCCACCAGTGCAATCTCCCCTGGCTCCAGAAGGAATCATAAGATATTCCAACCAGACATGGGTCAGGGTGTGGTCAAAGTTGGCTTGTGTGGCCCATGGGGAGATGTGCAAAGGGCCAGGACACCAGAGCATCAGAGGAGGGGATCTGTGTCTCCATAACCCATGGCACACAGTGTGGGTCCTCTAGTCTACCAGAAGCATTTGCTGTGGTCATTCTACAAGGAGCTTCTATAGCCGGCTTTGGACAAGGGGATCAGGTTTG